>NC_140962.1:142924325-142971825 GCF_056783735.1 Eptatretus burgeri | reverse complement strand
GCTATTGGGGCACAATCCTGGACGGATCGCCACTCCAACGCAGGATTCTCCAAATGGCTCAATCGTCCCAGCAAGCCGGTACTCATTTTGCCGACCACAGAAGGATAACAGGCTGAGTCAACCCCACCTGGTATTAATTCAGCAGCCAAGCAGGATTTGAACTCAGGACCCTCAGATCCCAAACCCACCAGCCTCACCATTAAGCCGACACCAGGGATAAAACCACATATAATCGTATGACAAAGATGCATATCAAACGTATGAAAGTGAAATGGTACCTAATTATAGTTTTCTAGTTTTGTAACAATCCCTTTAAAGATCGGCTCTCTCAAAACATCAAAAGACAAAATGCTTTTGTATCACTTGAACATTGAAAAAAAAATTATTATAATGATATTGCGTTGCATTATTACCTCCACCATCGAAGGTGAAGGAGGTTATGTTTTCACCCCCTTTCTGTCTGTTTGTCTATTTGTGTGCAGGATATCTCAAAAAGTTGTGAACGGATTCGGATGAAACTTGGTGGACAGGTTGGGTGTTTGACAAGGACGAATTGATTCAGTTTTGGTGAAGATCTGCATCCGGATCCGGATCTGATTTTTTAAAAGTGATTATTCACCATTGAGAGATAAGTTGCCCTCATATGGAGGGAGAACATCAGGCCCACTTTTGATTTGAAATACACAGAGTGCTGGACTCTTGGTTGTGAGTTCCTCTACCCCCTTCTTGAGAAACCTTGCATTTGCTAAGTGCATCGGTTGGTATTTATAGCAATTTAACCCAAATCTAATTAATTTGCCACTGATTTCAGTAAAGTTTTGTCTTCCATATTGGTGGATCTTTCGGTGCTTCATCAGCATTCGGGTTTTTTTGACTTTCAAATGAAAGGCAACGCTTCACAGGCACAAAATTTTCAACTGTAAATTGTTGACAATGGCTGCTTACCAAAGTCAGGAAACATTTGGTCGTTTGGTCTGCATTGAGCAGAACGTTTGGACGATCAACCGAATGTCAATCACCAAAAAATAGTAAGCGGATTATCATATATGCACGACTACCGTGACTGCTATGATTTTTGATGCTAGTCCGGGAGCCAACCGATCAAAATTAAAAAAAAATTGCCCGGTCTGCTATAAAATTTTTGTGTTGATTTTCATAAAGAGACACCCTTTGAGTATATGAAAACCAATGTTGGCAATGGTGAAACTCTTGCGCAACAACACAGTCAACACTTTTGCGAGCCCCCTCTGATAACACAATGTTGGCAAAAGCGAAGATGTAGGATGGGGGTAGGGGTAATTCATATTGTCCTAAAATCATAACCACTAAACCTATATACACAAATGACCCCTCATATTAAAGAGGAGTTCATTTCCTATATCACAATTGGTGTAGATTTAACCTACCTACAATTGACAAGGTTATATGTCAAACAACAAAAGATTTATGCAACTCAGAAATGCTTGACTATCAATGGGGTCAGGAACAAGAACATACTTTTACATGCCATGGTTTTAAGGAAGATAAAATTAGAAATGGATTAACACAATATTGTGACATGAAACATCCTCTTCAGAGGAAGAGTCACTCTCTGAAACAACTCCACCACATGAACCTCTCTGACCAAGGCATATGCATGTCACTCAGCAAGGCACAGCAGCCTTTTTGCATGAACATCGTTTCAGACATTTGGATAATTTGCACATGCAAGACACCGTTTTGTCTATGTTTGGCTTGGCTGGCTTAGACATGAGAATTGGGACCAGTTTTCCATTGATAAGGGTTCTGCCAAATGTTGTGGCTGGGGGAAGTGCTCGGTCACTGAGATGTGCACGTCTATACAGAAGCAATTGATATAATGCTCTTAAAACAAGGAAGTAAAACGCATCTTCTGTTGCTGGCAGTGACCTAAGGTCTAATTTTGAAGAGACAAACATATGCTGCCTGAGGGTATCCAAACAGCTGAACCCTTTTTGGCCATGCAGAGCAGTCCAGTATACTCTGGCCTCATCAATGACACATTCTGTTGCTGCCATTTCACTATCTCTTCCAAAATCAACAAGGTGGGGAAGGTTTCCTATCAGTCCCAGAGAAACCTGTGCCGCTCTTCTTTTCACAGGAACACAGGCATCATCCCAACTGACTGGAAGAGGGGCCTTGTTGTCCCTCTCTGGAAAGGGAAGGGTGATCGCCAAGACTGCAACAACTACCGAGGGGTGACGCTGCTCTCAGTGCCGGGCAAGGTCTTTGCTCGGATAATTCTTGATAGGGTTCGCCACCATCTGCTTGAGCACCAGCGTCCAGAGCAGTCAGGCTTTACACCAAAGAGGTCAACGATTGACCGTATCCTTGCCCTTCGTGTCCTCACCGAACGCAGACGAGAGTTTCGGCAGGGGCTGCTTGCAGCCTATGTTGATCTCTGTAAAGCGTTCGATTCAGTGAATCGGGATGTCCTCTGGAGGATTCTTGGTCTTCGTGGGGTGCCACCGAAACTGATCGATCTGATGTCTGAACTCTACTCTGGTACTGAGAGTGCTGTGAAGTGTGGTGGTACCATCTCTGACTTATTTCCAGTTGTTACTGGAGTTCGTCAGGGATGTGTACTTGCCCCCACACTTTTCAGCACTTGTATGGACTGGATTTTAGGGAGGATGTCAGAGAGATCAAGTTGCGGTGCATCGTTTGGCAATGTCAAGATCTCGGACCTTGATTTTGCAGATGATGCAGTCATCTTTGCGGAGACTTTAGACATCCTCTTGGGGGCCCTCGAGGTGCTGAATGAGGAGTCGGAGCCGTTGGGATTACGGGTTTCTTGGGTCAAAACTAAGATCCAGGCTTTCGGTGACATCTTGGATGCTGCTGTCCTGTCTGTGTCTGTTTGTGGTGAGGATGTTGAGGTCGTGGATAGATTCACTTACCTTGGCAGTGATATTCATGTCTCCGCAGGTTGTGAGCCGGAGGTCAATAGACGTCTGGGTCGGGCCTGGGGAGTCATGGATTCACTGGATCATGGGGTGTGGCGCTGCCGGTACCTGTGCGGGAGGACGAAAGTCCGAGTCTTCAGGTCCTTGGTACTTCCAGTCTTGCTCTATGGGTGCGAGACTTGGACTTTGACCAAGGATCTGAGACAGAGACTTAATTCCTTTGGTACCAGGTCTCTTCGAAGAATCCTTGGCTATCGCTGGTCGGATTTTGTGTCCAACGAGTGGTTGCTGAGAGAGACTCGGATGAGATTTGTTACCTGCATAGTCCGTGAGCATCAGCTGCGGCTGTATGGACATGTGGCTCGTTTTCCTGATGCTGATCCTGCTCACCAGATTCTCTCAGCGAGGGAGTCTCATGAGTGGAGGAGGCCAGTGGGCCGACCACGTGCCTCATGGTTGCAGCAGGTTGACCATCATCTCAAGGAGATGGGGATGGGCCTGGCATCTGCCTGGGGGATGGCCAGATGGAGGCCCCTGGAGTACCGGCGGAAAGTGGACGCAGCGACGCACTGTTCTGGCACATGCTCCCATACCTGACCTGACCTCTTCTTTTCCCCTTCTGAATGGGTAGCTCACTGTGTCACATCCACACAACACATATGTGCACAGAAGTGTAGCTGCGACATCAAGAGGATTTTCTGGTACTTCTTGCTCAACACTTCTACCAGCTCATGAATAGGTAGGTATTGATTCTGCCGTTGTATCCAGAGTTCTTGCAATGTGTTCAAGCAGCAGAAGTGATATATACACAGCATAATTATGTCTGTATCTGTTGCATGCACAACAGCTCGATGGTGATCAAGATATTCCACACAATATGCAAGATGAGCAATAATCCTTGTGTCTGCCTCTTCATGTTCTTCACAAGGTAAGTCCAGAACTGAACTTGATGCTGATGTGATGGAAAGAGTGTGACCTTTGTTTTCCATCATACCACCAAGAATGATGGTCACCCCATCCGGAATAGCTTCAGGACTCTCACAAAGGGAAGTGCCAATGAAGTTCTGAAGATTTCCTTTATTTCTTGGATTCTTCATGAGTAAATTCCAGTCCGGAATTTCTAGACTCTTGGATGGTGAGAATTGTCTTGCCTGGTCTGTCTGGTTTCTCCTCTGCTGCTCATCACCCTTCAAAGTATGGCTATCATCAAAATCATACTGATCACCAATGATGTTGACACAGTTGCACATTTCAGGTTTCAACTGCAGGAGCTTGCGAAGATACAGCTGGGGAAGTTCACCAAATGTTTTCACACCCATTTTTTGGTATTTATTTACAAATGCCATTGTGTCTACCAGATAAACTGTGTATAGGTCACTCTGTGGTAATGATGGCAGCTGTAAAACAACATCCTGCTCAGCTTCAGCAATTAGCACTGCCACGAAATCAGACTTGTTGCCTTTGCGCATTACAAACCCCTGTGCTAAGCGTGGATCAACCTCAAACAGGGATGATGGGTAGTCTGTCCACTCATGGGAAAATGCAATCTGTCTTGTGACTGGGTCGGCATCTCGATAGAAACACAGCACACGTGTAGCTGCAGTCTCATCTTGATAGATCCTGATTAAACTCTGTTGCCTTGATGGGTTTGATTTCTTCTGTGAGGAGAAAGTTACCAGCTTCAGTGGTTCAATCTTAATAGAGACCACCTCTTCTGCTTTCATAATGGCTTCCATGCCCTTAGCTTGAGCATGGACCAAGTCTTTTGAAGCATCCTTCTCACCAGTTGCTCTATTGAGCAGATCCACTTGGTTGTTACACTGGAATGGGTTTATCATCTGCTGGCATATCACTTTCTTGATCTCCTCAACATGCATATGTTCTTCTGTTGCCTGCTTATGTGTTTCTCCATGATGAGTAGATTCCTGTTGGCCTAGATTAGCCATAGACTTTATGTTCTCTGATACAGCTGTGAGAAATGGTGCTGTCTTCACATATTTATCTCGAGCAGCTGGTGCCTGAGATATGCCTTTGAACAGAGATGTCTTCCCTTCATTGTTGTATGTCTGCTCCAGGGCCATGTCACTCCAAACACCATTGAATTTTCCTTTGGAAGAGTGAACTGTGAAGTACCCAACCTGGATCCAGCAAACCTTAACCGAACTGTGTTCAATAGAGTAAGAGGATTTTGGGGGTAGGGGGAACTTTGGTTGACAAAAATGTTAATTTTCTCTTTAAAAATTGATAGAACTCACTCAAATTTGCTGTTTTAATTAGCCATGGATACCATGTTCATATCACATTAAGAGAAATTAGTATTCTAATGCAGCATCTGCCTATGATAAGAAAAGTTCTAAAGGCCATCTTCAAAAAACGTTATTTTTAAGGCATTTTTCACAAAATTATGTACTTTTACGAGGTTTACTTCCACAAAGGCAATTTTTTTTGTCATTTTACAATGCACTGATTGAATTCTTACATTTAGTTCACATTTATTTTTAATGAATGTGATTTTTTTAATTTTTTTAGAAATTTTATTGACAATTACTGTTTTATCAAATTTTTCAAATCTTCCTCAAACAAAAACGTCCGCCAAAATTTTTCGCAAGAGCTTATGAATTGCCAACATTGGTTTTCATGAACTGCAAACATATATCTAAACATCCTGGGGGTGTAAAATTTTATAGCAGAGGCTGTAAGGTCCAACCCTAAAACAGCCTCGTACACAGGTTGGCTCCCAGACTATGCCTGTGTCGATGAGCTGGAGGACATTTGGAGGGAGATCTGAGACTCTTGGCACCGCTTGATGCTTTGTGACTCAACGGAAGTCCCTCGTGGAGATTTGCGGGTAGCTGTGGGCAGTCCCTGCATTGTTTTACATACGTACAAAACCCTGGCATGCATGTGTGCCATGATTGGCAAAGTGAGCGTTTATTATTTCGTCAGCAGAAAAACTATGAAGGGCAGGGTGGGTGGGAGTGGGGTGTGCAGAGCAGAGCATGGCAGGTCGAGTTTCTGCTCTAATTACTGTTGCTCCTGGTAGCTGTGTCTGCATCATTGTGGTTTCTACCAACTGTGTAAAGAATGCCGAAAGACAGGGAACATTCGGAGGAGCGGAGTAGAATGTTGGGGGAAGGGAGGTGAGTGCTATAAGCCGGTTACACTCGAGCAAGTAAGTTCAGGTCCAAAGTACACATGAACACTTTGATCTGAGAGTTTTCGTTCCAGATTTCGTTACGCAATGTGTGTAGGCGGTTATGTTGATGCAGGGATACGTGGTGCTTACTACACGAGGAGGCCTGTAAAAGGAGGGGAAAATGCAAGCCACATTCATGTATAGATCCAGTCTTGCACCATAATCCAGGCCTCAATGTGTGATGTTCAAAAATGTACTAGGAAAAATTTTATTATTAGGGAAAAAAAAAAAAAATTAATATATTGCTTTCTTAACAAGCTCAAATGAGCTAAGATACTCGTCCTCTTGATGATGACGTCATAAAAACGAATATGACGTCATTGTGATGTATCAGTTTTGCGATAAATTATATCTGTGCTAATGCCCTGTTCGATTCCCGCAAACAGAATTCAAAAAGCTTGCCGAGTTTCGGAGATAATTTTTAGGCGATTTCCATTAGCGGAGATATTTTGACGTCATAACTGTTTTCTTGGAGGAATTTTAAAAATCGGAGATGGTTACTGTCTGCGCAGGGTATTTTTACATATATGCCAAGTTTCAGGAAGTTTCGATGAAAACTGTAGGCTGTGAAACAAAAAAGTCCACAAGAAGAAGATGAAGAACAACAACGTGAGTAAGACTTAGAGATCCTCCATGAGGATCTAAAAAAAGGCGAAAAGGTTCTCTCCTTGCAAATTATCCTTCGTATTTCATTAATTATTTACCGGTATTCTGGTTATTTTTCTCCTGTTAAGAATATGATTTTTTTTGCTGAAATGATAATGAAAGGACTATTCACTTATTATGTATTCAGTTGTCTTAGTGAGTGGGTTTTGGATTTTTTTTGGCATTGCTGTTCTTGCTGTGGGTTTGATTCCGGTGGCTGTTCAACTGGGCACGCAAGCGAAAACCGCTCAGGGTATTCCTTGATTTGAGATTGCTTCTACAGAAAGAGCTGACACTTTGTGGAGAGTCTGGTATATATGGTTATGGTGTAGTGGTGGGATTGGGGGAGGGTTGGTTCCACAGTTCTGGGGGTGGGTGTTGGGTGCACATTTATGGGGTGGATGGAGACTAAATTGAAGGAAGTGAGGTTTAGGGAGGAGGGTGGGAGGTGAGGAAGTGGAGACGAGTGAAATATAAGGGGCATATGGGAATACAGCAGGATGTCCGCATGTGGAAGTCGATATATACAAGGGTGGCCCATGAAATTGTGGTGGTTTTCTTTCTTCTGCAGGTTCATAATCTGTTCCATACATGGCTTCTTCTATGAGGAGGAAAACCGTTGCAATGCGTTTTTTTTACCCTGGCAATGAACAGTCATCTGTAGATCATGAAAAGGGACAGTTAATTTGGCCCAATTATCTTGCCAAGCTTCAATTCCTTCAAAGTGTGTTGGTGGGGAAAGGGCTTGGACATGGACACACAGTGGTTCGTGCAAGATGGTGGGATGTCCTGTAATGTTGGAGTTGTACTTGATAGGATAACAAGGAGGCGCTGCACCTTAATTGCTGCACCTTAAATCCATGCGATGATTTGGAATGTGGACATTTAGAGATGGGCCTTTCGTCCTTTGCACATATAGGCCACTTGCTCCGATGGAACGCAAGACAAAAGTTGTAGCGATTGTCCAACTTGTTTGACGTGTGTGTGTGTGTGTGTGTGTGTGTGTGTGTGTGTGTGTGTGTGTGTGTGTGTGTGTGTGTGTGTGTGTGTGTGTGTGTGTGTGTGTGTGTGTGTGTGTGTGTGTGTGTGTGTGTGTGTCAGTCGCAGAGGAGTGAATGATTTATGTCTAACATATTTTCGCAAAATCCTGCTCACACTGATCAATAAAGGTGTTGACGTCACAATGAGCTCCAACGAATATCGTTCATATTTGGCGAATACATGCACGTACTTTAAGCACATTCAAACTTTATCCATCACAATTGTAATTGCATCGTGATTTTCCCAACTCGGATGTTGTATACCTCCTCCTCCTCCTCCTTTTGTGAAATAAAAAAAAAAAAAAACAAAGGCCAAGCAAGCTGTGTGTGGAGCTTACATAGATCTGATTGGATTTTAAAGGTACCATTTATATAGCAGACCAGCTTTTTCTTCTTTCCATTTCGATGGATCTTTCACAAAGAACGACTGTGGTGCTGGATTCTTAAATTCGAGCCGCCCAGCTGTACGTTTCATTTGACTCACTGTTATTGTGTTCCCACAAGCACCTGCAGAGTTTTTTTTATTTTTATTTTTTTTTTATACACAGGAGAACAACTTCCTTTTTTTTCTTTCTTTTAACTCCTTGGTTATTTCCCCTTCAAGCTCGGAGACATTTCCTGAGATATTTAAAACCGCTTGATTCGAATGAAGGAAGGAAACTAAGGCCCATTTGGATAGCCACGTGGCACGGTCAACACAATTATTAAAGCCCCAAATTAAGTGCTTCTTTTGTTGAAACTTCCAATACATCTATCTATAATTCCAGGTGTGTGTGTGTGTGTGTGTGTGTGTGTGTGTGTGTGTGTGTGTGTGTGTGTGTGTGTGTGTGTGTGTGTGTGTGTGTGTGTGTGTGTGTGTGTGTGTGTGTGTGTGTGTGTGTGTGTGTGTGTGACACCGCTGTTTCTTGACACCCACTGGTCCGATATAATTGAAACTTGCCAGGTATATTGCTGGGGACCTGAGGATGTGCCTTTTCAAGGTTTGATATTAATCGGACAAGTGCCTCCCAAGTTATGGCCATTTATTTACCAAACCAATGACCTGAAACGTTGCTGCATAGGCGTGGCTGTGAAGGCCGGTGCGCGGCCGACCGACGATGACGTCACGGGCCGTGCCAGTTACATGGCAGCGAATGTCATGGCAAGCAAAGACAGGGAGGTAAATTGATTTTAATTTGGATTTTAATTAACTCTGTGTGTGGAAGTGTGGTTGTCGCAAGAACGCGAGATCGAAGGAGCGGCCTGTGTGGTTGTCGTTTCTGGCTCGTGGTTTGAAAGTTTTTTTTTTGTTGTTTGCACGTATGGGCATGTGAGAGCAAAGGAACAGCCTGTGTGGTTGTTGTTTCTAGCACGCGGTTTGAAAGTTTTTTTTT
Organism: Eptatretus burgeri; assembly: GCF_056783735.1. Classification (NCBI taxonomy): domain Eukaryota; kingdom Metazoa; phylum Chordata; class Myxini; order Myxiniformes; family Myxinidae; genus Eptatretus; species Eptatretus burgeri. Next base: position 142,962,647 of record NC_140962.1, on the reverse strand, counting down.
TTGTTTGTTTGCATGTACTGCCACGCACCTATGGGCATGCACGAGTTTATGTATAATTCCAGCAATCTATGTGTCTATCTGTCTGTCTGTCTGTCTGTGACCACTGTTTCTCAACAACCACTGGTCCGATCTAATTGAAACTTGCCAGGTTTATTGCTGGGGACCTGAGGATGTGCCTTTTCAAGGTTTGATATTAATCGGACAAGTGGTTCCCAAGTTATGGCCATTTATTTACCAAACCAATGACAGGACACGGTGCTATAACGTCACAATTGACGTCACAATTGTTGTTCTTCTTTTTGAAATCTTTTTTCTTTTTTTTTGCATGTACGGGCCTGCACTAGTTTTACTAATCATCCATATTGTCAGGCCAACATGAGCACACGATCCTTCACTATATCGGGTGAAACGACGAAAGCCATGAAAATGAACGAGTTAAGTTAAAAGGGAAAACTAACATGGCGGATATTATTGCCATGGCAACCTGGCTATTTTGCAGGCCTAATTGTAGCTGCTGAATGTGACAGAAGCTATTATGCTTGAAGCTTACTTATTATGTACATACGGGAATATGGACTTAACGGGCCACCGACTCGTGGAGAGAAAACTTTTAACCTAACTCGCTGTGATGCACAACACAAATATCGAGTGATCAACATGGCGTTGATCTGCAGTGTGGGCCATGTTGATTTTTTTTTTTTGTCTTCTTTCTTAAAAACCTCTTTGTGAACGGAATACTTCTAGACTTTTCTAAAACCAACAGTTTGCAGGTATTTTTTGTAACCTTTTGACCTTTTGATGCTCTACAGCTCAGCGACCGGGTTGACAATTGCACAGGTCAATGTGCACAAGGACGTGGTCATGGTGGGAACGTGGTGGGAAGGGTATGGAACACAAAACAGGCGTAGCAATTTCTTCATGGGACAAAGGTGCCTTTTAGACCTTCATTAAAGTTTGTGGGCAAGGTGTCGGGTATGTTTAAGCCTTGATTCAAGCTTTTTGCAGTTTTATTTTTCTTTGAGCACTAAATTATTTTTATAACCATCATTACCATGCACCATGCTCCGTACAGAGCTTGGGGTCTGCTGAAGAAATTTATTGGTTAGGGTTACAATGCTGGGTGGGTTGCCACTCTGATGTGGGTTACTCGACGGAGCATGCTGGAATTTGGAATTTGTTCAGGGTGTAGGTGATAGCTCGCCTACTCTTCACGAGGGACACTGTGGGATCTATAACGTCCACCAATGAGGGCTGGCAGATGGGACGCTCGTTTAACATTCATATTGACGCATCACCCTGCCTGTGAAACACCTGGGTGACAGTTTATAGCTGTGTCGGGATTCAAATCCAGGCAAATGTGAATACCATTTTCACATACTCCTCTATTTTACGACGATTTTTACAGACGGTCAATACAGCAAGGTGATATAATTGCTCGGCTTTATATCTGCTTTTAGGTTTGGACCTCATAAATGTCAAATGCGATGAAAGATGGAGAACTCAAATGTCATGGAATATGGCTGATGGCTCCCCTCTGTGCATAGTGCTGCCCCCACACCAGAGGCCATGGAATCTTAGGCCCTCCATCTCCTTGGTACCTCTCAACACGAGGTCGAGTCTTCGGGTCTGATTCTTACTCAACGCAGACAGGTTGGTGGCACTGCAATGTTATCAGTTCTATTCTGGTCTTGCTTCTTTCTAACCTATCACCTCTCTGCCCAACCTCTCTCCCCTTTCAGGTCGCAGGCATTCGGTGCCAGAAGCCCTTTCTTTGTTACCCTCCCCAAGTCTAAACCTAATGGTCACCTCCATTCATTCATCTCTCCCTACTCTCTCTCCTGCGAATTGTTTCCTGTGTCCATTAATTGTCACCAGCTCTTACCTACAGGATCTCGAGCCTGCTGCTCACCGCCACCTTCTGATCTCTCGCAATTCTACCTCCGAGTTTTCCTATAACCACTGAAACCCTTTGCCCACTCTTCACCCACAAATAGTCCTTCTATGATGTGGTGCATTCATATGTTCTTTGTTCCATTTTGTGTTTGTTGACCAGATATGTATTTATTGAATTGTCACAACAAGCACAGCAATCGAACGATGAAACTCTCCATGAAGAATTCATCGTCATTAAGCGAGAGCACGGCTCCATTCATGGGGACACCACGAGCATCTGTAGAAGGATTGATTTTGTTATTGTACAGAGCATGATGTCACTGCATCAGATGCTCTCTCTCGCTATGGTGCAGTCGATGGCATGCTGTTGACCCCCTAATTGGTTGCAAAATCCCTCTTGATGTCTTTCCAGCGAGAGCTAATTCTGCAGTGTGGTGCACTTCATTTCATGCTGGAGGTTTATTCCTGCAGACCCTTCCGTGGGCCAAACTCCTTCTGCACTTCATTTGTTCTTCCGTTTGTTGGGTCCTTCCATGCCCCATTGTTTTTGTTGTTTTTTTTTAATTACATGTTCTTCCTTTGTTTGCTTACTCACTTCAGATTGAGGCCTGGGTTGTTTGACCGTGTTCTCTCGGCACTGTCCAAATTGTCCGAAGTTCGTATTTAAAGGGAAATGCAGCAATCACCTTCATTCTATGGACGAAACGAATGGGTTTAACGACTCACTTGGGCTGGGAGGAGCACCAAGACCTAGAGGTACCCACATTTTCCTCTAAGCTGTCGACTCTAGGTTTGAATCCCGGTCCAGCTATAAAGTGTCATCCCGGTGTTTCATAGGCAGGGTGATTCATCAAAGTGCGTGCCATCCTTGAGATGGACATTAAAATGGAGGATCTATCTGCCGGCACGAGGTTGTCAGTGGATGTTGAAGATCCCATGCTTTATTTATTTATTTGTATTGCAGCCTGTGGCTGCTTGGCTGCATCATTTTCTGGGTGGCATGACTGTGCCACTGATGCAGTGGCCTATGTTACCAGCACGCTGGTACTCATCCAACCGACCTCGGAAGGATAACGGGCTGAATCCACCCGCCTGGTGCTAATTCAACGGTTGGCAGGTGTGGTATTTGGAGTTGCAAGAATATTAAGGAATGCATGATGAACCAGAACTGACTCGGAGGAACCGAGAGTGACGTCGGAGAGCTGTGAAGTAAGGGCAGCAGGAGACGCCATTGAAAACAGTTGAGCTGAAGAACCTACGTGTGGGCTGACTTTGCTGCACAACAACAGGGGCTTGAACTCAAGACCTTAAGATCTTAAGTCAGTCACCCTAACTGTTTAGCCAACACCAGGCTGATCCCATGGTGCTCTTTCATGAAGAGTAGGTGACCTCTTGCAGCCACCCTAAAAAAATTACAAATCCCTCCACCTACAATCGAAGGTCAGTCCCGGGCAGCAAGTTCGTGAAAGGCTTGTATCAATAACTTTCCATGGCCGACCCCATATTCTTCTTCATTCCTCTGTCGCACGAGGCTGCGGGGTAGCATTATTGGCTCAGGGTACGGCTGTGCTGCTGATACGATGCCCTCTGCTGGTTAGAGCAGGAATTTGGAATTTGGCCATGGCGCCGGCGATAACTTGCTGACTCTTCGCAAAGGACACTGAGGGATATTTAATGTCCAACAACTAATGGCGGCAGATGAGACGCCCAGTTTAATGTCCATCCGAGTGACGACACACATTGATGACTCACCCTGCCTGTGAAACACTGGGATGATAGTTTATAGCTGGGTCAGGATTCAAACCCAGGTGAGACAGCTTAGAAGATTGAACTGTTTCAGGAAGGCAGTTCCAATAAAAGGAGAAAAGAGAAACAAATTAATGAAGGTGGGAAGAAAGCCTTGATTTTTGAAGTTTAACCCATGGTGTTATATACTGCGAAGATTGACGAGGTTGACTGTGAAGCCAAGAAGTTGAAGAAACTGAACCTCTTCCAATGGCTGACCATGGAAATAGGCAGATCAGTTTGACAATCCTTCTGGAGCAACAGGGTGAGACGGTGAGAATTTCTGGGATTGAGGGATATGTTCCATTTATCAGACCAGCATCTCATCAATCCAGATCAGCAGAGAGTGACGCAGCAGCTGTCTGTGTGTCTGTCGGTGGGATGGGGGTGGTGTATGACACAATCTGGAATGGTCTGCATCAAGGAAGACCGCATCAAAGATTCAGAGAGGTCCCTTATGTAGATGATGAATACGATTTGGTTCAAATATCTGCCTTGGGACACTGCAGCATCTTGAGCAGAGAGGACAGTTTTAACTTGTTGGCTTGTTGTTTACCTTTAACTTGTCAGCTGACCGACATGAACTATCAAGGAGATTCGAAAAACTGACATAAAACAGTTTCTTCTCGCAAATCCATATTTTACCGGGATTCAATCAGAAATTATGTCCACTTGTTGCATCATTACCAAGGTGCTGCAGTGTGGCTGCGTTGCCCTCCCACATCTGGCCAGCAATTTGAAATTTGCCCATCATACCGGCACACATTCATAAACTTTCCGATAGGCACTGTGGTATCTTCCGCACCCAAAATAATTATGGAAAACCAAGCGTAATGCCTTTCTGTGGGATGGCACACTCATTGATGCAATGTACCCTGCGTATAAGGCACAAAGGTGAAATTGTATGATCGAGTGGGGAATTTAACCCAAACTAGTCAGTTCAAAGTTCAGTTCATTTGCTTTTAGCTATCCTGTATACAGCTGCTCAATTCCAGATTTACTTTCCTGCATTCTCAGAATAAAGTTACGCAAGTGTTCTCGGTGGTATCATCATGTACCGCATCTCCAAAGGGACATTTACGACGGAGTTCAGATCATTCTCACAGTTGAACCATTGGAAGTAGTTTGAAGAGAAAATAAAGGCACAAGGTGTTTCAAAAACAAGCTCAAATGAGCTAAGATCCTCGTCCTCTTAATGATGACGTCATAAAAACGAATATGATGTCATTGTGATGTATCAGGTTTGCGATAAATTATCTGTGCTGATGCCCGGCTTGATTCCCGCAAACAAAATTCAAACAGCTTGCCTAGTTTCGGAGATAATGGTATAGGTGATTTCCATTTGCCGCGATATTATGAAATCAATTTTTTTTTTCTAGGAGGAATTTCAAAAATCGGAGATGGTTACTGCCTGCGCATGGGCTTTCTGCATATACATGGCAAGTTTCACAAAGATCCGATGAAAACTCTGGGTTGTGAAACAAAAAATGTCAAAAAATAGGAATGGCATCATAAAAATTGATATGACGTCATACTGATGTATCATATGTGTGGTAATTCATCTCTGCTAATGCCCTGTTTGATTCCCGCAAACAGAATTCAAAAAGCTTGCCTAGTTTCGGAGATAATTTTTTAGGCGATTTCCATTAGCGGAGATATTTTGACGTCATAACTTTTTTTGTAGGAGGAATTTTCAAAATCGGAGATGGTTACTGTCTGCGCAGGGTTTTTTTTACATATATACGCCAAGTTTCAGGAAGTTTCGATGAAAACTGTAGGCTGTGAAACAAAAAAAGTCCACAATAAGAAGATGAAGAACAACAACGTGAGTAAGACGTAGAGATCCTCCATGAGGATCTAAAAAAAAAAGTGCAAGTAGCTGTACATTCAAAGTACACCGCCCCCATGCCAAATAAATAAATAACAAATCCTCCGGTGTGCGGCGCCCCGGCGATGCCGCCTTGCAGCACATGGAATCGGAATTGGGAGTAGGTGGTGTACAATAATTAATTTGATTAATTACATCATCAAAATAAATAAATAATAATCATAAAATAATTTTTCAATCAATTGCTGAATGGCATACTGAAACCACCACCATTTCATCTGAATCTGTAACTTTTTGAAAATTAAGTAATCGATCGAAAAATGAAATAATTAATCGATTAATTGCTGAATCAATAAATCAAAAGTACCCTTTATACCAAATCACTTAGTCACCGTCATGTCCAAATATCAGGTTCATCGCTCAAAATATGTCTGAGATACTGCCAGGATGAGAAATAAAATAAATAAGTAATTAATAAATCGATAATAATTAAGTAATTAATCAAATAATTGATGAATCAAAAAATTAGATGCATCATTTTTGCGAAAGCACATCTTCACTGTTGTCCCCAAATTTCATCTTCCGAGCTCAAAGGATGGCTGAGATATCGCCCGGACAAACAAACAAGAAAACGGAGTAAAAACTGAGTACCCGCTTCCTTCGACGTCCGGCGATGACGTCATGCATCGCCTCGACATGGAATTGGGAAGGAGCTGTGTACAAAAAAAGTTGGTCTTATAACCTGCAATGACGTCATCGACAATGAAAGAAGCGCATTTTTTTCTTCCGTGCAAACTTTTCTGGCGAACTCCAATTCGATCAATAACCACACACAATGGAACTTTCTTTTTCCTTCCAAATTCCATTCTCGCCCTGCTTGCCGACATGCCAAAGGCACGCCTGTACACTGCGCTGAGAGAGGGTCATTCTGACAGCCTATTGCCATCACCATGGCAACGGAGATGGCAAAGCATCAGGCCAAAGAAAGGGCATAGAAAGAGACACTGAAACAAACTATGATGATAAACCACAAACTAGAAACAGTAGTTGGGGTATTGTTATGTCAATAAACTCCAACGGAACGTCGTGCTAATCTTGACACTATCATCACAATGGGAAGGGGTTATTTCATGATGGTACAAACACTTTGGTTGGACACTCGGTGGAGACACCAGAATGCAACCGTTAACCACTCTGGAGTCAATGAAACTCGTCTGACGTTCCCGCCCCTACCAACCGCCTCCCACGCCCCCTCCCCTAAACCCCCCATTGTGCATCTCCAAATGACTACCCCTCCCATCTCCATGTTCTCGTGCCAGCGACCTCACCGCTGCAGGCTTCAGAATCACATCTCTACCCGTTTGATCCCCTTTTTACTGCTTAAAAAGCTGACCATCCGCAATGCAATTCACCGCAGGAGTTTGAGAACAAATGCCACTGGAGGTGTCTGCTGGAATCCTGATGGACGAAGCGGAGGGATAGCCAGAAAGAGAGAAAGAGAGAGAGAGAGTGCGAGGGCGAAGAGATAACAGGACCACACACAGCAGCTTTCGGCTGCTTGTGCAGATTCAGTTTGGGCCACAATGAGCATCAGCACAAAACTGGACAGCTTGGAGACGGCATTGGATCATTTTGTGATGGACGTTTTTGTGAGTACCTTTACTCCACTTTGAAGTACCATATCGCTGATGTTTCTCGTATTGATGCTGGAGTCATGTTCATCGATTGTTGTTCATCTCTTTATAGTTGACTGCTTCTCCCTCGGTTGTTGTTTTTTGTGTGTGTGTGTGTGTGTGTGTGTGTGCGGATGTTGCTTTCATGATATTGCTGAGCCGCCTCGCTGTGCCAACTTGGGCTTAAATAACCGTATATCCCCTGGAGAGCACAACCTCTTCTACCCTAAATACCTGGCTTGAATGCTTTAATGGTCAATCATTCTTCGCCTATGCCCAAAGGAATGCCAGCACTCGCTAATTATCTTTACTGATGTGCTGTAATGTGTCTCAAGTGATGACGATTGTCCTTGAAACAATGTGGTTGTTTTTTTTTTTGTTTTTTTTTCTTTCTTCCTGTTTATTTTTCAAGGATAATGTGGAAAGGGTGTATTGCCCCTAATCAACACCAACTGAACAGTCCTGTCTTCCTTTGGTCATGGCTGGAAAGAGCACGATGGTGTTTCATACTGTTTACCATCACTTTGTGTGCAGAGGATCATTGTGGCTGTTTTGCTGATGAAGTTCATTTTGAGGAATTTTAAGTAGTTGGGCAGTGAGGGAGGTGTTTGCCCTTTAGATTAATAAAAATGGGTGCATTGCAGTGCTATTTCCATTGAACTATACTGTATTTCAAATTATGAAAGTGATGAGGAGTACGCGTTGTAGTTTCCGAGTGTAAGTGTGAGTCGCAGTCCGATTTAATTTTTCGAGTGATGTGTGAGTTTTTGTGCTTTCTTGTTTTATCTTCGAACTGGCGTGAACATTATAGCTGGAATTTCATTTTGAAGGGAATGGTAAGGAGAAAAGGGTGAACCTGGGGTTGTGCTCAAAGCATTCATGATAACGTCATGGATTCAACATTTCTTTACAAAATGTCATTTTCACAGTTTCACTTGAACACCTAATAACTGAACAATAAATTAGATATTAATGAAAGCCAATCAATCATTTTCTCTGAAATTAATAACCATCATTGAAGATATACAAGCTGACGCTCTTCGCCAGCTCACTCTTCCATTCCGTGCTATCGTGTTCAACGAGTTCAATAACTTCGACACTTCGTGAAAACTTTTAGGTTTTCTATTATAGCAACTATTTTGCAAAAACAATTTTGTTAATAAGTGTGAAACATTATCAAAAACACTAGAACGGCACCGATGAGAGCACATACCTCCGCCAGGCTGAACAGTTTGTTTTGTATCCCACTGATAGGCCGGATCTGCATCCGTACTTTAACTGAAATCTAATCAGCTTATTTTTTTTTATCACACACTCAACCTGTCCACCAAGTTTTGTCCAAATCCGTCCAGAACTATTTGAGATATCCTGATCATAGACAAACAAACGGGGTGAAAACATAACCTCTGTCGATCTCCGGTGAAGGAGGTAACGGCAGTCAAAAGCCATCTAAAACTCCTGTAAGTGATGTTCAACCAAGTAATTATTGTGACAACACGAAAACCAACAAGGTAATTGTTTTGTACAACATTGGAGAAGCACACGGGAATGAAACACTGCAATATGGATAAAATGACTGCTTTAAACAATAGAATGGGAGGAGTTTATTGAGATGGCTCCAAGTAGAAGTACAACCTATTGTGGCTGGAGTGCCGAAGACAAAGCGAACGTGATTCCTTATCTTGAAAGCACAAAGTCCTTTGTGAGCTTCCCCATTGCCAGTAAGTATATCGGGAAAGACTTCCTGAAAAGGCTTTGAGCCACGCGATCATCACTGGTCCCGTTATTGACACCAAAATAGATGGCAAGTTCCACTGTACCCTTTGAATGGCAAAAAAAAAAGTTTTGGAGGAAATAAACTTTTCAAAACTAGGTAGTAAAATTTGGAGATTAATAAACAATAGAGGTGGCAGAGGAAAATGGCATTTGCTTTGGCAAGAGGGCTTTTTGTCTGGAATTTTTGTTTTCAAGTTTAATTTCAGTTTCGGAAAGTGAATGCAATGGAAAAGATGGAAAAAAAAATTCCCATCGAGACTTTTGTTATGAGATGGTGTGTATGAAGGCCGGACAGAATGGCCTTGTGTCGGCCAAAGCACCCCGGGCGAGTTGTAATATGAACAAAACAGGATATGGTCTCATTTAAAGCCCTCAAGAACTTCTGCCTTTCTCACGAACGGTCAGATGATTTTGCTGGTTGCTGAGGCCCGCTCAAAGGACCTCTTGGCGGGGCTACCATTCATGGTGAAAGGACGTTGCACGCTTTTGGTGCGATTTGGGTTCGCAGAACAAGTGGCTCAGTTGTATGCCAAATAAGATGCGGGGAGGGTGCCAAGCTATTTTCTGAGCTGTACTCGATAACAAGAATCTTGAACAATCGGAAGCTTTCTTTTTAATTTGCCTTGTATTGACTCTTGCATTTTCTGCTTCCATTTATGGAGGCTTACCCAGACTGCCCGATCGCCTGTCTTTATCCATTAAGATTTGCACAATGCTCGTGGCTGAGTGTTCGTGAAGGACAGACAGCATCTTGGACACACACCGTTGTTCAGAGAAAAATTTGTGCTACTTTTTGTGATCAAATCTCTTACCGATGTTGTCTTGGAGCAGGAAATGACTGACTTTCATGCACAGCATATGATAAAGAACTAGTCTTGCTGGTGTCTGCTCGTGTCGAGCTGCATTGGTTGACGGGTAGAACAATGGATGAAATCGATAGAATGTTGATTGAGGTATTCTAACCGTTGTGAGAAGCAAGGAGACACTGTCGTTTCGGGCATTTACCCTTCATCGGAACAAAAAGGTTCACAAAAGGCTATCACCCGAAACGTCAGCCTCTCCTCGCTTCCCATGGCAGTGAGGATACCTCGATCAACGTTCTGTTGATTCCACCCATTATCATGCACAAACCCTGCAGTTGTCATTTTGCTGCTCTGAATACAGTTCTGTATGTTCTTTGTTTTGAGAACGAGGGATGAACCATTCCAGTGTGGGAACATGTCCCATCACTTCCTTGGTGTCGTACAGACGAGACTTGTTGGGGTGTCCAAATAAACAGCCCCTCCAGAAATAGTTACGGTACGGCTACTACCATGGTGGTACTCGAGCATCGAAAATTTTACTGTGAGGTCAATGAATCTGTCTGGAGCATGCATTGGTCGAAAAGATTGAATGGATTTTGTTGCAATCTCAAGTGAGACTAAAACAGGAAAACTTTTCCCTTCCTTTGTCCTCAAATTTCCAAGTGGCTGCATAGAAGCTGATGGACACCTTACCGGCTTATTCGTGACTGTTGCTGATCATGAAATGTGGATTGTAGCGCCGAAGCTCAATGCCCGGTGAGGATGTCTGAATTGCTGTAACTGTGTTCACATTGAAGTCTGGTACTAATTGCACCACACGTCCAGAGAGCATGAGACATTCCCGTCAGGCCTTTCTCTGCGTGCCAGCACGAGCAGCCAGGGCCGTGTTCCCTGACGAGCCTGTTTGGATTTATGGGTGAGGTGGTGTTTTTGCTCGGGTCAGAACTAAGGTTTATTGTGCTTTGAGGTTGGGGTATATTTTCGAATAAAGAGAATAACCAATAGTTATTGAAATAATAATAAAAAAAGTAAACGCTTGTTTATACAGAAATGACAGCTTTGCGATTCTACTTACAAGAAATGGCAAAAGTTTTTGAGGGTTAAGTTTGATTTCAATATGCTAAGCAATATACATATACATATATGAGGTATCATTCATCATTTGCTCCGTCTTTATTATTTCTTAACTTGCTCAACGCAACAGAACAACTTTGTGTTTTCTCATCCTCCTCGGTTTGTAGAATGTTCTATAATTTGTACTTTATCATAGTTTTGCAGGTGACAGACAATTATGTGGTATCCTAAGGGGACCGTAAACATGAAGAATTAAAAAAGGGTTACGTGAATGAGATACTCGGACTCGGTGATGTAATGGTTAGAGCATCCGCTCTGATTCTGGGATTCAGCAATGCTATGCCCACCCCGACCGAGTCGTATCATAGACTGCAAAAATGGTGTGTGCTGCTTCTTCTGTTGATGCTCAGCATTTATGGGATAGAGGACAGACAAGCCCTGTGAGTTGGCATCTTGTTGAGGGAAAGGGTTTGGGGGGCGGGGGGATTTCTCCATAAAAATTCCCCACTGACTATGGAGAGAAAAAAAAGACTGCCATCAGATGGCACCACTGGCATCTGTAGTAAACTTGGAAGATATTTCCCTGAAGGATAATGGGTGTGTTTGTCTGATGTCTTGTCCTCTTGTGCTCTCTTGTCGTGTGTGTGTGTGTGCACGCGCACGTGTTTGTGTGTATATAAACTACAACTACTACTAATACTACGACTACTACTTTAATGGGGGAAAGTTTTTGGCCTAATTATTTTGCAAATCAGCTGGCCGGGCCTGATGTTTGAATGTGGCAGGGAATATGATATTGCTCAGGGTTTTGGCGACAACTCGCTGACTCTGCGCGAAAGACAATGTTGGATCTTCTACATCCAACACCCATCTGAAGGACGGCACACTTTGCGATGCAACACCCGGCTTGCGAAGCACCAATCCAACAGCTTATAGTCAGGTCAGCAATCAAACCCAGACGAGCCACCTCAAATTGCTGAACTGCATTCTTTTCACATGCAGAATGTCAACGTCACAATAAAAACTTTCAATTCTTAATCAAATTGCTGTAAATACATGAAAGAGCGGCGCTTTGGTCGCTCGAACGTCATTTGTTAGGTGTCCCCCTAGGTGGGAAGAGGAGTGGACCTTGGCTTGTACTTCCTCATTCAATGGTGATCCCAGTGAATACAACATATATGCAGAATATTCGACAAAGGATGTAGCCAAATGTAAAAACATTATTTTGTAGATTTAAAAACAACAATATCAGAAAACATTGCATGCTTCAAACGTTTTAAAACATTTTGACGTTCATGATGTTAATTTGTCATGTCATAACTTTGAAAAAATGTTATCAGAATGGTTATTATTCAATATACCTTTAATGTGGTTTATAAAACCTTACAAAAGATGATTTTCACAATGTTTGCCAGAATGTTTTTATGACGTTAGAACAATATTATTGTGTTATCTGGGATCAATCAAACCACACATTCAAATGTGTGTTCCGAATGCAAATAAATATTCAAAGGGTTCACAATCTCAGTATGACAAGTGGTCGCACGATCCTGCACAACCTTAAACAAGGAAATGAGGAGGCCATTGGGCCCATCGTTGCCTTGTTGCATTACCAAGTTAACTTTTTTTTTTCTACAGCTGTAAACAACAATCTTCTTCATGTTTTACGAAAGTCGAAATAAACTTATCTTGATCGGGTGATGCAAATTATTTTACAATGCAGTATACAAGTCCTATTTGCATATGATTAAGATATTGTACTGATATTTTAAGATATTGTACTGATTAAGATATTAAGATATTGTATTGTACATATGATTAAGATATTGTGCATATGATATTGTACATTGTTCATTTATTGTAGACTCTCATATCATGTTCATTTCTTGGACTACTTATTGTGGACTGTCTTATCTCGTTCATTTAATGGACTATTAATTGTAGACTATCGTATGTCATTCATTTATGGGATTATTTGTTGTTGACGATCATATCTCGTTCATTTATTGGACTATTTATTGTCGACTATTGTATCTCATACATTTACTGTTGACTGTCATATCTTGCTCATTTCTTAGACTATTTCTTGTAGACTATGCTATCTCGCTCATTTATTGGAATATTTATTGTCAACTATGGTATCACTCGTTTATTGGACTATTTACTGTAGACCCTCGTATCTCGTTCATTTATTGGATTATGTATTTTAGACTATGGTATGTCGTTCATTTATTGGACTACTTATTTACTTATTATGGACTATCGTATCTCGTTAATTTATTGGACTATTTTTTTGTAGACTATTGTGTATCGTACATTTATTGTAGACCATCTCCCTCACATATTGGACTATTTATATAGACTATCGTATCTCGCATATTTCTTGGACTATTTCTTATAGATTATGGTATCTCCCTCACATATTGGACTATTTATGTAGACTATCGTATCTCGCATATTTCTTGGATTATTTTTTGTCGACTATTGTATCTCATTCATTTATTTGACTTTATTGTAGACTATCGTATCTCGTTCATTTATTGGAGACTGCCATATCTTGCTTATTTATTGGACTGTTTGTTGTAGACTGTCATATCTCACTTATTTCTCGGAATACTTATTGTAGACTAACGTAAATCATTCATTTATTGGACTACTAACGTAGAGGACCCATTGCTTCACTGATGGAAAAACCAATCTTTTGCTGTGATGGCTAATCAATAGGACAAGAAGAACTAGAGGGGGAGCACTCGGTAGAGTGCAAAACCTCCGCCGCCAATACTGCTAGGTCGCTCAAGTGAACCTGATATCCTATTCATTCAATTTGACGTCAACAGTGCTCACAGAGTTATAGTTTGCAACTTTCCCTTTTACTTTTAACTTTTACATACTCAATTCATTCGTCATAACTAGATTCCTTGAGACAGAAATTGATTTTACGTGGATATATCCACCTGAAGTTCCAAAATCAGCCGCAATTATAATTTTGGCATGTTTTTTTGTTGGAAATCACTTATAACATGTAGAAATGCAAAATAAAAAAATCGAAATTTTGTTGAAAAAAAAGTTGCAAATTTTTTTTTTTCTGTAACAATTTTTTTTGGGGGTGGGGGGGTTGGAAATCACTTAAAACATGCAGAAATGCGAAAAAAATTCAACTATTTTTTTCAAAATAGTGGCCATATTGGATTTTGGACCAAGTCCACAATCTAATGGCAAGATCCTTGGACGATACCTAACCCCCCCACCAAGTTTCGTCAAAATCCATCAGAGTTTTTCCATAATACTGTTCACAAACAAACAAATAAAAAACCAATGTCACCCCCAGGGTGACCAATATCTTGCCAAAATGTGAACATGAGTGACTTATTTATTCGATTAAAGTTACTCAAAAAATAAGGGTTTCGTCGACCTTGATGCTTGACCTTTATTTGACCTTGACCTTTGACTTTGACCTTTATATTTTCATACGGTTAATGGCATCTCTCCAGGACCGTTGTACATGAAATATCAAGAGATTTTGATGAGAACTGAGGAAATAAAATTTTCATGAAAAATCCGTTTTTTCGTCATGACGTCTTAAAAAAATGACGTCATAGCGTCAAACTTTTGACAGATCTGGAAAGCACTGATCAAGTGCTTTCATATGAGGTATTACTCGATTATGGTATCTAAGATTTCAAAATTTGACCTTGGGGCCAAAAACTTTCGACCTCCAGCGCTAACCATGAAGGTCAAGGCCGATCGCCACCAAAAATTAATCAGCTGAGCGCCAGACCATGAACTATATTCCCATGAAGTTTGAAGACTATCCGATAAAAATTACTCAAAAAAATAAGGGTTTCGTCGACTCCCCTGATTTGCGACAAAGTGACCTTGACCTTTGACCTTGACCTTGAAAATTTTATGCGCTGAAAGGGACCTCTATAGGCCTCTGATATGCGAAGTCACAAAAATTTCCAATGATAACTGTGCTCTGCAGAGTGATCGATACGCGATTACAGACAAAAAAAAAAAAAACATGCAAGCTGACTAACATATCTTGCAAAAACTTCGTTTTGGCAAGATAAACAAACAAACAGAAAGGGGTGAAAACAGTAACCTCTGATCTTTGATGGCGGAGGTTAAAAAGGATTACTGGGAGTGTAGGGATAACCAGCATCACAAGTTGGCATTTGCAGTTTCGCCAAGTGTGCCCCCGAAGTGTGCTGTGCCACAGCGGATCATCCGTATGATCCGCATGATCCGCATAGTGATTTGGCACAGGTTTTATGCCGGATGCCCTTCCTGACACAACCCTGGTCGCCTCTTACGACACAGGGATATGGTACACCTATTTTAACCGAGGTATACACCGGCCCAGTATACTGGTACTCATTTCGCCGACCTCGGAAGGATGACAGGCTGAGTCAACCCCCTGGTGTATTAATTCAGTGGCCCAACGGGGCTTGAACTCAGGACCTCTTGGATCCTAAGCCGCTGCCCTAACCACTGCGCCAACACACCAGGCTAAGTGTGCCTCCGAACCCATACCAATAAAAAGAACTCATCATAAACCTTTCCCGGAGTTCCCTGAATCCACCGTAGTTGGATTTATTGAAAACCGCTAGTTCGTTCTCAAGTTATAACAGGACAAACAAACAAACAGACACACATGGCTTCTTTTATAAAATAGATTTGTTGTCGATTATCATATCTCGTTCATTTATTGGACTATTTATTGTAGACGATCATATCTCGTTCATTTATTGGACTATTTATTGTAGACTATCATATCTCGTTTATTGTCTACTCTTGCATCTTGCTCATTTCTTTGACTATTTCTTGGAGTCTATTGTATCTTGTTCATTTATTGGACTATTTATTGAAGATGGTATTTCCCTCATTTATTGGACTATTTATTGTAGATTATCATATCTCGCATATTTCTTGGACTACTTATTGGAGACTATAGTATTTCCTTCATTTATTGGACTATTTATTGTAGACTAAGGTATCTCGCTCATTTCTTGGATTATTTCTTGAAGATTATCGTATCTCACTTATTTCTTTGACTATTTCTTGAAGTCCATCTTATCTCGTTAATTTATTGGACTTTGTTGTAGACTATCGTGTCTCATTCATTTATTGGACAATTTATTGCAGACCATCATATCTTGTTCATTTATTGGACTATTTATTGTAGACTATGGTATCTTGTTCATTGCTTGGACTACTTATTGTAGGCTATCATATCTCATTCATTTATTGAAGTATTTATTGTAGACCATCGTATCTTGTTCATTTGTTGGACTATATATTGTTGACCATCGTATCTCATTCATTTATTGGACTATTTATTGCATACTATGGTATCTTGTTCATTGCTTGGACTATTTATTGTGGACTGTCATATCTCATTCATTTATTGGACTATTTATTGTAGACTATGGTATCTCGTTCAATGCTTGGACTACTTATTGTAGGCTATCATATCTCATTCATTTATTGGACTATTTATTGTAGACTATGGTTTCTCATTCAATGCTTGGATTACTTATTGTAGGCTATCGTATCTCATTCATTTATTGGACTATTTTATTGTAGACTCTGGTATCTCGTTCAATGCTTGGACTATTTATTGTAGACTGCTGTATCTCATTCATTTATCAGATGATTTCTTGTACACTATCATATTTCACTTTTTTTTTTTTTGACTACTTATTGTACACTGTCATATCTCATCCAGACAACTCTCTAAATATCCCACGTAGAAGTTGATAGCATGTAACTTGATCCAACTCGGCTTGCATCATATGGAGTCTTAGCAGAAGTTGAAACTTTATGAAGATTTATTGTGGGGGATATTGTCTTTGTGAGTCGGTTTATTTTTATTTTTTATTTTTAACTTTTAAAGCACTTTAAGGCCAATTTATTGTTGGCCAAATCTGACACGCATTTGCTATATGAAATATGACACATGAAGGGTTTCCAAAGATCAGAACATCATCGCAGCTCCTGGCAAATGTTCAGGCAAATTAATTTGATCGAAAGACAAATGAAAACCTTGCTGACTTGAATAGGATTGCTTCTGTGTTTCTCTGGCATGACTGTTCATTCACCCACAAGAAGCAGGTCAATGGTCATGCAACTTTTTGATCTGTAATCACTTGTGAAGACCTGTTTTGATCAGTGACGACATGTTTAGCTGAATAATTGACCACGTGATCCACCCACCATTGTGTCTTCCGAGGGGAAAGTTTGATGATTAATAATAGGACTTAATTAGACCTCCTTGAGTTGTCAAAAGTGCCATTCTTTTGTTTTTTTTTAAAACCTGATTAATGGACCACACTGATCTATGAGCTAATGTGGTGAATTAATAATGAAATAAATCAAGTTACTTCTATATATACACTTCTATATACATATAATCCTGCCTTACCAGCTTTTCATTGTCATGTTTGTGATTTTTATGCCCAAGTGATTACCAAAATCGATGCAGTGTTGCTCTATTGCGCCTGATAGTGCATTATACAACCTCATGTTGTTTGAATGATGTGTGCAAATGAGATTAGCACCATCCCTCGATGGTTCACCTCGATGATAACAGTTCGTGTCGGAGTCCGCTCTGAATTTTCTGTCCCTTGTACCTGTCTTGACATACTGCACCTTGATTCACCTTCGTGCCAATGCTTTGCTTTGGTTTGATGGAAGAATCTGATGTCCATGCTGTGTCATTTTTGGATTGGCGGCTGGGGTATGGAGAGAACAAAGTGGGAAAGGCCGATGATGAGAGCTTATCTCCTGGATGTCGCTTGTGTACTCAGGCTTTCCTCGACTCGAGATGATGATATGACTTCATAGTTGCAAATAGACTCGACACCTTATGAACTGTAATTGTTTTTTGTTACTTTTTGCTTATCCGTTTTTCATTGTAGACTATGGTATCACAATGTTTGTAGACTGTCATTTAGAAGTTGTTTAAACTAGCCATTAATCTATTTGAATGACTCGGTTAGGAGTCTTGCCTTGATCATTTTCAAAATGGTCACGTTTTCTATGGGGGATGGCCACATTGCTCATGTCAGGCTCTCGTGCAAAAAAAAAAAAAAAAAAAGCCAGGTATGTTGTGTGTTTGATTCTCTTTGTGTTTAAATCTAAAAAAAAAGACTGCATTTCTGTTGTGGTGTGAGAAGGACACGGGCCAAAGCTGGTTGTTCCACCTGCATGAAGGTGAGGAATATTAAACATCCCACAATATACGAGTATCGTAGTCATGAAAGGAGTAGGTCATTATGCCGCAGCATCCTCTGCGGCCTGTTGGAGTTAGTGGTACAAGTACTGCTACCATCTGTAATAGTTTTGGGCTGAGATGTGGGTATATCACAGGCATGATGAGCCAAATGGCCTATGTCTGTGCATGAAGCACCTCAACATGACAGCTTGTGATATACTGTAGATGTACATTTAAAATAAAAATTGTGCTCCAGCAAGACTAGATTATAATCCTTCTGATGGAGAGTCATGAACTCACCTGGATAGTTTGTGAGTGTTCCAAATACCTGACAAAGAAAAGTCCGAATTTTAAAGGGAGAAAATGAAATCGTTCCGTGTATGGAGTGCCATTTGCCAATTACTTTATCCCTTTCATTATGAGGGGGACATTATGCTTGCTGTCTCATTGCAATATGTGTGTTATTAATCACTTCATTTTTGTAGAGGGTCTCAGATTCATGGATGAGCAAGAACACAAATCACATGCACACATGCAGACAAATGCACGTGACAACCATGGACTTGGGTGCGGACAAACGGCCACTGAGCTTTGGGGAAGTGGCTTCACTTGCCAGGGCACGATGCATACCTGCAACGCCATCTTGTTACCCTCACCGAAGGAGAGGGTATTGTGTTTTGGTCCGTTTGGGTAGTCGATCCAGTCGAAAATTTTTTTTTTTTTTTGAAATTTGTTCTACCCTTATTATTAGTTTTTCCGTCAATATGTTTGTCTGTCTGACCCTCTTTCGGTCCAGTGCTCCGTTAATACAATGCCGATTTTGATGAAACTTGGTTGGTAGGTTCATACCATGACCCAGTTGTATGCAAATGAGAACAGTTGCTATGGACACCACCGTTGCCTATCAACGGGACTTTGAAATTTTTGAAAAATCCTAAAAAAATGTATTTTTTTAAAAATCGGGCCGCAAGCGACTGTGGGCAGTGCATTCAGCCATATTAATGTCAAAAATTTCCAGCCGGATCCTATGAAAACTGTCGGAGAAGATAGACTTCGAATGAACCCTGGTCGAAAACAATAAAAAAACGAAGTTCGTTATACCTCAGAGACTATGAGTCAGATATATATAAAACTGGTATGCTAGGTTCATGGTATGTCCTAGTTATGTGTGAGGAAGAACCGTTGCTATGGACCCCTCCGTTGCCTAGCAATGGTTGAAAAACCTCTAAATGTGGGGGTATTTTTATGAAAAAAGCAATCTGCAGCATTAACCCTTGAAGCTGGAATCATGAATTTTCTTTTGCTTAATCCTCAGGTCATTCCCCATCGAACGGGCCCATCGCGTCAGGTTCTATTGGGTAGTCAACTACCCATGTCCGCCTACCAGCTTGTCTGTTTGTTTGTTTGTCCGCACAGACCTTCAGTGTTTTTCTCTGCAACTGCTTGTCAGATTGAGACAATTTTCACCATCGGAGTAACTAGTCATGTAGAATGTTTTATTGTTAACTAGAAGGGCACTTGGTAGAGCGCATACCTCCGCCACGTAATGTCTGATCCACGAGAACGTATTGTGCCTCGATACATTTTTGAAATATCATGCCATGCAATCGTTTTTGGCCCTATCTCTCAATGGTAAAGAATTACTTTAAAAATTAAACAATTTTCTTATTTAGATCTTCACCAAAATCGAATCAATTTGGTGAGGTCACACACCAAACCTGTCCACAAAGTTTCATCCAAATCCGTCCCCAACTTTTTAAGATATCGTACTATATATGAGTTTAGTCCCATCTCCCAATGGTGAAGAATCACTTTAAAAATTATCGTAGTCTGATCTATATCCAGATCCATATCTTCACCAAAATCTTACCAGTTCATCCTTGTCACACATCCAACTTGCCCACAAAATTTCGTCCGGATCCGTCCACAACTTTTTGAGATATCCTGCACACAGACAGACAGACAAACAGACAGAGACAGAGAAGAGTGAGAACATAACCTCCTTCACCTGCGGTGGCATAAATAATTATGATATCAGAGATAACTTGGTGTGGTGGCCATGTTCGAAAAATGAAAAAAAACTTTGGACTTCTAGCTCTGAAAATGCACCAAGGAAAAAATGGAAACTTGGCACATGACAAGTACTCCTCATGGGGAATAAGTGTGATTTTTTTTTTCATGATGTCATAAGTGCCTTCGTTAAGACGTCATAATTGCATATGGAGAATGCTCCATCTGATCGGTATGTAATTTTTGGGGGGTCATCTGGAGATAAAATAGTCCACAGAAAAAAAAGAAATTGATGATGTCATCGGTCACGTGATTCAGCAGCCATGTTGTCTTTTTTTTTTCTTTTTTTTTTTTAAACAACACCTTCAAAAATCTTCTTCTCTGAAGTGGCTGAATAGGTCGAGGCAAAATTTGACATGCATGACCCCCGATCCATGAGGAACAAAAGGTTCACACACATAATGTCATAGGTCACATGGTATGGCAGCCATCTTGGATTTACCCCAAAACCTATAAAAATCGTGTTCTTCAGAATGCCGGACAGATCGAGGGAAACTTCACAGAAATGTTCCCCAAGCCATGGGTGTACACGTTTGCAAAGGAATAATTGTTGTCACATGGTTGGCAGCCATATTGGATTTAAGGAAAATATTAAATAATGTTTTCTCTGGAACCGCTAAATCAATAAATATGAAACTTTGCAGTTATAATGTAGTAGCGATGCGGAATGCTTGTTTGAAATTTCAACTTGATCGGATGCATGGTCTGGCAGCCAGAATTATTTAATTTTTTTTATCTGGGTTCTTTTTGATATTTTTTTATCTTGCCAAAGCGAAGTTTTTGCAAGATATGTTAGTCAGCTTGTATGTTTTTTTTTTTTTTGTTTTTTTTTGTTTGTCTGTAATCACGTATAAAAAATTCTGCAGAGCACAGTTATCATTGGAAATTTTTGTAACTTCGCATATCAGAGGCCTATAGAGGTCCCTTTCAGTGCACAAAATTTTGAAGGTCAAGGTCACTTTGTCGCAAATCAGGGGAGTTGACGAAACCCTTATTTTTTGAGTAATTTTGATCGGATCGTCTTCAAACTTCATGGGAATATAGTTCATGGTCTGGCGCTCAGCTGTTTAATTTTTGGTGGTGATTGGCCTTGACCTTCATGGTTAGCGCCTGAGGTCAAACATATTTGACCCCAAGGTCAAATTTTCAAGTTTTAGGAACCATATCGTGTAGTACCTCAAATTGAACACCTCGATGAGTGCTTTCTGGATATGTCAAGCTTGAGACATTATGACATCATTTGGTGATGTTATGAGGCAAAAGCATATTTTTCATGGTTACTCTGTAGAACGATTCTCATCGGAATCTCTCGTAGGCAGATATTCCTCAAGGAGTCGCTCCTGGTGGATAGCAGCTCTGTTCACCTCAGTGTGACCTTAAAGAAGTCACACGTGGTCACCTTTTGGCAAGACATTGGTTTATTTTATTTTTTTGTTTTTGTTTGAATAAGCCTCACTTGGCTGTACCTCAATGGATTTGAGGGTAGAGGAGTAGCAGCTGAAATGTGAATCCTATCCAGGTTCCTCCTGATGAATTAATCTTTGCTTTTTGTTTGTTTGGGGTAACTCGTTCCTCGTTCCTTCTGATTACTGTTTTTCAGGTGTATAAACCGCGGCTGCGTATTAACAGCACCCGTGTTTTTCACCCTCGAAAAAATTTAATATATACATCATTTTATTTTCTGATTGAGCTCTAAATATGTTTGCACATCAACTTTGTATGGAACAAAGTGATGGAGGTATCAATACGCTTACTCCAATGTCCGCTTAATTTCGCCTAAAAGTCTTATTCTCATTTTCAAGAAGTTGAAGAGAGAGGAGAGGATCCCAAGAATTTTTTGTTTTTCTTTCTTATTTTCTTTGGGCAGTGTCTTCCTCTTGCACAGGATAGATGGAGGTAGCTTGCCACTGTCTATGGTGCAGGCAAGCATGACGGTGAATCAGTCCTTCTCGAGACCAGTAGTGTTGATCATCATGTTGCTAATCCCCCTTCACTGTGATGGTGGTCCCTTTTGATATGTTGTCGAAGGTAAAGGGGGGGGTGGGGTCTGGTCGGCATTCCCGATTCTGCTGAAGGGGTATTCAGTGAAGCTTGATGATGTAGGACTGGAAGTGCATCATCTTATCAGCTATATCATTGGGGAGATGTTGAGAGATGTGTGTGCGGCGTCGAACCAACAGTTGATGGCATGCCATGAGCCTATGGGATCACGACGGGCTGGTCGGAAAGTCCTCAATGTCATCCTCCTTAGCTAAGGTCCTCACCTTCAGCCTGAGAGCAAGTATTGAGATGGCGTAACCCTCTGCTCACTTCTCCTGAACCCAAGCGACAAGACGCTCCTCAAGCAGAGGCCACTTCGCTGACTTTCCCCTCAGCGCCTTTTTCCTTGGCATCTTCTCTATTGTTGTCGTGCTTGTTCTCCAGCACCGGATGACAGTGCTAAATCGCCTCCCAGCTTCCTGGTTCCCAAACTCTTCTGCAGCTCGTCAGATGGAAAGTTTGAACGCTGTGGTGAATGAGCGCCTTGACATCTTGATAGATAGAATGTTTGCTATGCGACGTAAGCCGAGGCACTCGCAGAGCACAAAACAGCCCTTCTTTACGGTCATGTGACCACTCCCAGCCTGTTGTCAGATCCACGTAAGTTTGCGCGCAAGCTTATTTGAGGTCGGTGCTCCTTTTTTGGACTCTAGCCATTGTGAATAATTTTTCCTTTCATGTGAGACCAGGTGTTCCTCTTCTTTTGTGTTTAATGGTGTTTTCAGAGCCACAAGGCTCTATATACGCCACGCTCCTCAACTCCGGGTGTCTCCGGGCACCTCCGGACGTTTCCGAATGTGACTTTATTTAATTTCCGCACACAGTTAATATAACGCCGTACAAACTCTTACCATGAACCGATTAACAAAATTTAAACGGCACAATTAATTTAAGCTTAACAGCAGTTCCGACTGCTAAAAAAAGTATTAATTTGGAATATGACTGTTTTCCTATCCACACTCAAGGGAATGTAACACAGGCGGAGGCCATTCAGCCCGTCATGCCTGCGCGAACACCATACTAATTTATCTACGTAAGATCCAAGGAAGAAAATGCAAAAAAAGTTTTGAATTAATTAAATAATTGTTTTCATGTTTTATTTGCTGTTGTTGTTGTTGTTGTTGTTGTTGTTGTTGTTGTAATGTCATGGTAAAGGTGCTCCCAGGCAGACACGAGCGGGGGAACAGCACAACCCTGCTTTATTGCCACGAGCGAGAGCGTGAGCGTACGTTGCCCGTAACTCCACTTTATTACGTACTCGATGCACTCTACAAGCCACACGACTTACAGGCTCCGCAGGCCACAATGGCTGCAGCAACTACAACAACGCCTCAGGCGGCGCGCACTCATATATCCCGTGCAAGCACGTGACCACTCCTCCACCACGCTCCCCACATCACGCCCTGCCCCCGCAGGCCCACTACACCACAGTTGTGGGTTCTTTTTGTTTTTTTTTTGTAGTTTTTGTATTTTTTTTTTCTTCCCTTCAGGGGAGGGGGCATGGACTTGGTTAAAAACGTGCAACATCAACCACACAACCCCCCTTGACAAGACCCCCACCAACAACACAACCCCCGTACACACGCACACAATCACCGATCAATGCTCAAACTACCTAAAAGTCCTAGCATCCCCATACCCCTCTATCTCCATAACTTCCAGGTACCTATTTCATTCTGATTTAAACTTATCTACTTTTTCTGCTGCTACTACATATCCAGGGAAGCCATTCCATGCATTAACTACTCTCTGAGTGAAAGTCCCTGCCTTACTACCGTGTTAACTCTCCTCTTCCTTACTCTCAGGCTATGGCTCTTGATCCTATCACTGTCTACTCTGTTGAATAATTCATCTGCACTTATTTTATCTATACCTTTCATTATCTTAAACATCTCCATCATATCTCCTCGTAACCACCTCCTTTCTAGTGAATAAAGCCCTGTCTCCTTCAACCACTCCTCATAGCTGAGTCTCACTAGGCCCAGAATCAATCTTGTAGCCCTGCGCTGAACCCTCTCTGTGGCATCTCTGTCCTTCCTGAATTGTGATGACCAAAACTGCACACAATATACTAGATGTGGCCCTCACTAAATATCTGTACAATGTTAACACCACCTCTTTTGATTTATAATTGATCCCCCTCCGAATACAACCTAAAACCCTCTATGCTTTACCTATGGCTGCCTGACACTGTGCTGCCTGCTTCCCTCCCATATCTATTACCACCCACAGATCCTTCCCCTGTGTGACACACTCCAAAATTACCCCTTGCATCCTGTAATCTCTATTTTCATTGTTCTTTCCCATCTCCAACACCCTACACTTGCTCAGGTTAAATTCCATCTGCCAATATTTTGCCCAATCTATGCAACTATCAATACTTTCCTGAATCTGATCACCACCCTCTCTGCTATCCACCTTACCTCCAAGCTTTGTGTCATCTACAAATTTGGAAAGCTTACTCTTTACCCCATTATCCAAATCGTTGATGTAAATAATCAATAACAATGGTCCGAGTACTGATCCCTGAGGCACCCCGCTACTTACATCTTCCCACTCACAGTCACTCTTTTCTTCCTATCACTCGGCCAGTTTGCAATCCAATTAGCTACCTGAGCAGCCACGCCACAAGCCTTCATTTTGGCTAACGACCTCTAATGTGATGCCTTATCAAATGCCTTCTTAAAGTCTAGATATACTATGTCCACTGCCTTTCCATCATCCACCCAATCAGACACTGCCTCATAGAACTCTAAAAGATTTGTTAAACAGGAACTACCTTAGGTAAACCCATGCTGACTACCTTTAATTAGTTTGTATTTGTTTAAATGGTTCCTCATCTGGTCCTTAATTAATGTCAACAACACCTTCTCCACAACTGAGTCAAACTAACAGGTCGATAGTTTCCCAATTCTTGGGGGAGAGAGAGGGGGGCAAACTCAGTGGGGGCAACGAAGGGGGTTTTCCTCCTCCTCATGGAAGCTAACTTGTTGTGTTTGTCTGTGCTCTATCCTTTAAAGTTTAAATGCTGGAGGTCAAGTGAGGGTGCAGTATGTACCATTTTTAAAAGTCTTTGCTATGACTGTCAGGGTTGTGTTCAAACCGCCAATCTATCACATCAGAGCAGACACTCTAACCATCACACCACCGAGGATGTGATCGATATTCATCAAAATTGCCCTCCAAGTGAGTACCCCAGCTGAGTTGTAAAATCTCTTTATGGATTAAACACAACGTTGAACACCCCACCTCATTGGGAACATTTCTGCTCTACATTCACAGCACTAGCTCCATGAAGTTCCATGACTAATGATCCTCCAGTGGGAGATTTTGGGGTTTTTTCAAACAATCTTTTCTCTTTGTCGGCCTTTATTATTTCGGTTACTTACCCATATCGTCTTCTGTTGTTGCATACTTTTCGACTGTTTCTAAATTTGCTTAATTCTACACACATTAGTAAAAGTTTTTGCAACCTTTGAACCCTTGCAAATTATTCATGGTAATCTCTCTGTAAGAGATCATACAGTATATTGATTCGGTATGCACTTGGGTTGGGGAGGGGATAATTTGATAAAATGGCAAATAAGGAGGTAATGGACTATCATAGGAAAGATAAAGGAAGTGGGAGGAGTGGGTAGAGGAGGGAGGGAAGTTTGAGAGGAGATTGGAAGTAAGAGGATGGAAGGTAAAGGCCACTGATGGCACATGATGAGGGAAGGGGAAGGGGGTGGGAGGACATAGTTTGTGACATAAAGTTCTGATGTTCACACAAGCAGAAACAAATATTCCAGACGATAAGTCTCTGATCGGACATTGGAATGTTACCGTGTCTTCCTGATTGATGAACAAATGTAAGCAGAACTTATAAATTTGAAATACAAATGTATTATGGTCTGATTGCATCAATGGTATCATGAAAACTCCCCCTTTGAACTGTCTCTTCTAGGTTTGATTACCAAACTGATTAGTCTATACTAGACGACCCGTGAACCCGCTGAGTTCCCGTTGTGACGGCGGTTGATGAAAAAAAAATCATTTCAAGAAGAAAAGAAGATAGCTCCAGCGAACTATACCGCTGAGGTTGTTTGCATTGATCAAATTCTCTCAGAGTAGTTGACTGAATCGGGAATAGATTTTTTAATAATTTTTTCGTTGCCTGATTTGAACGAAACTTGATACTGCACACCGCAGGAGAATGGTAAGTAAGGTGGCACGAAAATTTTTGCGCTATCGTGTACCGTTTTGGCTGTATTTCAGGAACATACATACATACATACATACAAGATGAGAGTTTTAGTAATATATAGAAGATGTATGTATGTGTGCTAGTTGTCCCATTGCAGCTAACACTTGCAAACCTACTCCTCTATCCCTTCACTGACTTCCACTTCCCCATTTATCTCCCGATACTTTCTTATGCACTCCTCCATCTACCTATCCACCCAGTCCGCCAAATTATCTGGGTCTACTTCAAATTGACTAATTTCAGTTCTTCTGTGGCATCATCTCCTTTCATCAAATCCTTGCCCGGGTGGTGGGTGGTCATAAAAAATTAGCATAAAGTTAAGAAATGGCAACAACAAAAACTAAACACACTATCGCACAATATATAAATAAAGTAATAGTCCTGTATCGATGACGGCAGCTAGTTGTTGAGTCGTGTATCATGGCAAAACTTCTCGACGCGCAAGATTACGTGTTGTGTTGGGCGGCATTCCCTGGACTGGCTTGATGGCGAAGAAAATATTTTGTGGATGCGCAACCCTGTAAGCAGAGGTATAAAGCTGCCTGTGTGTAAAGCCACACACCAATATATATAAAAAAACATGCACCACACATCAACATACCACACACAACACACATCCACACCACACAGCAACGCGTGACCGGAAGCCACACATCAATACGTGTAAGCCAGTTTCCTCAATTGGTACTGACACCTCAATTAGTAATACCATCTTTTATTTTTTGAACCTATAAGTACTATATTCGTTTTCTATGTTCACGCTTGATGAGATTATCAGGTCATGCATGAGAAATTACTTCCTTGTTTTTAATGATTGCTGTTGGTTCACAGTGAGAAGGTGTGTGTGTGTCTCTCTCTCCTCCATAGCTCCAAAACTATAAAACCTAATGGCCTGAAACTTTGCATGCGTACTTAGGGAACTCCAAGGAAGTGCATGAGTGAAAACTGGGTCTTTTGTTTAAATAAAACACCCCCTTTGAAGAGAATTAATGGTCTTATTTAATTACCTGCAACAAAAATTATCTATTTTTTTTTTTGGCCTGCTCAACAATGACTTGGAAGAGACTGCAAAAGTTTCTTAATGACAAAGCACTCAAAAAAATTTTTTTTACTTTCCTCACTCATATCATCAAAGACCTCATCTTCATGCCTATGAATCGCTGGATACATTGCTATGCTTAGAAACACCCAGAGATGCCAGCATTTGTTGCTTTATTTCATTTACGCAGATGCAATAACCTCGAGAATATCTTCACCTGAGCCAAATTTCAAAATTTAAAACTTCTTTATTATTATTGACTTCAGCAGCAGTTCCAACTGCTAAAAAGGTGTTCATTTGTTCAATTCGGACATTGTTTGACATTCTGGGCATCTCAGGGAGGTGTTTAATATGACTGATCGGCGATTGTTAATTGCATGCCTAGCCTGCTGTTCCTTACGAACCATTTTGAATGGAGTGCTTGCTTGAGTAATTCAGCCACTTTGCGAGCACTCTATAAGCTGCCTGATTGTTCGTTTGCAAGCCAATACACGGCAAAAGTATTTGCACTGAATATATAGATCGATTTGAGCAAAGGTCAGGCCCCATTTGCCTGCGTTTGGCCCACATTGTCTTGCGGTACCTTGGGCAGTGGTTCGCTTGCTGAAAATGTACAATCTTATTTTACAGGACATTTCCCATTTTTTATGATCTGCTTTCATGATATGACCCGTCACTTCGACGTCGATAGATACACATGAAAAATTAAATGTTTCGTTTTTTTTAAGTTTCTTCAACCATTTCATTTGAATGCATGCTTAAGCCACTTGACGAGCATTATTCAAGCTTCGACCTCTACAAACTTCCATGGCGATACCACGGCTTGTTTCTCCATGGGAACATCTCCGGAGTTAGATCTCCGGTCACATATACATACGTACAAACATACTGGGGTTTTTTTTTACCAGAATTTTACCAGAAGGGGGTTGCTGGCGGACCTTGAGTGTCTTGTGGAAATATGGGGGGGGCAGACAGAGCATGGGGGGCAAGACCAGAGGGGAGACGGTAGAAGAGATTAATCTCACTGACCTGCTTGCGGTGAGAGAGTTAGAGACCCAGAGGCTCAACCTCATCGCAGGAGATGCCGATGATTCTAAATGCCTTGGTTTCCACAACGTGAAGCTGAGCAAGATGAGAGGTGGGAGCACCAGCCCAGAGAAAAGAGCAGTACTCCATCATGCTGCAGATGAAAGCTTTATATGTGGTCAGAAGCTCAGGTGTGTCAAGGAAGGACTTTGCACAACGGAGGATGCCCAGTCAATGACTGGCTTTGGAGGCCAGTGTGGAAATGTGGCTTTTCCAGGAAAGATCATGGCAGATAGTGAGACCCAGAGGCTTGAATGGAAGGACTTTTTCCAAAAGATTGTTGAGAACATAGATGGGTGGGGGGGGGGTTCTAAATGGTCATTTCGGAGAGACATAATGAGAGTGCGAGATTTGTCAGTATTGAAAGACATTTCCAGGTGTTGGACCAGTTTGTGATTTTATCCAGATCTGCAGTGAGCGAAGAAGCTGCTGCTTGCCTGTCCGAGGGATGAAAGATGGTACGGCAAAGAGATAAAGAGGATTTTCCAGAGAGTCAGAGAAAGCATTGATGAAAACCAGAAAAAGAACAGGGCCCAGAACACTACCTTGAGGAACT
Source organism: Eptatretus burgeri (assembly GCF_056783735.1). NCBI lineage: Eukaryota > Metazoa > Chordata > Myxini > Myxiniformes > Myxinidae > Eptatretus > Eptatretus burgeri. Next base: position 142,933,562 of record NC_140962.1, on the reverse strand, counting down.
CCAGCCTGGACAGGAAGAGATGGTGCGTGAACACCATTAAGACACACGTTGGCTGCAACAGGAGAGGAAGTCTGCTAGCCATGATTGGAGAAGGCCTTGGATACCATAGGAAGAGCGTTTGATGAGCAGGGCAGGGTGCCAGACCGTATCGAAAGCAAGTGATATGTCGAGGGAGATGGCTCTGATTTCATGTCCGGCATTGAGGACCTCCATCCATTGATGGGAAAGCAGAAGCAGCATATCCAGGGTAGAGTAACGTGGTCTAAATCCAAATGGATGATTGGAAATCAAGCCATTGGAGAAGAGGAAGGATTTAATATCTGAAGCGATGATGGATTCCATAACCTTGCTGATGATTGGGAAAAGGCTGATTGGTCTGTAGTTGCAGGGATCTGTTTTTGCACCTTTTTATGCAGGGCAGTAATGTTTGCTGATTTTCAAGCAGATAGCAGATGACCTTGAGCAAATGAGAGGGTGAATAGAACAGAGAGAGGGTGAGCAAGAGCAGAAGAGCAGGTTTTTAGGACACGTGGGCTGATGCCGTCTGGACCGGTTGCAGAATCTGAGTCGAGGTTTGACAGCAAGCTCTCCACTTTGTCAGGAGAAAAGGACACAGAGTCCAGGGACAGTTGTGTGTTACTGGGTAAGGTGGACACAGAGAGCGATGGGTTTGGGACACAAGATTTAGAAGCAAACACAGAGTTTAGGCATTCAGCCTTTTCATGTGCAGTGACAGCTGTGTGGCCATTTGGGGTAAAGGAGGGGATGGAGGGGGAACATGCACCAAAAACAGACCTAACTAGATGCCACCACGATATGGAGGAGGGAGACAGGTCTGAGAGTTCGGACTTGAGATTGGAAAGATGTTGATTAAATCTTTGGTGCGTCATCGGTGATGAAGGTTGTCGTGAAGTTTCATTGGAATTGTGTGTAGCATTTCTGAGAAGAAAGAAAATACCTCTTTGTGGGGGCAACCCCCTCACCATAAATTACCTCTGTTGACCCCTTCAGATCCCGTTTCTTTTTTTTTTTTGTTCCATCACGGGTGATGAAGGTTGTGGTCACATTTAATTGAAATCGTATGTGTCGTTTCTGAGAGGAAGTGGCAAGTAGTTTTTGACGGACTGACGGTGTGCCATCCCATAAGCTCCGCGGAACTACATTTCAGGTGTGCTAAAAACCATCCCTGAGAATATAATTACAAACAAACTACAGTTGGAAGCCGTCCAGCGCTCAACAACGATCCTGAATAACGATCGATCCTCAACAACGATCGACACAAAACTCTAAGAACAGAAAACTTCACAGCTTGGTCCATGAATCGTGACCCTTACTGAAATGAAGGTGGATACTTTGAGCCTGGGAGGACTTCATTCCACATTCTAAAACCCACATATGTAGACACCAATCAACGACACACACACACACACACTCACACACACACACACACACACACACACACACACACACACACACACACACACACACACACACTCACACACACACATACTTTGAGACCTGTGGCGGGAGCATTCAAACCAACACCTGGTACATGCAGTGACCTCTGCACCCCACTGGTGGGCTCCGAATTTGATTTGTATATGCTACAGTCCCCTCAACAGGGGTGGGGGGGAGAAGTGGGGGACCAGGAGGAGAGTTGGGAGAGAGACAGAGACAGAGACACAGAGAAAGAGATAGATCAGGTGGGAGAGGGGTAGGGTTGGGAGGAGAGGGATGAGGGATTCCGGCAGATGTGATGCCCAGTTTATCGTCCACCTGAGAGACGACACACACAGTGATGAATCACTCGGCCTGTGTGTCACCGGGAGGACAGTTTAGAGCTGGGTTGGGATTCAAATCCAGGCTACACAGAGTGAGCATGCGTACCTCTCGGCTTTCCTTATGTAATGTGGCGATTCTTTACTTCACAACTGAAAATATTTTTTTGTCATTGTGATCAGATAATTTATTTTGCCTTCCTACCTCCAGTGTAGAACCACGGTATCACAATTGAAAGTTGTAGAGCGCGCCAAGTGGCTTTGCCACGCAATGCACAAAACATTTGGAAAAATTTTTTTAAAACGAAACGTTTAATTTTCATTTGTATTTATCTATGCCAAAGTGACGGCTCTTGTAATGGAAGAACAAAAACGGGAAACGTCGTGGAAAATAAAATTTCCAATTTTCAGCGAGGCAGCCACCGCCTGTTGAACCGCAGAACAACACGTGGCCAGTGTATGTGAGTAGCCCTCAACTTTGTTCAAGTCGATCTATATACAGTATTCAGTGACAATGCGAATATTGTAGAGCACTGGCATAAGCACCCCAACAAAACAATCGATATGAAATGGCTCCCTTGGCATGCAATTGGCAATCACCGAACCACCATATTAAACATACACCTCCCGGAGACACCCGGAATGTCAAATATGTCCGAATTGGACAAATGAACTCTCTTCTTGGAGTCAAAACTGCTTGTAAGATTGATTCTGGAGCTTAAATTTTGTAATTCTCCTTAATTTAAGAGATTCTCTTGGCGATCACATGTGCGGAAATGAACTAAATCCACGAACGCTGACGTCTCCGGGCATTTATGAGCATTGCAATGTATGCAGCGATTCGTAGCTACGATGAACAGGCATTCGATATGAGTGAGGAAAGTGAAACAAACAAAAAAAACTTTGTCATTAAGAAATCGTTGTGGCCTATTCCAAGTCAAGGCATGGTTGAGCAGGCCAAAAAAACATGGCGGCTTCAGACCCCAGCAAGGTTACCCAGGAAACGCCTTAAGACTCCAGAGAGTGAGGTGGCCAAGGATCGCCTGATGTAGGATATAATTAAATAAGGCTGTTAATTATCTTCAAAAGGAGTGTTTTAATTAAAGCCAAACACCCAATTTTCACTCTTGCACTTCCTTTGGAGTTTTGTTGGTGTGCATGCAAAGTTTCAGGCTGCTCGGTTTTATGGTTTTGGAGTTATGGAGGAGACACACTGACACACACACACACACACACACACACACACACACACACACACACCAACATTTATTTGTGTACTGCAGATTCACTTCTCAATGAGTCGATAAAGGGATGGATTTAATTAATGTGGTGTTGATTTGACACAAACAGGATGGGACAAATGGCCTTCTATTCTGCAAAAGTTCATCACATTTCCTCTTAATAAACTGTTGTCCTCATGGTGTTTTGCAGGCAAGGTGTTGCATTCCTGAGTTCGCCATCCTTAAGAGTCAATTTTAAACCTTCTGCTCCATCAACAAGCTTTTGATTGACAAATAGTATCCCGTTATGTGGCACTCCCTGGCCAAATTCCAAGTTCCAAATTCTTACCCAGATATACCAGGAAGGTAATAACAAACCTTTCTCGCTTTTCATTCCCAAACTCAAGATGGTTTCAGCAATTCCGACGTTCTCGAAACACTGGGTCTATGGTCATTGTGATGAATGTCAACTGATACAAAAAAGGAGTTTGGCCTCGATAACATTCAGTAACATTACAGCACAATCCCATTTCACAAGCTGTCATTTGGAGAATGCTAATTGATCCGATCCCAGCAGTTACGTTTTCAGCTTCCACTGGCATCTTGAGCTTCTTTTGCAGACTGTTTGAAGACTCGTATGGCGAATGAGGAATGAAAAGAGAAGTCGGTGTAAATGTATCTTGAGACAATTGCTGTTGCTTCGCTTCACTTTCTTCAAATCCAAATTCAAATCCAAAATTATTTTGGGGACTTGTTTAGATGCGCAAACTGAGTGGGCTTCAAACTTACATTTCTAACATTTGCAGAGAGATGTAAAAAGTCCCTCATCCTCACGTTTGGTGCAGCACACCATTCCGATGGCACCACCCTCCAAGGCGCGTTTGGCTTCGGGGTTGGCCCGGTCTCTACAGGCACCAGCTGTTTGCAACTTCGAGACCCAATCGGAGCTTGGTAAAGCTTGCAGATGTCTGTGCGATAACCTCTCGCCGTGAGTAGATTCATAAAATTGAGTTGTGTGGATTGGGATAATGCTTGTCTGGCGTGAGTGTGCTTATAAGCGAGCCTCTGAATTGAAACTGGACATGATTGATGCTGATGCTTCTCGTGGAGGATTGTTGGTTGGCTTTTGATTGCAATTCGAAACGAGGAAGACTTTATTGCAGATAAATGAGGTGCTCATGTTTGTGCTCCACAGGTACAATTGTTCAGGTATATCTTCTGGTGCAATTGCTTCTGAAACTGAGAAGCATATTTTCTTTAAAAAAAAAACACTCGTGTTTACCATGGAGTGCTTCACAAGAACTCCATTTAAAAAAACATGGCCATGCAGTGGAAGAAACTTGTGTTTTGTCTGCCATAGTACTTTGCTCAGGCCTCAAGGCTACGTTCATCCTAATCTTCGTTCAATAAGCGGACAGAGCAAAGACTTGAGGAATGCTGCACGTTTCACGTGTCTTTCATCTCCACAACACCAAGCCATTTGAGGGCTGATCTGTCCACTTGGAAATTCGATAATCTGCTTAACATGGAAGTATTGGACGCATTTTGGGTTTTTTTTTTTTTTACACCCGTAGCTAATTTGTTGCTTTGAGTGATTGGCAGATGAGTGCAACTTGATGAGTTTGTGTTTGCCATGCATCACCTCCGGCAGAAAGGCTACTGCTACTCTAATGGCTACATTTAATGTAGGCAGGAGGCATGCAGATGGTGAGTAGGAGGGGAGTCTCCGAATTTCGGTGGGGATGAAGGAAGGAAATGTTGTCCTGGCTTGGTGATGCTGATTTGGACATTTCCTCACGGGAAATCCTGTGTCCATTGCACTCCTGGTTCAAACAAACACGGGAAGCGGGAGGACGTCCCCGCGCTGAGGGTTGTAACAACAAAGAACCACGCAGGATCACTTTGTTCTGCTCTACCGGCCTGTTGTTATCCGAATCCCCTTTGCCACCATCCCCACCTCCCTCGTGTTTTCCCCCCTCTTCCGGTGAGTTGCCCAGGTGTTGTCGGACGTCTGTGAGTCACGTTGCTTGTCGGACACCCTGCTGATTTCATTCATTTGTGCTCACACCTCAGATCTGCTTTAAATATACTTTTGAAAGTCTGAAAAATGAAAAAAAATGTTTATTTGTCAGCTCCAGCTATAGGAGGGTGAAAAAATGGTTTATTAATTATGGAAATGAAGAGGTAAGCTGCATGAAAAAAGGAAGACATGTTCAAACACTATATTGTACAAGGTGTTTCAAAAGTCCGAAATTGGAGGAAAGATTTATTTTTAATTTCTTCTATTATTTTTAATACGATTCGTTTGAGATGGATTAGGACATCATGGATCGAAAGAATGGCCTCACGTATTTCAGGTTTAATGCCACTTGACTTTCTTCTTTGGCGACACCTGGAATCAGTGGTTTATACCACAAGACCACATACTATTGAAGATGTATTGAATTAAATCAGAAACAAAATGTGTTTAAAATCATTGTATCGATGTTAGGAAACATTCAAAGAAATGTAGAAGGGCACTCTGTAAAGCACACACCTCCGCCCTGTCATGTCTGATCCAGAGAACATATCGGGCCCAATCGAATCGAATCAATTCGTCCTCGCCAAACATCCAGCGTTTCCAATAAGTTTCATCTGAATCTGTCCACAACTATATCTTATTGGTGAAGAATCACTGAAAAAATTATCAGATCCGGATCCGGATTCAGATGTTCACCAAAATTGAAACAGTTCTTTCTTGTCACATATGCAACTTGTCCACCAAGCTTCGTCAGAATCCGTCTACAACTGTTTGAGATATCATGCTATATATCCGTTTTGGCCCAATCTCTCAATGGTGAAGAATCACTTTTAAAATTCTAGTCGTCGGATCCGGATCCACATCTTCACCAAAATCTAATTAGTTCGTCCTTGTCACACATCCAACTTGTCCACAAAATTTCATCCGGATCCGTCTACAACTTTTTGAGATATCTTGCACACAAACAAAAAACAAACAAACAGACAAACAAGAAGAAGACGTTGTGCAGAGCACGACACGTGCAAAATCCGTAAAACAAATTTGTCCTCAAAAATTAATTGGTGGTTGAATTCAATGACCAAATATGCAACTCCTCTTCAAATTTCAAGTGAATCGGATGAAAATTGACAATTTTAGAATTCGGCCTATATTGGCCTTTTGGCCGATGTGGACCTACAAAATAACTGGTGGTTGAATTCAGTGACCTGAAATATAAATCCTCTTCACTGAGATTATTGACAATTTGACAAACTTAATCAAAGCGCAGGTCAATCGGTTGAAAATTGATTATTTTTTCAAATTGAAATCGATTTTAGAAGTTTGACCTTGAGTTGACCTTTGACATTTTGACCTCAAAAATAGTTGCTTTCCCAATTCAGTAATGTATTATGCAACTGTTGTTTATTTTTCAAGCCAACCGGATGAAAAATGACTTTTTCAGATGTAAATTAATGATTTTTCAGATAAAAATTGATTATTTTAGAAGTTTGACCTTGAGTTGACCTTTGACCTTTTGACCTCAAAAATAGTTGGTTTCCCAATCCAGTGATGCGATATGCAAATCTTGTTCAAATTTCAAGTCAATTGTATGAAAATTGACAATTTTAGAAATCCAGCCTATGCTGACCTTTTGGCAGACTGACAGACAAACAGACAGACAGACAGACAGACAGACAGAATAACAACATCGGCTAACCAATATACCTGAAAAATATTCGATTTTGCAAGTAACAAACAAACAGACAGAAAGGGGTTAAAACATAACCTCCTTCACCTTCAGTGGCGGAGGTAATCATTGATATGTGTATGCATGTCAGTGGCTCATAAATTCATTATTATTACAATAAAATTGTAAAATAAATAATCCTCTGATTCTGGACTTTTGAAATACCCTGGATTAGCTGGAACCCAATGGTCATCCATTTAATAGGTCTGAGTGTGAGTCCTGAAGTCCATATTAATGGAGAATATATATGTACTAGCGGGGAAATGCTTACTCATTGTAAGCAAAAATGAACCATGCTTCCCTGTTGTTTTGGGTCGCTCACCTGCATTTGATTTTTCATTTATTTATTTTCCTTTTTTTCATTTATTTATATTGTAATTTATGGATGTTTTCCGATGGTTCTGTGACTTTTTTTCCTGGTGTATTGGCTTCAATGTCCGCTGGCACGCAAAATTTCAGCTTTCTACGTCACCCAGAAGATACCGATCTTTAATGTCAGTCAGTGAGTCAGTGGTTAAAAAGAGCTTTATATGTTAGATATACCAGTGGGACGTACTTGCACACTGCAAGCAACTACTTGGATGCATCCTACGTGCAGACATAATAAATATAAAGTTTATATATTTGATGATGTGAATTGTGAGAGAGATTTATACTATATTCAAGAGCACAAGGTTACAATGATATGCAAGGCAAAAGACAAACTAAAAATGTAGAAATCAGTATTCATAATTAACTTAATCAAACAATGACAAAAAAATATGGCAAGTCATGTGTGTGACCCAAAATATAATACAATTATATGTGCAAAAGTTAAAGTGTACTATCATTACTACGATTATTGAATAATTAACAAATTGCAAATTATTAAAATTATGCAATAATTTGCAATATTTAAAACATCAATACTTAAACACATTATATATCAGAGACAGACACTGGAAAGACTTACAATTGCTTCCTTTCTAATGTATAAAGTCCATTCTCCTTCAGCTGTTTTTCAAAAAGGCCATTGTGCTTGCATTCTGAAAACAGCTAAATAACTCAAGTATATCATGAATTAGTGATTAGAATGAGCTCTTTATTGAAAAGTTTACAGCTTTCGTAATTGCTAATGTAAATACTGCAAAAGTTATAAAATAAGATGCAGAAGCGGTGCTTGTTACCATTGTCTACTGTCTAGCAACCAGTTCCAGCATTTGCTCCATTGTCTTGGGTCACATGACCCACAGTGAGGAGACTGAGGCTGCATAGACCAACGATTTATTCACATATGTTTTCGTTTAGGGAAGAACTTTGGCTTTTTTGTGATTTTTTTTTCCTGTAATATTGGCTTTGGGTTGCATCAGTATGCAAAATTTCAGCTTTCTACCCCACCGAGAAGGCACTAAACATTTATATCAGTGAGTGAGTGGTTAGAAAGAGCTTTATGTATTAGATATTTATACCACTTTCTAACCACTGACTGACTGATATTAATGATCGGTACCTTCCGGGTGACGTATAAAGCTGAAATTTAGTTTGCTGGTGGACATCGAAGCCGATATACGGAGAAAAGTTGCAACCGTCGGAAAGCGTCTGTAAATTAAAATATAAACAAATTAAAATAAATAAATGAAAAAAATAAATGCAGGTGTGCGAACCGAGAAAATGGGGAAGCATGGTAATTTTGTGTGCTAATTGACATCGAAGTCGATACACAGTGAAAAAAAAATCACAGAACCATCCGAAAGCATCTGTGAATGAAAATACAACTAAATGAAAAACATAAATGCTGGTGAGCGACCCGAGACAATGGGGAAGCATGGCTCGTTGTTGCTTACAATGTGTAAGCATACCCTGCTAGTATTAGATATGCATGGATTGATAATTCAGGTGTTTAGCTAACAACATTAATTTGAATTTGTTAGGACTATATCTTTTAAGATTTGGCGTTGGTTAAAAAAAAAAAATAAAAGCAATCTGGTGATTTTTTATTTTTATTTTTTTTTTTAAAAGATGATTTTTTTTTTCATTTTAATATATTTAAATATATATTTCATTTAAATACATTTAAATATATTTTAACAGTTTTCAATGAGAAATTGCAAATAAAGTATTTTTCATCTAACATTAGATTGTGCACTTTTATCTATATTTGTGATACAAGTAATAATTTCTCATAATCCACTTTGAGATTTAAAAATATATATAAAGACCTCCTTATGACATCATAAATGATGAAAATGCCGTCTGCTTCGCTCCTATATTAATGAGCTCCAATTATCACTGACACAGAGGAGTTGCGCATATTATTTTATAGTCTGGTAGTATGTAAGACAGTACCTGTGTTTAAATATAAACATTAGCCTCTGTGGCTTCATTGCATCCATCATGTCATGATCACTTCTTGTTTGCTGTCCCTGTGACTTTGTTAGTGATTAGTTATCGTCTTGTAAGCTTATATGTGTGCCACATAATATATGAAGCTTATACCTAATGCTATTCTATATT
>NC_140962.1:142906825-142919325 GCF_056783735.1 Eptatretus burgeri | reverse complement strand
AATGGGGAGCGAGGTGAAAGGTCGAAGGCAGGGGGTCAAAGATGAGAGAGCGAAGCCACGGGGCTTATATAAGCGACCGCGTTCGTCAAGTCAAGGGAGTTAAGACTTCGCAGTCGGTGGAGTTGGGAAGAAGAAGCAAGAAGGAGTTGGTCGTCGTCGTCGTCGTCGTGTGCGTTGGAGTCGGAGCGAAGAGGACGGAGCTGTGGAGAGGCGGCGAAGGCAGACGAGGGGGTGCTCGCGTCGTGCCGGGAGCTGCACACCAGGGAGGCCGACGGCGCGACCTGGTCGAGGTGGAGACGCTCGTCGCGGGACTCGAGGCAGAGTAGAAATCCTCCTTTCCCCCGAGCATCAGCAACCCCCTCCTGTTTCCCCCGCGCTGAGATAGTGCGACCAACGGGCCCCCTCTCCCACCCCCTACCAGACACTGCCCGCGAGGCCCGCGGAGTTGAGGCACCATCGCCGCTCCGCGTCTCATCACCAGACGGGTAGGCCCGACCCGGTCTCGGCCTCAGGCCCGCCTCATCCTTGAGGGTTCTCTTTTCTTTTGTTTTTGGGAATGTGTGTTGTCGGCGCCGTCTGTGAAGTAAAATTGTATAAGTGTTGCCGTGTGCTCGCGTAATCGGTATTAGATCTGCATTGTCGCATTTGCTTTTTGTGTAAAATTGCATTGTGTCTCTTTTCCTTTTCAATGTGCTTTTGGTGGAATTGAATATGTGTGCTTTCCGTTCATCGCGAATAAATGTGCTTTGTGTTGAACTGTTTCCCGCTTCGCTTCGTCAGTTCTTTCATTGAATCCTCATCTTGCTTCACGTAAAGGGTTGGTAGTGGGCTGAATACGCCCGATAATTAATCGAACCGCCGAGGTCGACGAATAACACCGCTCGGTTATCCCGATAGTACGGAACGGGTCGCTTAAGTGGCCCGTGTCCGAAGTCGACCTGCGGCGAGGTGCGATCGCCCGGTCTACCCTCCGTGTGGGTACTTAGGTAGGTCGAATTTGGCGAGCAACCCTATCCCACGCGGGGGCCGATTGGCTCGATCGCGGTGAGACCGAAAGGTCCACCCATGACTGGTTCCCGGCGTTAGTCCGAGAGGGTCACGACTGGATTGTCCGTCCGGTGGGCGACGTGCCGCGATTCGAGTTACGTGGCCGTCAGCACGCCGGCGGGCGCGAATCTGTAACACTGGTGTCAGGTCGTGCGATACAAATCCATCGCCCTCCTCGCGGCACTGGTATCGGAGAACAGGAAAACGGGCTCTCCTGTCTCCAGCTAAATTCACGGGAATCGGTCCAGGGGTGAGAGAAGCGACCCCCAATTCCCTCCAAATTACGAGCGAGCGAAATTAACCCTCTCACGAGAAGCAAGATGGCGTCTCAAGGCGAGCGGGAGCCGGGGGTATTAGAAATGGATGTAGAATGTGTAGAATCCATGGCTCAGGATGGAATCCCCGTGCAGGAAATGTTGATTGTGCAGGAACACGGACTCGCCCAACTGAACCCAGAGCCCGAAATAGGTGCGGCAGCGGCCGCGGTGTATGACACCTCCCCCCCCCTCTCCACCAAAACCCGCCGACCCTTGCCGAAACGGCTCAGCTGAGTGCATCCGACATGGCCCAGCTATGCGCCATGCTGGCGGCAATGACAGCAAGGATGGATGCAAATACACAACAAATGAACGAAAAGATGGATACAAATACAAATGAAGTAAAAACGAGGATGGATGCGAATACACAGCAAATAAACGGAATGGAAGCAAACATGAAGGAGGAAATGAAAGAGCTACGGGGTGAGACGCAGAACATGGGCCGATGCCTGCAGGCGGGCATGAAGGCCGTGACCAGGGAGCTGGGAATGGCGACTCCACGTGTGGGAGCAAACGAGCTGGAAGGGGGTGCAACGGCTGACAGGCCCGCGGTGGAGGCGGGTAAGGAAATAATTCGGGGGGCGTGTTGGGCGAGGGTCGTGACAGAAGAATCGACGGTGACCAAAAGGGAAAAATTAAATGGGGAGACCAAAACGTGTGAGACGAGACACGAAATGACGACAACGGAAATAATAGTTGAGACAAGGGAGGTAAAGGGTGAAGAGTTGGCAGAGACACGGGAGACAGAAAAAATAGAGGGAAGACAACACGATGAAGACGGGGTAAGTGACGCGCACACACACACGGAGGTAGTGGAGGATAGTGAGGTTGAGCTGGCGGACTGGGTAGAGACCCAGTGCGAGCACCTGGATGGCCTCCTCCAGGAACGAGGGGAGGGAGTATTCCCCCTTGAGGAAAGTCACGACCAGGTGGGTTCGGTCGTGCTTTGCGAGGTTGAGGGGACGGGTGCTGTGGACAGGTGCACGGAGAGCTTTGGGGGTATAGAGGCCCCGGAGACCCTTGTGGGGACACAAATCCCCAGTGTGGTTGTCCCTGTGTGGGTGGTGCAAGGTGTGAGTGCGTCCCCGTGTGTGGAAGCGACCCCGTGTGTGAGTGGTGTGGTGGCGATGGTGCCAGAGTACGTGCTTCCCAGCACGCCGTGTGTGGATGAGGCACCGTGTGTGGAAGAGGCCGTGTGTGTGGATGAAACGGCCAGTATGAGTGAGGCACCGCGGGTGAGTGCCCCCGCGTGTGTGAGTGAGGCACGGAGTGTGGATGAGGAACCGCGGGTGAGTGCCCCCGCGTGTGTAAGTAGTATGGTTTGTGTGAGTAGTGAGGCACGCGTGAGTGAACGGCCGTATGCAAGGGAGACCGTGTGTGTGAGAGAGCGGTATGTGAGGGAGATGTCGGTGGGCATGCGGGAGCACGCAGCCGCGTCTCCCGGGGTGAATGTAATGGTATGGAGTGTGAGCGTCGTAACACGCAGGTGTGCGTGGGTGGAATGGAGACGACGACGGCGACAGAAGAAAGAAAGCCGAGCAGCGGCTGTAGTTGTTTCGGGGACCGTGCCGGGTTCACCCAGCAGTGAGCACAAGGTTCGTGCTGTGCAACGCACGAGACCGCCACGTGCTCGCTTGCGAGAGTGAAGTCCCGGTCCGGAAACGCACGCGGTGGATTTGCCGATCCCGCGGACGGACAAAGTTTAGGCAGGATAACGAATTTGGACCGGACGGGTTCTCCACGCGATCGTGTGTGTTTAGCTCCAACGGGCAAAGCACATGTGTTCGCGTGGGGAACCCCTCGAGACGTGGGGCTTGTGTTTTTTTTTTATGCGCACGGTGACGTCATGGCTGCACGTGGGGTTGGAATCCGGCAGGAGGGGTATCTCTGCCGGATGGTACCGTCCAAGGAGGGACGAGGAACACGTGCAGCTGCATGACGTCACGGGCAGGTGCAAAGTGCGCGAGCTCTGAGTTGCCGCGCTGGTGCTGCGCATGTAAAAAACAAACAAAAAAAAAAAAAAACAAGCCTCACTTTCGGGTGCACAGGATTCCTGGGCAAGGGGTGGAAGACCCCCTTGACCCGGGGCACAGGATGGAAACTAGTTAGGGGGAAGGGTTAGCTTAGTTAGACCGACTTCATGGGGCAGGGGTAAGTCCTCATGGAGTCCGTGGAATGGATTAGTTAGAGGGATTGTAGCCAGATTTAGGATGGGAAATAAAATGATTTATTTGGAGACAGTGACAGACCTGTGAATGTGTAGAGGGGACGTAGTTTAGCTACGTAGGTTAAAAGGAACGTGCTGTAGTTTAAGGGACGACGTGGGAGCACGAGTTAGTTTGGGGAGGTAGTTAGAAGGATGGCAGAGTTCAGCGGTGTGTGTGTTGAAGAGTTGTGGGTTGTGAGGTGAGTACGTGTACATGTTGAGTGAGTGAGGCCAGCGGGTCTGTGTGTATGGAGCGAATGGGGAATGCATGGTGCGATGAGTGATTGGGGGGGGGGAGTGACTCCCGCCCAAGGGACCCCGGGGTCAGTGTAGAGTGAGTTAGCTGGGTTAGTCAAATTGAAAAATGGAGGTCGTTTTGTTGTTGGTGGGAAAGTAGGCTCGAGACCCATTTGGAGGGGTGCAGGAGCCCTGTTGACGGGCTTGGGAGCGTGGCTGCGAAAGGTGAGTATCGCTGAGTGGGTACCCCGGGCACCAGGCTAGTCGGCCGTGGTAGGCCAAGGGCCCATGGGGGGCCGGGATAGCGTAGTGGGCACGGGTGCGCCTGCTTGGTGCGGGGGCCCGGGGCGCCATTAGCCGCGTGGGCAGTGTTGTGGGCAAGGGTGACCCTCGGAAAGGGGCCTGGGAAGCCAGCCTGCCACGTGTGCGTTTCAGGGGAGGTGCCATGGGGGGCACTCCCCGGTGTTATGGAGCTGGAAGGCTCGGAGGCAGTGTAGTGCCCGGGGGTGCCATAGCGGGAGAATCGGCAGAGGGTCGTGCCTGCCAAAGGGAGCCACGTGTCCCAGCCATGAGACCGTGTGAGGGCACGGAGAGAAAATTGGGGGGCGAGGCCCGAAATTGTGAGGACACCAACACAGGCGACGGGAATCTGGGTTGTTAGAACCAATAGTTTAAGCGAGAGGCGCTTGTTGAAAGCCCCGGGGTAGTTTAACAGTTAAATGGTTAGGGTAGATTAGGAGATGTACCCCTCCGCACCATCCATCCCCTCGCTGTCGTTGTGGGCCGCTGGACCCACTTGGTGTTAAGATCGCCGAACTCTGGGGAGGCCATTCTGAGGCTTCGTTGGGCCTCGACACAGGACATTAGCTCTCCCTTATTCCCCTCCGGGAAGGGAACGTAGGGGTTGGGAGTAGGCTAGGTGACAGGATAGGTTAGCCGAACAAGGACGATAAAGGGGGTTAGGGGACGATTTATAGTGGGGAAGTAAGAAAAAAAAAATAATAAGTTGGGGCTAAATTGGGGTTTGACAAATTAAGGGAGTGGGTATGTACAGTGACAGGCAAAGGCGATAGGTGGGAGGGAGACAGGTAGGTAGGTCCGAGCCCGCCTTCCAAGTGGCCAGCACCACCGCACTCCCTCCACCAACCTCCACTGAACGGCAAAGGCTGGCCAACTTCATCTGCTGGCTGCGTTGCTGCAAGGCAAAGGCCGGCCCACTTCATCGGCAGCTGTTGTTTTGCTGCAAGGCCTGTGCCATCGGCTGGCCGTGTTTTGCTTCAAGGCGGAGGCCGGCCAACTTCATCGGCAGCTGTTGTTTTGCTGCAAGGCCTGTGCCATCGGCTGGCCGTGTTTTGCTTCAAGGCCTGTGCCGGCCACTTCATCTGCTGGCTGTTTTTCTTCAAGACCTGTGCCGGCCAGTTCATCTGCCGGCTGTGTTTGCCTGCAGCAGCCTTCTTCTGCGGGCTGTGTTGCCTGCACCTTTGCCATGCCATGCCCACTGCCCACGTTCACCAGCCCCGTTCAATTTTTGCTTTGCCCCCCCCCCCCTGTTCATTTCCATGTGCGCCAGGATCCGCAAGGCAACAGTTTGCAAGCTGCGAGAACTGCCCCGTTGGCAGCTACAACACGGGCCTGCAGTGGCGGCGGGCCGTGCACAGTGTTTGCGTCCATCCAGTCATCCATCCATTCGTTGTGTTCATTGCGTGTGCCACTTGAGCTGGCACGGAGACTGCATTTGTGCAGCCCATGCACCGTTGTGGTTCACTGCGTTCAGTTCAAAAGGGAAGGCCTTGGACTGCGTGTGAGCAGCCAGCCACGTTCCCTGTCACCTGCATTGTTTTGAGCCAGAGACTGCATGCGAGCAGCCTGGCTCCCTGCTAACTGCTTTTCTTTTGCAGAGTTCATTGATCCTGGGCCATGGTTTAGTGTAAAATTTGTAAGTTAAGGTTAAGATGTACTGTAAATATGAGTGCGCCCCCGGCATGTTTGTCTTAGCGCCGGCAATTTTATTTAAGTCGTCCGTGTGAGTGAGTTTGTTTAGGTAGTTACGCAGCCCTCAGGTTATTTATTTTGGGGACACGAATACCATGAATGTCGCACTCAGGGATCCGTAGGTAAAATGTACTAGGGGAAAACTACACATGATGGCACACGAAAATTTGGCGACTCGGGACGAGTCTGTAAAAAGGGGAGGGGGTAGTGTTGTGGTTACCAAATTCGCAAACCACCATTCAGGTCCCTGAGGTGAGATATCTCAGTAAGTATATGTGTAGTTAGGCCCAAACCCGTTGTCTAGTGGGAATACATGTCATTTATGCGTGCTGCGACTCTTCAGGATAGCCGTTTTTCTTTTACTATCTTTATTTTGGACCAACCGCCATTGTTACCACCACCAACCACAACATCAACCACCCACCGCGGCGCCGCTTCACGTCACACCTCGCAACCGTCGCATCGCCACCGTTCTTGCGCCGCTTGTGGGTACCGGTGTTGGACTCGTGCAGGGCGCACGCCGAACAGCGTGTACAAAACCACGGATTTTCAGCTCCAAAAACGGATCAAAAACGACAAACGCCCACTTTTGTTCCGTCCAATCGGTGAGCGAGGGGCGATTTGGCCCCGCCTCCAGGGCGTTGGAGGGCGGTCGCTATATGCAAATTTATGGATCAAAAAGCATTCACGCCCACTTTTTCTCGGGCCAATGGGGAGCGAGGTGAAAGGTCGAAGGCAGGGGGTCAAAGATGAGAGAGCGAAGCCACGGGGCTTATATAAGTGACCGCGTTCGTCAAGTCAAGGGAGTTAAGACTTCGCAGTCGGTGGAGTTGGGAAGAAGAAGCAAGAAGGAGTTGGTCGTCGTCGTCGTCGTCGTGTGCGTTGGAGTCGGAGCGAAGAGGACGGAGCTGTGGAGAGGCGGCGAAGGCAGACGAGGGGGTGCTCGCGTCGTGCCGGGAGCTGCACACCAGGGAGGCCGACGGCGCGACCTGGTCGAGGTGGAGACGCTCGTCGCGGGACTCGAGGCAGAGTAGAAATCCTCCTTTCCCCCGGGCATCAGCAACCCCCTCCTGTTTCCCCCCGCGCTGAGATAGTGCGACCAAGGGGGCCCCTTTCCCACCCCCTACCAGACACTGCCCGCGAGGCCCGCGGAGTTGAGGCACCATCGCCGCTCCGCGTCTCATCACCAGACGGGTAGGCCCGACCCGGTCTCGGCCTCAGGCCCGCCTCATCCTTGAGGGTTCTCTTTTCTTTTGTTTTTGGGAATGTGTGTTGTCAGCGCCGTCTGTGAAGTAAAATTGTATAAGTGTTGCCGTGTGCTCGCGTAATCGGTATTAGATCTGCATTGTCGCATTTGCTTTTTGTGTAAAATTGCATTGTGTCTCTTTTCCTTTTCTATGTGCTTTTGGTGGAATTGAATATGTGTGCTTTCCGTTCATCGCGAATAAATGTGCTTTGTGTTGAACTGTTTCCCGCTTCGCTTCGTCAGTTCTTTCATTGAATCCTCATCTTGCTTCACGTAAAGGGTTGGTAGTGGGCTGAATACGCCCGATAATTAATCGAACCGTCGAGGTCGACGAATAACACCGCTCGGTTATCCCGATAGTACGGAACGGGTCGCTTAAGTGGCCCGTGTCCGAAGTCGACCTGCGGCGAGGTGCGATCGCCCGGTCTACCCTCCGTGTGGGTACTTAGGTAGGTCGAATTTGGCGAGCAACCCTATCCCACGCGGGGGCCGATTGGCTCGATCGCGGTGAGACCGAAAGGTCCACCCGTGACTGGTTCCCGGCGTTAGTCCGAGAGGGTCACGACTGGATTGTCCGTCCGGTGGGCGACGTGCCGCGATTCGAGTTACGTGGCCGTCAGCACGCCGGCAGGCGCGAATCTGTAACAATATATATATATATATATATATATATATATATATATATATATATATATATATATATATATATATATATCAGAATATTTCAAAAAGTTGTGGATGAGTTATGACAAAACGATGTGGGTAAGTTGTTTAGATGACAAGAACAAGTTGATTCAATTTCAGTTCAGGTCCGGATCCAGATTCGGCCTATCAGTGGGATACAGAACGTAAAGTGTTCACCCTGGAGGAGGTACTGTATGCGTTCTACCAAGTGCCGTTGTAGTATTATTGTGTAGTACTCGGTTGACAGTCAAACTGAAGGAGAAGTATAAATTGGGGGTTGCACATGTTGCAACAACATCCAACTGGACTCGATGCATCAACACCAAATTTAGATCAACATCGACTGAGCTTGCACCAGTTCAATAACAAAAAAATTTAACCAATTATAGAATTTGTAAATCAGTAAATATTTTTACAAGTACTGCATTAAAAAAATAGTCATTACACAAGTATATTCTATATTTTTATGGAAAGTATTTTTTTTTGGTCATTACATTCCATGCCAACATTGTGAAAGGAGTGAGTGTCAGGGAGTTAAGTGCTCCTACTTTGCCTACTTCGGGAAAGGAGGGGGGCTTGAGGGTGGTGGGAGGGGGTGTGCTGGGAGTGAATGTCGATCTTGAGAGGAATATCGCAAAATTAGTGCTTTCTGAGCAATGCTTTAGTCCCCTGATATAATCTTAATTTTCTTCCTTTTAAGGTTATATTGAAGGCGCTCTTTGTAGATTTCATGAGATTATTTGCAAGGGTCCAGTCTAAACAGTTCTGTGCAATATATATATCCAATGATGAAATGTTTAGCCCAACTTAGGACCTGATCGGTTGACTTCACACAAGCGTGCACCACATTGTACAACAACTTGGCCTGTTGTTGCACAAAGAACCAAAATAATTCACCAAACGGAAGATGGCTTCAATCCAAGTGCAAGTCCACAAGTGGTACTGCCTTGGCATCATTGTCAATGGAGGCTCAAAATTTCACTCATCTCTCACCTACAAGTGTTTCACAGACTGGAATTTTACAGAGGACTGGAAAATCGGGAATTGTAATCGGTTAGGTGGGACACACACACACATTCGACTGTTCAACATTGAGTTGTCCTGCCAAAATTGGGACAGTTGGCACAGATGTCATTCTCATAAGGGATCCATCCATCCATTGGGACCATACTTGGTTGCAGAGCGTGGTGCTGCCTAGGCAGTCTCCTTGGCGATTGGGCACAATCCTGGATCGGTCACCACTCCGACACAGGATACCAGCAAACTGGCACTCATTTTCCCGACCTCGGAAGGATGACAGGCAGAGTCAACCCCACCTGGTATTAATTCAATAATTCAACAGCAGAGTGGGATTTGAACTCCGGGATCCTGGGATCCCAAGCCCACCACCCTATCGACTAAGCCAACACCAGGCATCATAAGGGATGGTTATTAATAAGAGGTTATGCAGTCGTGATAGTATCAATATTATTCCATAAATATGCTTGATCAATACTTAAATTAATATCAAATCATCTTGCGGAGTAAGTTTGAGTCCTGGCGGTGTACCTGCACTCTAAAAAAAAAAAACTTTAAAGGCATTCGTTGTTTCTCAAATCTAAGTAAATTGCATATAGTGGAGCAAACTGCAAGTCAAAGTTTATAATATGTAGTATTTTTCCAATTTCTAACTGCAAGGGCAGTTCAAGGTAGATGTGGACTTTTTGTTTGAGAACAGTGCAATGATATAGTCTATCTAGAGCAAATCCTGCAGTAAATAACATCAGCATTGGTGAAACAAAGATGGCGGCCAACATAGTCATATGTTCATTTGGACAGAGGCCTGTCATGAGTTCCTTGTGAAGGAGAATATCAAACCAGCACAAGCTCATGAGATACTGGGAAATTTGGTGATGCCTGTCCTTCATGTAGTTTCATCTTCATACGGTGCAACGAGTTCCAAAATGGACGTGACTCGAGTAATCTCACGTGAAACAACCGCTTGCCAATCAGGCGATCATTAAAAGTCTTGAAGGGCTAATTTTGCATTAACGTCAGATTACCATTCATGAAAAACTTGTTGGATTAATGGTTAACGTGGCTGGCTTAAGATCTTAGGATCTTGAGTTTGAGGCCCTGTGACACCGTTGAAATAACACCAGGTGGGTTCACCCAGCCTGTCATCTTTCTGAGGTCGACAAAATGAGTACCCGCTTACTGGCAACAGGGACACTACAACAGCGACATAGCCACACTTCAGGAAAATGATTCAACCAGCAACCACAGGCTGCATATGAAACAACAATTTATCAGACATGAAATGGTAGAAGAATTGGACAACAGTTTTGGAAGTGTACAAATAATCATTAGTTCTCATTTGAAAATCAAAAAGGTTATTGCAAGATGGATATCAAAGGCCCAAGCTGTTTCATCAAAAAGCAAGTCATTCGGCCATCGCACCAGAGCTCCTGCAACATGACCAGAGGGGAAAAAAAATGTTTTTTTTTGAAGTATGTGAGAAGCGATGAGACCACAACTGATCACGAAATGCCAGAGTCAAAGCGAAGCACCACTGAGTGGAGACGTTCTTGCTCCCAATCTTCAAATTAATTCAAACTTCAGCTCTCACACAAAAAGCTTATTGCAAGAGTGTTATGGGCCTTAAACCGTTTAAATTTTGTTCTTTCCTGTACATGTGAAAATCATGCATGTGCATAGAACAGTTAACTGTGAAGTGAATGAACTGAGATTTTTCAGCACGCAGATGAAGGCCAAATGTATTGTCTCAGACCGTCACTTTGCTGCATGATGATGTTCATCATCAAATGGTGTTCGGCCTATCAGTTGGGAAGTTCTAAATCATCCCCCTATACAGTCCGTGCCTGTTTATCTTGTGATATTGATCTCTCTGGATCTTCGGACCTCCCAAAGACCACCTGGGTGTCACCAAGTTTGCAAACGATGACATAAAAGCATGTCACGAAATGGTTGTGTACCTGTCGCAAGGATTTATGTACAAAATTGGCATCAAGATATTACCCCAGAGCAGGCATGTCGGATAAGTACTTGCCTGAGAAGTAGGTGTTTTATTGATTTCCTTTTACTTTTTTATTTTCCAGAATAACAAGTTCATATCAACCTGGAACTACCCCCCCCCCCCCCCCCCGTACAAGACTAAACTTGTGGCTCAGTTGATCACAAGCTGGCAGTCAATTTTCAGGATGCAGATATAATACTACTTGTAGATATCATTTTGTGGTACGATTTAACTCGAAGTTACTCGTAGAAGAAAACACTTCACATTGGGGTCCTAACATTGTGACCTCCGTCCAACTTAGGTGGACTGAGGTTGTGCTTTTACCCATGCTTGGCCGTCTGTCTGTCTGTGAGCACAATATCTCAATTTTTTTTGGATGGATTCGGACGAAACATGGCGGGTGAGTTGAGTAGGTCACAAGAACAAACCAATTCAATTTTGGTTCAGGTCAGTGGATACAAAACGTAAACTGTTCAGCCTGGCGGAGGTATGTGCTCCACCGAGTGTCGTTCTAGTTCATTCTGAATTGATCTCTTTAAAGGTTGGAGCAAATCCAAAGAGTTACACTGTGTTGCATTCACATAATGCATAAACTCTGGGATGTGCAAAACAATAGAAACAAGAAAAAGAGCAATCAGACATTGCAAACCCTTGCCAGGACTTCCTTTGAGTCGTGTATTTTTATAGGCTTCAGGGTAAATCCAACATGGTTGCCAAACCATGTGACAAATGACATCATATGTGTGAACCTTTTGTTCCTCATGGACAGGCAATACATGTAATGTTTCACCTCGATCTGTTCAGCCACTTCAGAGAAGAATATTTTGAAGGATAAAAAAACAAAAAAACAATATGGCTGCCGAATCACGTGACGGATGACGTCATGAATGTTTTTTGTTTTTTTCTGTGGACCATTTTATCCCGAGATGACCCTCAAAATTTTTTATACTGATTGGATGTGGCGTTTTACATGTGCAATTATGACGTCATAACGAGGGCACCTATGACATCATTAAAAAAATCGCACTCATTCCACATGAGGAGTACTTAATATGTGCCAAGTTTCAATATTTTCCTTGTTTCAGTTTCAGAGACACAGAGGTCCAATTTTTTTCTGTTTTTTTTCCAATATGGCTGCCACACCACGTGACCTATGATGTCATAATTATCATTGAAATATTCTGCCTGAGTAGTCGCTCCTATGGCGAAAATCTCGTCTCAATCCAACAAGCAGTTGCGGAGAAAAACACGAAAGTTCTGTGCGGACAAACAAACAAACAAACAAATGAAATTGCCCATTGAGCAAGGGATTGCCAGAATAACTTTGTCATATCTCCACGATCTCTGAAAAAACAAAAACCTGGAGTTTGATCTTTCAAGGTCACCAGATTTGCCTTGACCTTGTGACTTAAATAGTGACAAGCGATGCATGCACGAGATCAAACCTCCCATGAAAATGTGTAAAATCATAATTACCTTCGCATTCTGCGAAAGGTTAGTGTATTTATTTATTTATTTGTAATCTTGTGATTCGTATAACTCAAAAAGTATTAAACCGAATTGCATGAAATTTGGTGGGATGATTGGTTATTAGCCAGGAAGCATTCGATTAGATTTTGGGATCGTTCGGGTCAAAGGTCAAAGGTCAAGGTCAAGGTCACGAAAAGGTCAAAATCGTCTTTTTACGATAACACGGTCAATTTTTATTCAATTTGCATGCAACTAACGCCAAAATGTTCAGAATTCAACGCCTCA
>NC_140962.1:142859325-142901825 GCF_056783735.1 Eptatretus burgeri | reverse complement strand
GAGGAGGTTTATTACAGGTAACCTGAGACTTTGTGTTTGTACATGTAGAGATTTGTTTGAGTTTTCTTTGTTCTCTGGCATTGCAGAGCGGTTGTAAAGCCACGTCATTGAGTTGAGGTTTTGTCGTCTTGGGTCTTTGGACCAAAGGTTAATTATCGGCACAAGTTACTTATGTGTCCCATTGTTGATGTTTTCAACTCTCCATCAAAGCTCTTGTGTTTCATTGAACTTTTCTAAAGGATATGCCTGGAGCCGCCAAGGTTTCCAAACAGTTCGTCTCTCCGATCAATTTGGCCTGACGTGCAAAGTTTCGATCTTGTTGTTTCGTAATCGTGATGTTGCTTTGCCTACACAACTGTGCAGTTACTTGGCAACGTGTCACTCATATTAGGAGACTTGAGGTGTATGTTCAGATATCGAAACATTGCTCACAAGAAATGTTGATTCTTCTCTTTCATATGAGAGAGACCTTTTTTGTTCGAAGAAGAACATTTGTTGAAGGTTTATGGACCTGCTGTCAATGTTGTCCTTTGATTGTGACATACGAGAGAGAGAGAGAGGGGGAAAGGGAGGGTGAGGTCAGGAGAAAGAGAAACCTATCAAAAATAATTTGCTCTGGGTCATTGGTGTTATCAAACTATCACGAACAACCATTTCATCCACAATTGACGCACAGATTTCACAGGATACCTCCCACAGACTATCACGAACCATCTCGTTCTCAATTGAAGTCGATGTCACAACGTTGATGTCATACGTTTATCGCTGAATTCCTCATGCAAACAGTTGATTTTATTTTTGAGGCATAACTTGCATTTTTAGCTTATTTGTAATTGTAATTGCAGATATGGTATTGTCATCGTGCACCATCCGTCCGTCTGTCCATCCGTCTCATATTTCGACTTCTCCGGCAAAAACCAAACGGCTCGGCCGATCCGGATGAAATTTGGCAGCAAGGTCCCGCTCCTGACTGGTAACGGGGATCGCACCGCTTGTTTCGGTCACATGACTTTAAGTAAGTCAAAATGGCAGACTTAGTAAATTTCTTCAAAAATCTTCTTCTTCTGACCCACTGGTCAGAATGCAACCAAATTTGCATGACAACATTAGGCCAGGGTATGGATGTTAAATTGTGCAGGTCGTGCCGATCATGTGACCAGAAGTGTGCCAAAATGGTCGCCTTGGTAAATTATTGGGAAAATCCTTAAATTCCTTCCAAATTCTTCTTTCTCGAATCTGCCACACAAACACATTGTCTCTGCCCTGCTGATTACCATTTAGGAGGTTTGCAATCAGGAATAATATATTAAACGTAAGGAGCACACACTGACCCGTGATGTGACGTACGACACTGATGTCATGCACGTAAATTATCCCGACGCATCACCTCCAAATGCGTATATGCCGACATATGTGGAGGAAATAGCGCATATCTGGTCTGACATTGAGGGCCTCCATCCATTGTTGGGAGAGTAGAAGCAGCATGTCCATGGTGGAGTGCCTGGTCTGAATCCGAATTGGTGATCAGAGATGAGGTTGTTGGAGAAAAGGCAGGATTTCATATCAACTGCGATGATGGATTCCATGACCTTACTGGTGATTGGAAGAAAGTTGATTGGGCTGTAGTTAAAGGGAATCGGTTTTTTGCACCTTTTAATGTGACAAAGTGATGTTGGCCGACTTTCAAGCAGACGGAAGATGACCCATGGCAATGATAAGGTGAACAGAGCAGAACGAGTGTGTAAGAGCAGCAGAACATGTTTTTAGTACACGTGAGCCGATGCTGTCTGGTCCAGTTGCAGAATCAGAATAACAAATACCTCTGACACTACAGTCCCTTTAAATAAAGTGTGATGATACCTGCTTAAGAAATGGGTTAAATGAATCAAGTAGCTTGCAGCCATTTAATTTGAGACCTTGGTTGTTTCACTGCCCCCATGTCATACATAGGCGGAGAAAGGGGGTTGTGCTTCCTCCACAGGAATGCACTACTGGGAGGGTGGAGGAGAGTTTGAAGGGAGCGGCACGCACCGAGTCCGACCGGCATGTCTGGTTATAAAGAAACCCGACTCTTTGAAATGGCAGTTTAACTGAATTTTAGGTAATGAGAAGAAATTACTCTTTGAAAAAATTGTTTTCATTATCTTCAATCCCTGCGACCGCTGCCTTACAGATGACCGAAGGCCGAAGATGTGAAATTCTCCTGCCCGACAGCAGAACTCTGGAACTGCTTGTCCAGGTGAGGCCTGCTGACGAACCCCAGGGATGTTAACCGAGTTTACTTTGCAGTAACATCTTCTCTTTCATGACATTGTTACATAAAACAGACTGCTGTATGTGGTGGGTGTACTTTGACCTCAGTCATAGCACAGCTTCATGGCGTCCACACGAGTCGTGAAGTCAAGTCACCGGCAGTGATTTGAGAAAACGAGACTAACGTGTGGATGTGTGTTTGAGTGGAAACTGAGCGCGTCGCTCGAGATGGAGTTCTCAAGTACGAGGTTTGAATGAATGAAACGTGCACTGTGCTCGCAAGTGTACCCTTACCGAGAAGGCCGTTTGGACCGTCATGACTGTGCTGTAATCCACTCCTCACAATCATAGGGATCCATCAATTTATTTATTGTACGTGTTCTCATCCGATGGTGTGGCCACTACTTTTATACTGAGGTTCGATATCCACATCGACTTGCAATAATTAACCTCACAATGAGATTGTGAGCCACTAAGTTTTCCTTTGGAGAGCGAGACCATGTGATGATGTAAGGTTTTGTATTGTGTACTCGAACTGGCCATTTTATTTTTCCATCAGCTGTGTGTTTCTTGCTGTTGGAATAAAATGCATCCGAGGAGGTTGGAAAGAACTGGACAAGGTTGGAAAAAAAACAACAGGCTAAATATGATACTGCACGATGATTCATGCCATTAATAGGGAAACTACCTCCATTCTGATTAAACAGGGAAAAAAAAATACTCACTGGAGTTAGAAAAACAATACTTCAGTAAATGTGATGTACTTCTTTGTACGTGTACACACACATGTACAGATGTAGACATGCAAATACAGAATGAGGCAGATAGACACAGACGCGCACACACAGACATGGACACGCAGACACAGACATACATACATACATACAGACTTGAGACATCCATATACACAGACTTGCATACACAGACACGCAGACATGCATACACAAACACACAGACTTGAGATATGCATATACACAGACATGCGCCCACAGACACGCATCCACAGACAAACAGGCATGGAGACATGCATACACAGACACACAGACATGCAGACATGCATACACAGACACAGACTTGAGATATGCATATACAGTTATACACAGACACTCATCCACAGACAAATAGGCATGCAGACCCATATACACAGACGCACAGACTTGAGGCATGCACATACACAGATACACATCCACAGACACACAGACATTCATCCACACACAGACACACACACACACACCGACAGACACACAGACACAGACACGCATCGACAGACACACAGACACGCATCGACAGACACACAGACACGCATCAATAGACACACAGACACGCATCGACAGACACACAGACATGCATCCACAGACAAACAGGCATGCAGACATGCATCCACAGACACACAGACATGCAGACATGCATACACAAATAAACAGACTTGAGACATGCATATACACAGACACGTGTCCACAGACACAGTCACGCATCCACAGACGTGCTTCCACAGACATGCATCGACAGACACACAGACATGCATTCACAGACACACAGACACACACCGACAGACACAGATACACAGACATGCATCCACAGACACACAGGCACGCATCCACAGACATGCATCCACAGACACACAGGCACGCATCCACAGACATGCATCCACAGACACACAGACATGCATTGACAGACACATAGACATGCATCCACAGACACAGGGACACACACCGAGAGACACACAGACACGCATTGACAGACACACAGACATGCATCCACAGACACACATGCATACAAACATGCATACTCAGACACACAGACTTGAGACATGCATATACATGGACACACATCCACAGACAAACAGGCATGCAGACATGCATCCACAGACACACAGACATGCAGACATGCATACACAAATAAACAGACTTGAGACATGCATATACACAGACACGTGTCCACAGACACAGTCACGCATCCACAGACGTGCTTCCACAGACATGCATCGACAGACACACAGACATGCATTCACAGACACACAGACACACACCGACAGACACAGATACACAGACATGCATCCACAGACACACAGGCACGCATCCACAGACATGCATCCACAGACACACAGGCACGCATCCACAGACATGCATCCACAGACACACAGACATGCATTGACAGACACATAGACATGCATCCACAGACACAGGGACACACACCGAGAGACACACAGACACGCATTGACAGACACACAGACATGCATCCACAGACACACATGCATACAAACATGCATACTCAGACACACAGACTTGAGACATGCATATACATGGACACACATCCACAGACACACACACACGCATCCACAGACATAACAACACGCATCCACAGACATAACAACACGCATCCACAGACACACAGACACGCATCCACAGACATACAGGCACACATCCACAGACACACAGACACGGAGACATATGCACATACAGACACACAGACTTGAGACATGCATATACACAGACACACAGGCACACAGACATGCATAAACAGACACACATCCACAGACACACATCCACAGACACACAGGCATGCATCCACAGAAACACAGACTTGGGACATGCATACACACACACACACACACACATACACACACACACACACACACATACACACACATACACACATACACACATACACACATACACACATACACACACACACATACACATACACACACACACACACACACACACACATACACACATACACATACACATACACATACACATACACATACACACACATACACATACACACACACTAGTTCTATGTCCAAATAGCAGAACCTACAAGATGAAGTCAAGTGAGAACCTGGAAGCTGATAAGTGCTGCATTGTGCCTCCCTGTGTACTTCTGAGCAGAACCTCAAACTGAAAATCTAGTCACTCATCCACACCCACCACAACCACACCAACACCCACCCCATCCCCACCCACATCCACCCCATCCACACCCACCCCATCCCCATGCCTAACACCCTCCAACTCTAATCTCCCCAACCCCAACCTCAACCCTTCACACCCCCACCCCTCTGCAACACCCTGGAACCTCTCACTGGAGCTGCTTAATCTCTCCAGCCGTTTCATTGCAGTTCTCAGGATCATTCAGGATTAAAAATGGTTCCTTTAGGATTCTATTTGCTTTAATATTATAGTAAGGGGGGTGGGGGGGGGGGTTGGCTGCTGGACGATCAGGCTTCCATCAGGCAGAATCTGTTCTTTCGGTCTTCAACCTTCGATCCTCCCGTTATGTCCTGTACATCCCCCATTTATACATTCTCCTCTAGTTATTCCCATCCCTCCTACATTCCCCTTCCCTCCTTATTCCCTCATCCCCATTTCAATTCTCATTTCCTTCTTCCTCCTCCCGTTATTTATTATCTGCCTGGTTCGTCAAAATTTTAACAAAACTTCACTCAATGTCACTTGACTCGTGTACTTCAATGTATCGTGCGGTATGAAGTTACACAAGGGACTTTGACGCAGGAGGAGGCCATTCGGCCGATCAAGCCTCGCAAGGCTACATCTACAACATATTAATTCAATCAAACAGTTTATCAACTTAAATTCACTCGGAGAGGGACTATGGGGGTGGAGATGTGGCAGTGAGTACAATGGGGGGCAAGCACAGACATCACCAGGGTGATATATATATATATATATATATATATATATATATATATATATATATATATATATATATATATATATATATATATATGTATCAACTCGTGGAGTGATGGGTATCCTATATATCGCAAGGTATCCATCACTGACTGGTTCGTAGATGTCTCAACTCAAATGGGCAATTTTTTTTGGAGTGTGTGCATTGAGAGAAATGGGAATTCAGTGTAAATATTCAGTGTGCAGATGTTGCGGTGGGTGGAGCTGGTAATCTTGGCAACCTCGTTCAATTCCACCAGCGAAGATTTCCGATCCATGCTTGTTGTCCCTCCGAAGTACTGCTTGGGAGTGAGGGTTTCATGGCGAAGGCTCTGCTGGGACACGGTTTTGGGCCTACCGCCTGATGGAAGATCACCGAAGTTCTTTCCATGCCAAGCGACCCTTTCCAGGCACCCATTGCTCTCCTATCGTCAGGTCAAGCCAGATTAGATCAGTGACTTGCTGCAGGTACCATGTACACCTGTGCTAACCTGTTTCATGGTCGGGTTGTCGGCGACTAAACCATCTCCCCCACCAGGATTCTGAAGAGGAGGGTGTATCGATATGGACACCCAGCAGGCTTCAAAACAAAACCTGTCAAAGGGTGGAGGAGCTCCTTGTGAGGCAACTGCCATCTATTTATAGTGCCCAACTGTGTCTGCGAATGTCCTCCTGCAGTTGGGTTCCTTTTTGGGGGGAGGTTGGTGACAAGACTTGCACTCCTGCCACCGTAGTACACTTCATTCCGCAAAACCCACAAATGTAAGGAAATCTGTAAACCCACTCCGTGGGATACCTCGTGTGCAACTGCCCTCTGCAGGGCAGCTCACCAGATGATGGGATTGGGGCAAAGCCTTCGGAACCCCCAAAGGAGGAAAACCTTGATATCCTTGATGATAGGAGGGAAACCACGGGGTAAACCTCCAGGGTCAGATTGCGGTGGCGTGTGGCGGAGTGATGCTGAGGTGTCATCCACCGGACGGCCGTCTCCTTGGGTTATCCTGAGGCAGTCCCTTCGGGTGGGTGCCTGGAATGTCCCATCTCAAAGAGTGGATGATCACCTGTCTCTGGTATCATCTGAGCTCAAGCGTTTGAACATCAGTATTGCAGCTCTCTCTGAGGTTTGAAGACCGGATAGCAGTGAGATAATGGCGGGTGGTGACACCTATTATTTGTCTAATCACTCTGATGGTTACCATGCCCAAGGAGTTGCTATCGCTGTGTCCAATAAGCTGACTCCAATGATAATTGAGGTAACACCGGTCATCGAGCGTATTATGCGATTAAGGATTTATCACTCCTTAGGTGTCATTTCCCTGGTCTCTGTTCATGCTCCGACTGAGGCGAGTGACCTCACTGTGAAGGACACATTCTACGCCACGCTCGAGTCTGTGGTTGATCAGTGCTCCAGACGAGATACACTTCTAGTCTTGGGGGATTTCAATGCATTGATTGGAACTGATAGGGATGGTTATGAGACATGTGTTGGTCCCCATGGGTCTGGAACTATGAACCAGAATTTCACTAAGTTCCTTAACTTTGCAAGAAGTTACGGACTTATGGTCGTTGGTTCATGGTTTCAGCACCCACAGGCTCATCGCTGGACTTGGTATTTCAATGCTGGCGGTGTGGCAAAGGATAGTGTCGGTGTTCTCGTTGATGTTCCCTGGAGGACGATCGAGAACTGCAGGGTCTACCGGAGTGCTCAGTTCCTCATTACTGACCACAGGCTTGTGGTACGAACTCTGAAGTTTCAGCTTAAATCCGGGTGAATGGTACCATCCCAGGCTTGGCTGGATGTTGGCAAACTCAAGGATGAGAGGGTAGCTGAGGAGTTTGTGAACAGGTTAAGTGGGGATTGGGGGGCCTGGGTGCTTTGTGGGGTCCTGAAGAGTTGTGGAGTGCTTTCAAGACCCTGTCATTGATGTTGCCGGTGAATGTCTTGGAACTCACCATTGAGTGAAGAAGAATTTTTTTTCTCTCAAGGGACACCGGATACCATTGACCAGAGTCGCAGGGCCAGACTGAATGGCACAGCTGAGCTGTTCAGGGAGCTGAGGCTTAAAAGTGGACTGCGCTAAGGGTGGACAAAGAGGCCTATGTGTGAGGAATCTGTGAGGGGGTGGAGCATCACCTGTGGTCAAGTGATTCTCAACCTGCTTACAGGTGAATTCGCGCATTGCGTTCATCTAAGCCCATCCTCGGTGTACCGCAGTTAGAGTGGAGGATGGTGTGCTCTTGACAGAGGAGTCCGAAGTGAAAGCCCGCTGGGCCGGTTACTTTGAGCGGCTGTACTAGGCTGATCCACCAGCTGTCGAGTTGCATGTCAGGGGTGTTAT
This sequence comes from Eptatretus burgeri, assembly GCF_056783735.1. Taxonomy (NCBI): domain Eukaryota; kingdom Metazoa; phylum Chordata; class Myxini; order Myxiniformes; family Myxinidae; genus Eptatretus; species Eptatretus burgeri. The sequence goes on along the minus strand of NC_140962.1, from coordinate 142,893,538 downwards.
TATCGGTATTGCTGACCCTCGAATCAACTGTGGTCCACCTTTGTTTGTGGAAAAAACAGGCTGCGGTGAAACAATTGAAAAGGGATAAAGCTCCTGGGATCTGTGACATCCATGCTGAACTTCTCACGGCTGGTGGAAATGCTGCACTCGTGTCGTTGTATGCAGTTCGGTGCTCTGCCTGGAACATAGATGTCATCCCAACTGATTGGAAGAGGGGCCTTGTTGTCCTTCTCTGGAAAGGGAAGGGTGATCGCCAAGACTGCAACAACTACCGAGTGGTGCAGCTGCTCTCAGTGCCGGGCAAGGTCTTTGCTTGGATAATTCTTGATAGGGTTCGCCACCATCTGCTTGAGCATGAGCACCCAGAGCACCCAGAGCACTCAGGCTTTGCACCAAAGAGGTCAACGATTTACCGTATCCTTGCTCTTCCGGTCCTCACTGAAGACACATGATGGTTTCAGCAGGGGCTGCTTGCAGCCTATGTTGATCTCTGCAAAGTGTTTGATTCAGTGAATTGGGCTGCCCCATGGAGGATTCTGATGTCTGAAATATACTCTGCTATTGAGAGTGCTGTGAGATGTGGTGGTACCATCTCTGACTTATTTCCAGTTGTTACTGGAGTTCGTCAGGGGTGTGTACTGGCCCCCACACTTTTCAGTACTTGTATGGACTGGATTCTGGGGAGGATGTCGGAGAGATCAAGCTGCTTTGCATAGTTTGGGAATGTCAAGATATCTGACCTTGATTTCGCAGATGATGCAGTCATCTTTGCGGAGACTCTGGATATCCTTTTGGGGGCCCTCGAGGTGCTGAATGAGGAGTCGGAGCCACAGGGATTACGGGTTTCCTGGGGCAAAACGAAATTCCAAGCTTTCAATGACATCTTGGATGCTGCTATGTGGTCTGTACGTGTTTGTGGTGAGGATGTTGAGGTCACGGAGAGATTCACTTACCTTGGCAGTGCTATTCATGTCTGTGCTGGCTGTGAGCCAGAGGTCAATAGACATCTGGATCAGGCCTGGGGAATCATGGATTCACTGGATCATGGAGTGTGGCCATGCCAGTACCTATACAGGAGGACCAAAGTCTGAGTCTTCAGGTCCTTGGTGCTTCAAGTCTTGCTCTTCGGATATGAGACCTGTACAGGAGGGGTTAATTATAAAGATCATCACCATCTGGGGATAATTGATATACATTAGGTGAGAGCTGATTGGTTGTTCCCTCCAATTACGGGTGAGATGTGTGATTGGGTGCTGATGGATACATGGAAATATATATATGTACATATTAATTATTATGAGAATTTATAAAATAATTTTCTTGTTTGTTTTGGGGGATTGTTCGAGGGAGGGTTTAACATGGTTGTAAAGTGAGGAATGAACATAGACAGCTCATTCACCTTTTGAGGAGAGCCTCTCACACACATCACAAGTTCCATAAATCATACGGGGCATTACCCTTGAAACGCAAAGATCTCACGGGTATTGCTGGCGCCGTCCAGAGAAAAAGGGATGCTGTTTTCAGAAATCCAACAAACAATCGCTCCTTTGTTCTTTTGAAGCAAAGGTCGACTTGAGACAATGCTTTGTCGTATTCAATGTGCAGTGTTTTTGTTTATCCCCCCCCCCCTCCCACCGGGGAAACACCCTTACAAGATGCCCCTTTGGATTTGCATTTGGACTTTTTCCATGCCCACATCGTTTCAAAACTTAATTTATTTCATTGCTATTTGATCAACCATGATACCGAAGTGGGTCATTGAAACAATAAGATTTTGATGCATTTTGGTGGAAATTTTTTGCATCAAAAGTCTAGGCTCATGGAGGAGCTAAATTACATAGGGCAGCAGGTTCATAAACTACAACCAGTCTGAACTTTGGGAGGATATGCACGAGCATGTGAGGGTTGCTTTGGGAGGACAGAAACATGAGAGCACAAGGAGAAGCAAGGCCAGGTTTAAGTTTGTATAAAATAGAGAGTCCACCAACCTGCCACCTGTGAGAGAGAGTGACAATCCCTGTGGTATCCACCTCCTGACTTCAGATTCCAACAGTGGTGGATTTTATTTATTTGTCACTGCAGAAAAAAATCTAACCAAAGGATTCTTGAGAATTTTGTTGCTTCAGAAATTTATTGCTAGATGTGATTTAAAAAAAAAAAAATCATCATTGTAATAATTTCTATCAGATTTGATGGAAATTCATAAGAGATGATGTTAGGAGATGACTGTGTTCTTTTGTTGTGGACGATCGACAAATTCACATAAAATTTATTGGATTCAAACTGGAAGTTGAGGAATGTTGTGTTTTTCTCTCGATTGTACCTCCTTGATCTGGTAATCCAAAGTCATTAAGGTAAAGTCTGTTTCTTTGAGATTTTTTTTGGTGTGTGTGTGTGTGTGTATATATGTATGTATATATATATATATATATATATATATATATATATATATATATATATATATATATATATATATACATTATAATTAAACAAAGTAATTTTTTCTGAAATAATCATTTAAATGGAGTGCACCTTTGAGGATATGTTGTTAAATTCCATTTTATTCTTCATGTGGTTACCACTGCAATCACGTGGGATGTTTCTACACTCAAACGCTCGTTTGATTACCCTGCTTTCTTACAGCCCAGGCTTCTGGCCAAAGAGCTGCTGGATATGGTCGCGTCCCACTTCTGCCTGAAAGAAAAGGAGTTCTTTGGGCTCACGTACATTGACGAATCGTAAGTGCATCGGAGTGCGACGACGGGAGCTGGGAATTCTCGCCGGCCGCCCAGGTGATGGGTAATCATGATGAGTGGGAAGTCAGGGAAACTATTCTTAAGCTGAACTAATAGGAAAAAAAAAATCCCCAGCTGGGTGATGCCAAAAACGAGTCGAAGAGTATTATTAACCTCTGCCATCTTCGAAGATGGATGGAGGTTACTGTTTTCACCCCTTTCTGTTTGTTTGTTTGTTTGTTTGTTTGTGAACAGTATAACGGAAAAACTCCTCGACGGGTATCGACGAAACTTGGTGGCAAGGGGGGGGGTTAGGTATGGTCCAAGGATCATGCCATTAAATTTTGGACTTGGTCCCCCCCAAAAAAAAAAAATTGTTAGAGAATTTTTTTTTTTGCATTTCTACATGTTTTAAGTGATTTCCAACCCCCCGCCCCCAAAAAAAAGTTGTTAGAGAAAAAAAACATTTCTTATTTGCATTTCTACATGTTTTAAGTGATTTCAACCCCCCCCCCCCCCAAAAAAAATGTTGGAGAAAAGAACTATAACTCTGTCAGTACTGTTGACATCATATTTAATGAATAAGATATAACGTTTACTTGAGTGACCCAGCAGTATTAGCGGCGGAGGTTTTGCACTCTCCCGAGTGCTCCCCCTCGAGTTGCTTCTGAGAATCTTTCCGATTCCAGAGCTGATGTCGTCTCATCAAGCTGACGCTCAAACGTGTGCAGGATTATAATTGGCGTGCGTTTTAGCGAACGCAATCGGCCTCCTTGGTGTGTCGGAAGCATCGATGTGGCCATTTGAATTATCAATGACAAATAATTAGGTTAATGTCCTTCGCTTTGTCACTGTAATCTATTTACCTATCAGAGAATCGAATGGTTTCTCCGAAATCGAAGAGCGCACGTAGTCCCACAGCCTGCAATGATGGATGGTCGAGGTAACTCCATCGGACAGGACCGATGCATCACGTACATCATGGGATCTTTGGAGGCACCGCTGAGCATCTGTCAGGAGGCAGGTTCACCGTCGGCCGTGCTGGCATGGTCATGGCCCTGGCTTTCTGCTCGGCCGTGGTACAATAAACAAGGCATTTGTATAAGGACGGGACAGAATGACAACTGTTGGCGGGGCGCATTCCGTGATGTTTGTGACGTAACAACCTTTTATGAACCATTCGAGTCATGTTGTAGCTGTCTGATCATATCGATAGTATACAATGCGTCCATTGTCGTTTCACTTTCCTCCTGTAAGATTACACAACTTTATTCTCCTACGATAAATCTTTTTTTGCAGTTTTCATGATTATTTATTTATTTGATTGTTTAGTTGTTCCCCCCCCCCCCAATCTGCACTTTGATTGGAAACATTTTGGTCTTTTGGTGCATCATAATTCCATGAGCGAAGCTAAAATTTCCTCTTTTACTTGATAGGATCTTCCGCTGGAGGATTGCCAATAATTGAGCCTTATCGACATGGTTGTCATCAAAATCAACACCCTAGTGGCCCTTTGGACTCCATGTCATAGCTCAAAAACGTCAAAGTAATCTGCTTTGTACTCTGCGTCATTTCATTGCTCCTGTGACACGCTCTCCTTTCTTTGTGTACAAACTATCGGCTCGTGGAAGAGTGCGGTGGCGTACGACAGGAGGATTAACATGCTGATGGTGAGGTGATGGGAAATCTTTATCCTAACCTCATTTTTGTCTTCAACAGCTCAGCTAAATGTTACGGCAAATGAACTTTGAGCATACCTTTAATCATTGTCATCAAACAATTACATCATATCCATCCTTAACCTACCTTCTCACCATGGGGTATTCCTATCCAGCCATCTTCCTTCCTTCCATGCTGTGCCAGTTCACAGGAAAATAAGTCTTCCCAAGAACCTAACAAATCATGTCCTGTATGTTTATCCTTTAGTGTTTTGTCTGCCTTCCTTTTTCCCATCTTCTGCACCACATGTCTCACTTCCTGGTTCCTTCTTGTGGGCTTTACATGTTCATGCTGGCAGGAAGTGTCTGAATGACATGTTGTGTTACAGAACATGCCCAATAAGTAGGTTAGACCATCTCTGTCCTTAATGATTGCTGCAGTTGGACACATGAGTATCAATTCCATCACGTGAAACATCATCTCATGATCTATGGTATCATCCGGTCATCAAGGCTGAGTATATATATATATATATATATATATATATATATATATATATATATATATATATATATATATATATATATATATATATATATATATATATATATATATATATATATATATATATATATATATATATATATATATATATATATATATATATAAAATTACCTGTTTAAAAAACGATGGTAGCTGTGGACAGGTCCTGATGTGATCGTTTAACATATCTCCAGAAAGCTCCATCACATTTATATCTCAAAACTGCACTACATTTGTGAAGTTTGTCATTTCCCTCGAACCACCCGTTCACTATACATGCACCTGATGGGTGGTGGATCAACAATGTTGGCGGAGCTCATCATTAACCCTTCAAACCCTGAGCCCCATGGACTTTCGGCTCCCCCACTTTGGGCTCCCTGGAGAAAAATCCGGCCGCTCAGGTATATGGAGGTTTGAATGGCGGCTGGTAAAACGGCTGCAAGGATTCAGAGAATTAAGCAGATTCTTGAGCAGCTCGAGAATGTGGACTTACCTGCTCAGCCACGATTCCAGCATGTAACCTGGATATCAACCGTGTAGTTCCATTATAATTAGTCTGCTTAAAACATCCCTGCTGAACATTTCCAGGAGCAAAACATTACCTCCAGCAGCACTGAATTCCTGTTATTATCAAGCATTGCTGGAAAGGGCTCATGTATGGTCGAAAGGTTGACTCGTTGGATCCCGTTCTTTGGAAGCGGTCTCGAAAGGATTTTGTTAAAACCGTGTAACTTTTATCGGATGGTGAAGAATCCAGTCGAAGCATGTTTTGTTTGTTTGTTTATTCTTCTTATTACCTCCGAAAATTGAAGATTTTTCAAGTATATTGGTTGGTCGCATGCGTTCTTCTCTCTGTCTGTCTGTCTGTCTGTTTGTCTGTCAATCACCTGTAGGTCACAATTTTAAACCGATGTTCACAGAGCTTCACCAAATGGTGGAGTTGGTCATAAGCAAGAAGTCGATTGATTTTTGAGGTCAAACAGGTCCACAACTTTGTCTAGTTTGTAATATCAGCAATTTTCATCCGATCGAGTTGAAATTTGAAGAGGATTTGCGTATCATGTCACTGGATTCAACCACCAATTATTTTTGAGGTCGGCATAGGCCAAAGGTCAACAACTTAAGTGAAATTGCTTAAAACCTCAATTTTCATCTCATTGATTTGAAATTTGAAGAGGATTTGCGTATCAGGTCACTTAATTCAACCACCCATTATTTTTGAGGTCAACATAGGCCAAAGGTCAACAACTTAAGTGAAATTGCTTAAATCAATTTTCATCTCATTGATTTGACATTTGAAGAGGATTTGCCTATCAGGTCACTGAATTGAACCACCCATTATTTTTGAGGTCAACATAGGCCAAAGGTCAACAACTTAAGTGAAATTGCTTAAATCAATTTTCATCGAATTGATTTGAAATTTGAAGAGGATTTGCATATTATGTCACTTAATTCAACCACCAATTATTTTTGTGGTCTAAAAGGTCAACATAGGCCGAACTTCGAAAATTGTCAATTTTCATCCAATTTACTTGAAATTCGAACACGGTTTGCATATCATGTCACTGAATTGAACCACCCATTATTTTTGAGGTCAACATAGGCCAAAGGTCAACAACTTAAGTTAAATTGCTTAAATCCTCAATTTTCATCTAATTGATTTGAAATTTGAAGAGGACTTGCATATCATCTCACTGAATTGAACCACCCATTATTTTTGAGGTCAACATAGGCCAAAGATTAACACCTTAAGTGAAATTGCTTAAATCCTCAATTTTCATCGAATTGATTTGAAATTTGAAGAGGATTTGCATATCATGTCACTGAATTGAACCACCCATTATTTTTGAGGTCAACATAGGCCAAAGGTCAACAACTTAAGTGAAATTGCTTAAATCCTCAATTTTCATCGAATTGATTTGAAATTTGAAGAGGATTTGCATATCATGTCACTGAATTCAACCACCCATTATTTTTGAGGTCAACATAGGCCAAAGGTCAACAACTTAAGTGAAATTGCTTAAATCCTCAATTTTCATCGAATTGATTTGAAATTTGAAGAGGATTTGCATATCATGTCACTTAATTCAACCACCAATTATTTTTGTGGTCTAAAAGGTCAACATAGGCCAAACTTCGAAAATTGTCAATTTTCATCCAATTTACTTGAAATTCGAACACGGTTTGCATATCATGTCACTGAATTGAACCACCCATTATTTTTGAGGTCAACATAGGCCAAAGGTCAACAACTTAAGTGAAATTGCTTAAATCCTCAATTTTCATCGAATTGATTTGAAATATGAAGAGGATTTGCATATCATGTCACTGAATTGAACCACCCATTATTTTTGAGGTCAACATAGGCCAAAGGTCAACACCTTAAGTGAAATTGCTTAAATCCTCAATTTTCATCTTATTGATTTGAAATTTGAAGAGGATTTGCATATCACGTCACTGAATTGAACCACCAATTAATTTTATGGTCAAATTTGTTTGAGCGATTTGGCAAGTATCGTGTTCTGCACGACGTCTTTCTTGTTTATTTGTTTGCCTCGAAGCTGTCAGGCCTGAGTTCAAATCCCGACCAAGCTATAAATTGTCATCCCTGTGTTTCACAGCAGGGTGATTCATCAATGTGTGTGCCATCCCTCGGATGGACGTTAAATAGTCCCCTGGCATTCGTTGGTGCGTGTTAAAGATCCCATGGTGTCCTTCACAAAGAGTTGGTGAGCTGTCGCTGGCATCATGAACAAAGTACAACTTCCTGCCTGAATCAGCAGAGGGTATTGCATCAGCGGCACAGCCATGCCCTCGGGGAATGATGCCACCCCGCAGCCTTGTGCTGCACATAAACAAAGAAGAATAATTTGTTTATTTGTTTGTTTCTCTCAAACTAGGTGCTCATGAAGAAGAGGCACCTGACCCTATTAATTTAATTCCAGCATGCTATTGTTGCGAATGTTCTGTGAACTTGTCTGCTTTTGAGCAGCTATGTGGTCTGCGTATCTGTTGTACTCCAATCGCTTGTTGCAACACGTCCACTACAGCTTGCTGATGTTAACGTTTTTCACTTTTTTTTTGGTTCACGAGTGCCAGCCAGAGTGACCACTATATTCGTTATGTCTGTGTGTCAGAGAAAATTGTGTCCACCAGCCAGAGAAAATTGCGAATTTTGACATAAAAATCATATGACGGCCCAAACTTTGAGAGCCAGGATGACAATATTTTTTTATGCATAATCTTGAGGTCATTCCCCACCTAAAGTCTTGAGACCATTTTGCTCTATCTCGAACACCTTGCCCGTGGCGCCCCCTTCAAGTTTGTGTTTATGCTGATTTAATCAAAGTATGGATAATCCGAGGAGTGTGAAATGCCATATAGCCTGTATGACGTTATATTGTTCCTGGAATGTTCCAGAGGAAGTTTTGCACCAAAGGTCATAATCTTTGACCTTTGACCTTTAAAGGTCAAATTTTCAAAGTTGTGGGAATCGAACCGGGTTTTTGACCTTCTTCGATGAACTAACTCCATTAAGCTATATCACGTATCCTGTTTCCTTATTTTAATGTCCACAACATCGTTTTGTGACCTTTTAAAGGTTATGCAAAGGTGAAATTTTGAAAGTTGTTGAACGAAACTGGGTTTTCGATATTTTGCAGCTAATAACCCGTCACTCGTACCACATCATGTTGATCATTTTTATAACTTGGTCAAACATTATCACATCGTCTCATCCTTGACTTCTGAAACAATCTACATCGTCAAATACCGCTCGTGAACCATCGTCGCCTCCCGGCTTGTTTCCCCCTTTTTCATTGCAGGTAGATTTGATTGAGTAGTAAGCCAAGGTGCATCAGCAGAAATTAATCGTAAATATGGCAATTAGATTGTACTGGATATCCTTCCTATAATTCACGGTCCGGTGTTTGTGGGTGTGTTTGTCAGGCTCCTCCTCCTGCAGTTCTTGCCCAATTACATCCAAACTTGCTACAGAGGATCAGCATGACCACAATTAATGTACAGGGGTGTTTTTTTATCTTTGCCAGTGGTCTTGGGGGAGGGGTGGGGGTTTGGGGGGGGAGACTCAAATTTATGATGTAAATGTGTATCGTGTCGTGCCGCCCTCAGGTGGAAGAGGGTATTACAAGTGTCCACTGTTGGAGAGGTGTTTTGAATTATAAGCAGTCGGAATGCTTTTCCTTCATGCATGTAACCCAGGTTTTTTTTTTTTTTGGGGGGGGGGTTGCCGACACAGAGCTGTCAGTTGCCGATACACCGCCCAAATAAAGGTATGTATCAGAAGAACGTGTTGCATGCTTGGAACAAGATCGCCCGTGGGGCGGGTATTCTACTAGTTGGATATAAAACTAGATAAGCTTGAGAAGGAGGGCGTAGTATTGAGAGTGGAAGTCGGGATTTCGACATGGGTGGAAAGGAAGGAAGGAAGGAAGGAAAGAAGGGAGACATCTTGGTTCAAATCCTGCATCAGAAACACAAATCATGAAACAAAAATATGTGTAAGAGAAGGAATTTGAACTTTGACCTTTTCCATGCAAACTTGTACCAGGTACTCCTGTATCAATGCCGTGAAATCTTAAATTGATATCCATAGAGATTCTTCCTCGATTCCACGAACGATATTTGAGACTTCTCGTTCATCCCCTCATTTTCTCATCGTGGAATCTTCTTTGCTCTGAGATCTTGTTTCATCCCAAAAACTTAGGGCAATGCTAATCACATCATCTCTGACATGTTTAGCTAAATGATCAATAGGAACATCCTTAAAATAATCCGGCAAACCAATTTGTAGAACTATCATTTTTTTTTCCTGAATGCATGGAATGGGCCCCACGACTCCACTCAACCAAACCACGATTGCGTTCGAGAATTGAAATGCGTTGCAAAATTGTATTACATTATTTTTCCTCGACCCTTTTTAATGAAGCTACACTTCTCTGAATGATTGCTCTTAAAAGTCCTCATTATCCCCCCACAAATCTTTATCAAAGCATCAGTTAAACTAACCGGCGTATAATTTCCATCTGTCTCCTGCGGAGAGAAAAAGCAACCTGGAAATTGAAATCCTTCAACGAACGCACAAAATTTGGGCGCATCCGACATTTATTTATTTATTATTGGAAATGAGAGAGAGAAGAGGAAGAATTACAGGTGAGATCAAAGGGAAGAGAGGTTTTCTGGAGGGAGTCGCATTCATTGCGGTGGTGGTGGTGGCGGTGGTTGGTGTTTGTTCAGGCAGCTCCACCAATGCCAATGCCAATAAAATCTCAGTGGAAGTATGTCTGGCAGGATGGACAACTGTAAAAGCCTCAATTCTTATTTTAAAATGCAGGCACAAAAGGTGGAAACAAATAACGACTCCACTTTACACCAAATATTTTGACATAACAAAGCAAATGTAGCATTATATGCTTGAAACACCAAAAACAAAGCGGAACAGCACTGCGTCGAGCGCGTACCTCCGCCGTGCTGAACAGTTTATGTTTTGTATCCGTTGATGGCCGGATCTGCATCTGAACCTTCAACCAAAATCCAATCGGCTTGGTCTTGTCACCTTCCAAACTTATCCACCAAGTTTTGTCATAATCCGTCCACAAGTTTGTGAAATATCATGCTTTTATGGTTTGTGGCCACATCTCTCAATTGTGAAGAATCACTTGGAAACGGATCTTCACCAAAATTGATTCATTTATTCAGACCTGGGAGAGGACTCCGTTCCACCTTCTGAAACACAAATCTGGAGATAACAACTAACGAGACACACACACTAAAAGTCCAAGGTGTAAAACAGTCATCAGGTATTGAGTAGAAAACCGATTCAATTGTCTTAAATACCTTGAGTCACTCTGAATTTCAGGAAAAAAAAAATAACTCGGTTAAAGTCCACGTTTGACCGCGGCAAGCTGTTACGACAACCATTGTATCTGGTGTATCTACTGTTTACATCTTAAGGCACATAATCAAGACTGGACTAGCAATTTTCTCTATCGGTTAACAGTCAAACCGGATTGAATTGACTCATTGACCATTCCCGCAAAGGCGCGTTGGTTTCCCAGTTCGACGCAATCTCGTGACTTCATTCATTCGATCTTCATTTCCTTGCTCCTTCGTTCTAGTTTGATGAAATAACAGTGTAAATCATCATTTATTTTGCCGGTCCCCTGCAGCATCTCCACGGGGTGCCGCCATCTTGAATTAGTGAAGGCGTCTATGGTCACCCTGATTGAATTAGAGGACTTGCCTGCTATTGCTCACATGGCATGGTGGGATTTGGCCTTATGAGGTTAAAACGTGCTGTTGGACGAAAGGGATTTGACTCATTATACACCAAGCTGGTTCTCATGGTGTGTATCCTTGGAAAAAAGAGTTTAATGCGAGCGGCTCGTATTTTATTTTATTTGCAGGATCTAGGGTCAGAATGATGTGATAGAGGGTAAAAGACAATAAAGTAAGGGAATGAATGAACGGAAAAAGAGGAGAAAGAGGAGAGAAGGAAACACAATAACGCACTAGTAAGTTGTTGTGTTTGGTTGGGTAATGTGGGGAGAAAGGATCGCTGGTAGGGTTTGGCAATTAAATGAGATAGTGCTCTACCGATTGTTTGAATACATAGAGGGAAGAGGGTGGTTCCATGGCTGATGGAAAGCAATTCCACAAACAGGAATAGAGAGGAATAAAGGGGTTAATGCTGGCAGCCTGGACTTTGGGAGCTTGAACAATGAACAGGAAGGGATGATGGGAAGAATAAATATGTTGTGTGGGAGCTACAGATGGTCGAAGTATTGAAAGAGCAGGTGACCGAAAGTGGAGGAGAGGTGGCACAAAAAAAAACAAATGAATCAGTCCATCAACCTGTCTGTGATTGGAGAGAAACAGATCTTGTGTTTTGGCCACATCGGAGGAGATTCAAAAATCTTGAGAGACGTTGTGCCCACAGAATCCAGGAGAGACAGATGTGATGCTGCCGCTCCAGCCTATAGGGGAGAGCAGTACTCCATTGGGCTATGCAAAAAGTCTTTGTATACTGTGAGCAGCTCCGATTTATCAAGGAAAGACTTGGAACGACTGAGCATGTGCAGTCTGAGGTTCGCTTTGGATGCTACGTGCTAAGACCAGGAGAGATAAATAGGCTTGGCTGGTTTTGCCTGCAAGCTCGACATTTATTTAAATACTAGCAAAGGTAGCCGATGTTGCCAGGCAACACCGGGTCTCTCCTCCCACCCCTTCCCCTCCCTACTCCCACCCCCTCCCTAGAGACTTCCACCCCACCTCCCACCCCATCCCCTCCAGACTCCCACCTGAACCCCTCCCTCCTCTCACCCCTCCCCTCCCTCATCCCAATCTTCCCCCTGCTTCCACCCCTCCTCCTCCCTCCGGACTCCCACCCCACCACGTCCCCTTCCTCCTCCCACTTCTCCTCCCTCCTCCCACTTCCTTATATACCACCCATCCCTCCTCCTACCCCACCCCTTCCTCCCTCCCTCTTCTGACCCCACCCATTCCCCTGCCTCCTTCCAGCCCTTCCCCTGTCTCTACCACCTGTCACTTCACTGACAGGAATATTAAGGTGGGGGGGGGAAAGGAAGAGATAGAGAGAGGAGAGCAAAGAATGGATGGGGGAGTGAAGAGAGGGAGGGATAGGGAGATCAAGGATGGGTGGGGGGTGGGGAGAGAGAGAGAGGCAGAGGGAGGTGGGGTGAGGAAAGGGGGGGAGAGGGATGCCTCACCATACATCGCTATACGCTCCAGGAGGGAGGGTGCGAGGAAGGGGGGTGGGAGCGAGACAAAAAGAGGAAGAGGGGGAGAGGGAGGAGAGAGAGGAGTGAAGAGGGGTAGGGGAGCGAGGAGGGTGGACAAGGAAGGGGGGTGTGCGAGGGGTAGAGCAAGGAATGGGGGGAGAGTGACGGCTCACCACAGGTCGCTATTCACTCCGGGAGGGAGGGGTGGGCGCGAGGAGGATGGGGGAGTGAAGAGTTGAAGTGGAAGTGGGGAGGGTAAGGGAGTGTTCTGGACTTGCGTTTACTAGGGGTCATTGAGGGGGAAAGGGTTCTCGACACGTTTGGTCGTGGGACTCCAGGGGAATTGGGGAGGAGGGATTGATTTGCATTTGGTAGTGGGACTTGAAGGGAAGTGGGGGGGGGGGGGGAAGGAATGGCCCCCATCTGCTGGCATGAGTACAGGATTTAGATAAACGGGGTATATTAAAACAGGATAGCGATACCACCCATCACTTTCAAACAGCACAAGCCATTTTTAAAGAGATTATAACATGGGCTTCCCTTGAGGGATGTGACTCAAACAGCTAATGCTACCCTGGGCATCCGCTCTGGAACTGGAACCCTCCGTGCCAAGGGTTACATTTTAAACTTTTGTCAGATTGAACCGAGACAATGGAACACACATTGATATATGTACTTTATTTACTTTATCACCTTAACATTGTCTTAAATATCAATTTGTAATTTTATTTTTTAAAAACAACAACTGCTGTGATTTTAAAAGGTTAATTACACCGCTGTCGATTGTATCGCCATGGCTGACAAACATCAGTTTAGTACATCCCCTCCCTCCCATTCCTTCCCTCCATCCTATCCATCCCTTACAACCATCCTTCCCTCCATCCATTCGTTGATGAGGAATGGCAGGCTTGACACTGCACGACACCGTGGGGTGCAACACAGGCAGGTGGGGCCTGAACTTTGTATGTCGAGCGACGTATTTTTGATTGTGTTTGGCAAATGGACGGTGCAGAGTGATAGTGTGGATACTTTTGCCATGTATCGCCATGACTTCCAAACAAACATCCTTGTGGAGCAGTCACCAAGTAGCTTAGGCACTCAAGCAATCACTCCAATGAAATGGTTGATAAGGAATGTCAGGCTTGGCAAGCGATTAGCAATCGCCGAACAGTCATATTAAACACCACTCAGAGATGCATGGAATGCCAAACAATGTGCGAATTGAACAAATAAACACTTTTTGTTTTGAGTAGTCAGAACTGCTGCGAAGGTCAATTCCACAGTTTACATTTTGAAATTCGGCTCAGGTTAAGAGATTCTAGAGCTTATCGCACATGCGGAAATCAAATAAAGGCACGAACACCATCTTCTCCTGGCGTTTATAAGCGTTGCGATGGATCCAGCGATTTGTACCATCGGTAAGAATATTAGGCATTCGATGATATGATATGCCTGGTGTTGGCATAATGGTTAGGGTAGTGGGCTTGGGATCCTAAGGTCCTGAGTTCAAATCCCGCTCAGCTGTTGAATTAACACCAGGTGGGGTTGACTCTGCCTGTCATCCTTCCGAGGTCGGCAAAATGAGTGCCAGCATGCTGGTATACTGTGTCGGAGTGGCGACCCGTCCAGGATTGTTCCCAATAGCCAAGGAGACTGCTTCGGCGGCACCAACGCTCTGCACAGAGTATGGTCCTTATGGATGGATGGATGATATGATTGAGGAAAGTGAAAAAAGCAAAAATTTAGCATTTTATCATTAAGTAACTGTTGCAGTCCGTTCCAAGTCAAGGCATTGTTGAGCAGGCCAAAAAAAAAATGGCGAATTAAGACCCCACCGAGGGAGAGCAGGCTGACAAAGGGGATTGACCAAGGATGAAGCCGTGATAAAGGATAATTAAATAAGGCCGTTAATTATCTTCAAAAGGGGTATTTAAATGAACCAAACACCCAGTTTTCATTCATGCACTTTCCCTTGGAGTTTCCTTTGTATTTATGCAAAGTTTCAGGCTGTTAGGTTTCATTGTTTTTGAGTTATGGAGGACACACACACACACACACACACACACACACACACACACACACACACACACACACACACACACACACACACACACACACACACTGACACTTATATTGTCATAGATTGAACGAATGTTTATGTTGTTTTCATTGAAACCATTATATAAACAAACAATGGTCGCCGGCGCCCTGGCCGAACTCCAAATTCCTGCAACTTTCACTCGACCATGAAACCTGCCCATCCGGTTCGTGAAAGACTTTGGACAAAACGTTCCCCAGCCGACGCCACAATAATGTGTGACTAATTGGTGTCGATAAAGAAGTAACAGTGGATTTTAGAAACAAAGGATTTGATATTTCCTTCATATTTTATCAAAGCCTAACGATTTTTTGTTCATTAAGGGATAGTAATCAGATGTGAGGGTGAGTTTCTTCATGGCAATGGTGGAGTATGGATGTTGGGGGAGGTAGTTGCGGGGTGGGAGTATTTCAGAGATGAGGATACTTGTTCCAACAGCATGCAGTATACTCTCCATGGTTGGTGAAATTAGCTGAAAGATCCAATTACTTTTAACAACTGCACAAATGGTTTTGTTCGAATACTCGAGATCATTAAAGCATGGGATTATACAGTACTGGACATAATATATATATATATATATATATATATATATATATATATATATATATATATATATATATTTTATATATATGTATATGATGGTGTCCCAATAAAATGCAAACAAATTGTCATATTTCAGAGAAATTCATTACATCGCAAAGAGATGGGTGATGTTGAGTGTTACTAAAACCAAACAGATGGTGCTGGCATGTGAGGGAATGATTGCACGTCTTTCATCAGCTGTCACCCTGAAGGTAGTGCAGAATGACAACATTGTATAGATTTCGATATATAACGTCTGCATACGGTTTATTGAGACACACTCTGTGTATATAATCTCTCTCTCTCTGGAGAAAGAGGAGAAAGGAGAGAGAGTGGTGGGAGACAGAGAGTGGGGACAAACAAACAAACAGAAAGACATGGCTACTTTTACAATATAGATACAGGTGATGCACAAAAAATGTAAACACCTGGGAAAATGAGGGATACCAAACAATGGCTTCCACACAGGTGAGGCCCATGTGTTAATTAAGCAAATAACATCCCAGCATGCTTCGGGTCATGTATAAAAATGCTGCACAGGCCTGGTTGCCTATAATATGGCTTGCGTGGCTGCAAGAGGAGAGCCCTCAATTTCCCTATCTAAAGAGCACATGCGGTCGCCCAATGGTTTGATGAACACGCACTGATGTTATCCATATGTCATGGTCTTATCACTCAGCATATCTGAATCCAGTTGAGCATTTAAGAGATATTCTGGAACAACACCTGAGACAGCGTTTTCCACCTCCACCAGACAGGTGTGAGTTGATTGACTTTCTCGTTGAAGAATGATGCTGCATCCCTCCTGCAGAATTCCAGATGCTGGTGGACTCTATGTCACGGCGCATACAGGCCGTACTGGTCACACGTGGTGGCCCAATGCCCTATTAAGTGACATTGCATTGATGACTCCATTTTTTTTGTCCACGACATACATACATATATATATATATATATATATATATATATATATATATATATATATATATATATATATATATATATATATATATATATATATATAAAAATATATATATACATATATTGTTACGAATTCTGGTCCACCCGGCGTGCAACGCCGGGAGCTAGTCACGGGTGGGTCTTTCGACCTCACCACATTCGTGCCAATTGGCCACCCGCGCAGGATAGGGTTGTTCGCCAAATTCGACCTACCTAAGTACCTGCGCGAGTCATTAACCGGGCGATCGTACCTCGCCGCAGGCCGGCCTAGGACACGAACCGCTAAAGCGGTCCGTTCCGTGCTTCAGTAATAACCGAGCGGTGTTATCACCGGCCCCGACAGATGTAATTCTATTTACTGGGTGCTTACACCCTTCTACCAATTCCTTCTGTGATGCAAGATGGCACTTTCAAACAAGGGAAAAGGACGCAACGAAACGGGGAACAGTTCAACAAGCACATTTATTACACACTCAAACAAGGCACGTATTTACAGCCATACAGTGAATCATGCACGTATATACAGTGATACAGTGAAAGCAAGCAATTGAAGAGTTACAACCGAATAAATGGGCTTTTATTCACACACAGTTACTTAGACAAGTCTACTTTTCAAGATGGCGCCACCACATGCACTTATACAAAAGCGAAGAAAAGCCACCCTCAAAGACAAGGGTGGCAGACAGGTCCGTGGACCAAATGTACGTGGAGCCTGGATGAGCGGCCAGGTCCATGAGACCGAAGGGTCTTACCCGCGCCCTCATGGCGCGATGGCGGGCAAACCGCAATGTCAGCGTAGCCGCGCCTGACTTCGTGCCCCTGGCGTGGTTGGTGAGCTCTCTCCGGCGTTCTCCACTCAGGCTTGCATTACACAGCCGGCACCACGGTTGGGGAGGGGAACGGACGGGGTTACCAGCGCTTTCTCAGCGTGGATGCTCGGTATGGGGGGGGGGAATTGTTGATGCCTGGTATGGTTGTTGATGCCTGGTACGGGGAGGGTTGTTGATGCCCGGTATGGGGAGGGTGATTGTTGAGGCTCTCTCAGCACGTCAACACTCTCCTGGCGAGACGGGGGTTACCGGCGCTCTCTCAGCTCAAAGCTCGGTATGGGAGAGGGGAATTGCTGATGCTCCCTTCCGTGAGCACTCTGGACTGCACTGGCTCCGGCAAAACTCCTCCTGGCTGTGGCCTCCACGATGCTCTTTTCCCGGCGGTGGTCCCCACTCAGCCCTCTGGCTTTCCCCTGAGCAGTTTTCCGCATCCCTGCTCCGTTCACCATCTCGCTCTTCTCGCCTCTCACTTCTGACCCGAGCTTCGTCCTGTTCGTCCTTCCTCTCCATCGACCGGCCCCCGTCTGCCCCCATCTGCCGCGAGCTCCGTTGTGCTCGCCCTTATATAGGCCGGGGGAGTGGAAGAATCCGACTCCTGACCTTTGACCTCCAACATCTGGAAAGCGTACCTGGTGGAAATCATCGGGGCCTCGTCCTGTCAGCGTGACCCCTGACCCCGGCAAAGCCGACGTGGTAGGAATCACCAAAGCCTCGACCCGTCAGCTCAGCTTCATCCCGCCGAGCTGATGGTGGTATTTAGCCCTGATGCTTTGCCTCGATCGCGCGGTTTCGATCCGGCCGAGCCGATGTGTGTGTGTGTGTGTGTGTGTGTGTGTGTGTGTGTGTGTGTGTGTGTGTGTGTGTGTGTGTGTGTGTGTGTGTGTGTGTGTGTGTGTGTGTGTGTGTGTGTGTGTGTGTCTCGGGGCTTCGTCCCGACGAGCTGATGGGTGTCACACACCGAGGCGTTTGCCTTTCGGCATGGCTTCGTTCCTGCCAGCCATCGTGTGTGCAAATCATGGAATCTCCGTCCACCAATGCGGCTTCGTTTTGCCGACGAGCCGATGGGTGTAACACACCGAGGCGTTTGCCTTTCGGCACGGCTTCCTTCCCGCGAGCCAGCGTGTGTATAATGCATCGAGTCCGTCCGCCACGCGGCTTCGTCCCGCCTGACCAGCCGATGTGTGTGTGTGAGTCACCGAGGCTTTTGCCTCTCAGCGCGGCTTCGTCGTCGTCGGTGGAGCGGACATGGTAGAAATCACCAAACGGCCCTTAGACAGCGCGACTTCGGCTTTGACGGAGCGGACGTGGTAGAAATCACCGAACGGCCCTTAGACAGCGCGACTTCGGCGTTGACGGAGCGGATGTGGTAGAAATCACCAACGGCCGTTTTAGATAGCGTGACTTCAGCGTTCTCTGGGACGAAGGCAATGCCATGTTTGTGGGGTAGCGTTGTTGATGGTAGGGGAGTGAGAAAGGCAAAGGTGGTGGGGGGTTGGTTGTGGTTGTTTGGGGGCATTGTGGGTGGTGGTGATTTGGTTGTTGGGGGATGACTGCTCCAAAATAATGATAGAGAAAAGAGAAACGGCTATCTCAAAGGATCACAGCCCTGTGAACATGGAAATTCCCTCTAACCAACGGTGGGGAAATCTAACTACACATACACTTATCGTCATAACTGATCTGAGGTCCTTTATGGTGTAGTGCAAATTTCCACAGCCGTAACAATATATGTATGTATATATATATATATATATATATATATATATATATATATATATATATATATATATATATATATATATATATATATATATACATATATATATATATATATATATATATATATATATTTCTTCTTCTTCTTCTTCTTTCGGCTGCTCCCGTTAAGACTCGCCACAGCGGATCATCTGTATGATCCGCATAGTGATTTGGCACATGTTTTACGCCGGATGCCCTTCCTGACGCAACCCTGGTCGCCTCTTACGACACAGGGATATATATATATATATATATATATATATATATATATATATATATATATATATATATATATATATATATATATATATATATATATATATATACATATGAAAAATAAAGACCCACACACGTCTCTCTCCTGTCATGCATCCATTGGGACCATGCTCTGTGCAAAGCGTTTGTGCTGCCTAAGCGCTCTCCTTGGCTCGAAGGTACAATTCTGGACAGGTCACCACTCCAATACATAATACCAGCAAGCTGGCAC
This sequence comes from Eptatretus burgeri, assembly GCF_056783735.1. Classification (NCBI taxonomy): domain Eukaryota; kingdom Metazoa; phylum Chordata; class Myxini; order Myxiniformes; family Myxinidae; genus Eptatretus; species Eptatretus burgeri. The sequence goes on along the minus strand of NC_140962.1, from coordinate 142,874,123 downwards.
TCATTTTGCTGACCTCGGAAGGATGACAGGCAGAGTCAACCACACCTGGTATTAATTCAACAGCCGAGGAGGATTTGTAGGGAATAACCAATTTAGCTCTCACCTGATCAATTAAACCCAGGTGGCTAGGATTGTCTGTGTGTGTGTGTGTGTGTGTGTGTGTGTGTGTGTGTGTGTGTGTGTGTGTGTGTGTGTGTGTGTGTGTGTGTGTGTGTGTGTGTGTGTGTGTGTGTGTGTGTGTGTGTGTGTGTGTGTGTGTGTACACACAGGGTGGCCTGAAAGTCCCTTTGCCCTTCCCAGTGAAACATTGTTCTTGAACTCTTTTAATATACAGGTTTTATTGTACAGTACTTACAATAATTAATTTGTCATTGTATCTGTATGTGCTCCAAAATTCTTCTGAGTCAGTGTTTCCGCATACCATAGCGGGCGAGGGGGCGAGGGCAGAGGGGAAGGGACAGAGGGAAGTGCGAGAAATTTATCAGGGGTAAAGTAACTTTCGGGCTACTATATATATATATATATATATATATATATATATATATATATATATATATATATATATATATATATATATATATATATATATATATATATACATACATGTATAAGTCGACTCTTCCCATGCTCTTAAATCTGCATAAAGAAGCTGCATAAAGCAACCATGAAAGGCAACCCAAGGTAAGCCCTTTGCAGTTTCAAACCCTTCCCAGAGTTCCTCATCAGCAATAAAGACGTTCACACATTGTACACACATGAGAATTCAAATGCTGTACATCCCCTCAGCTGCCAGACCGGTTTCCTCGCTTTTTGGTGAATCATCAATGATAGCGCAGACAGAAATGCACACCAATGAAGCTTCCAAACATGTACCACATGTAAATGTCAAAATGATGTTTACACGTTATCTGTTCACACATTTGATGCTGTCTACTTTGCGCTTACACGCTTATACGCTGTCTGCGCACTGTCGCTGGTTCTACGTCAACAAGTGATGAAACTGATCGGGCAGCTGAGGAGGTGTGTAACATTGGGATTCTCATGTGTGTACTATTTGTTAATGTCTTTACAGCTGTAGAGGAACTCTGGGAAGAGTTTGAAATAGCAAAGGCATACCTTGGTAGCCTTTCATGGTTGCTTTGTGCAGCTTCTTTTGCTCGAAGAGCATGGGAGGAGCTGGCATGTCTATATATATATATATATATATATATATATATATATATATATATATATATATATATATATATATATATATATATATATATATATATATATATACATACATACCTCCACCACCAAAGGGAGCACTCTGGACTGCACTGGCTCATCTACCATAACCGTGTATCAACGTCTACCCGAAACCAGACATGTGCGGCGAGTCACATACACTTTGGGTGGGGTGCACCAACGTCTGCCCAAAACCAGACATGTGCGGCGAGTCACATACGCTTTGGCAGCAAGATGGGCGGGGTGCACCGACGTCTACCCGAAACCCGGCCCAGGCTGGCGGACCACGTGAGGGGTCAGGGCCAGTCAGAACGCCCGACTCGGGCGATGACGTCGGATTCGGCATGGCCCTCCCCCGAGCCTCGGGCTCCATAAAAGACGAAGAGGTCCTAAGTGTTGTGTTTGGTGTGGGTGTTTTTCACGAGGAGTGTTCCTGCTTCTCGACTCCGCCCACGTCTCACCTCGACGGCCCGCCTCCTGTTCCTCGTCTCCGCCCACACGACGTCGATGAATCTCCTCCTGGTCCTCGTCTCCACCCACACGACATCGACCTCCCCTCCTGCTTCTCTACTCCACATTCTTGGTCCCGCCTTCTGCTCCACCCTCGCACTCTGGACTCCGCCCTTTTCCACACAGGCTCCACCTTCAGAACACAGGCTCCACACGTGCGACTTGGGCCAGAGACAACGCGACTACTGTCGGGTACCGCAACACGGAGCATCCCCTCCCCGAAATGCCCAGGTACTGAGAGCATAACCTCCACTCCACTCCCTCCCTGGCTGCAAAAGTCCCTTCTCATTGGGGTTTCTTTTTCTGTGTGTGTCTGAGTGTGCTGGCGCCTGTCTGTTAAGTAAGTCTGTAGAAGTGCATTATTGTTGTTACTGTTATTTATCTCCCATAAAGTCTGCACTGTGCCTGCTTTCGTAAGTTGCTTGTATTATTGTTGCACCACACCTCTCTCTCCTCTTTCCCTGCGTCACATACCCAATAAATCTTTGTCGTACCACATACTTTTCCTCGCTTGATTGTTAATAAATAATTAGCATTAGGAATGTTCCGAGTTCGTCTTTGTCTTTCCTCCCATTGGTCCAGTATGGTTCGAATCCAAGTTTAGCCAGGTCTTTATTCCCAACGATCCGTTCCTACTTTAGCCAGTACATCCTTGGCAGTGTCGCTCGGCTGCATCCGATCCGGAAAGGTGATCCGATCCGGTAGAGTGATCCGGTTCGGAGAAGGCGTACCGAGGGCGTGGTTCCCCGAAAGTTAAAGCATGTGATTAATTAGGTAACCCAATTATAGACGGGAGGACCCTAGGTCACGCGGTGAGTTATTGTCGTCCATGGTCGGTTAGCGACTGCCGCATCATGGAATTATCCATGAGCGACGGTCTACAATTCCAGGGAGTCTGGTGGGAATCGACGTAGCTTCCCCCACCTTGTAGTCTTCCCACCTGACCCCGCCGGCCCGCAACAATATATATATATATATATATATATATATATATATATATATATATATATATATATATATATATATATATATGTATGTATATATATAATTGGACCATGCTATTTGCGACTTCACTCTTTGTGGACCCCATGTATTCGCGAGTCATAAAGTGTGACCTGCTTCGACATTCGCGTATTTGCATTTTTATATATTTTTTTATTTTAATACACTTCAGGACTGGTCTTGTACATCCACCAGGGAAATTGGAAATCAGCCATCATCACAGCATTTCATGAAAAGGTGTAAAAACGGATCCCCTTAACTGCAGCCCATTTAGCTTACTCTACCTCCAATCATCAGTAAGGTCATGGAATTCATCATCACAGTTGACAAAATCATTCCTTTTCTCCAACAGCCTCATCTCAGATTATCAATTCAGATTCAGACCAAGTCACTCTACCTTGGACATGCTGCTTTGACTCTCCTAGCATTGGTGGAGGCCCTCAACATCAGACATGTGATCAGGACCGTCTCTCTGGACATATCTCAAGCTTTTGATACAGTCTGGCATCCTGCCTTGCTCTCCAAACTATCTGCCGATGGAATCCAAGGCCAACTCCACTCTTGGATTCCTGACTTCTTCCCTTCTCGTAAACAACGTGCGTCTCTCAACGGAACACTTTCATCTCCTCTCCCTGTCAATGCTGGAGTACCCCAAGGCAGTGTTCTCGGTCCCCATATTATTCATTACCTTCATCAATGATCTCACTCACTCTCTGGAATATAGTCTTTATCTCTTTTGCTGATGACTCCACTCTCTGCCGTGACATCTCTCATCCTTCTGACAGACAGGCAGCAGCCTCTTCAAGTCCTCCATCTCCTTCGAGCATGCCAAAATCACAACTGGTGAACCACAATTTTATTTATGTTGCCCACCCCTTGCGTTTTGCCGAATGCCTAATCGTTACCGGCATCCCTTGTTTGTCCGTCTCTGACTACTTTCTCCCTCCACACTGCTGTTTTGTTGTTTCCCCTTTCCCCTCCTGTTCCCTTTGATTTGTTGTATCCTGATTTGTTTTGTGTAGTCGCTCTTCCATGAGCCTAGACCATATATAGAAATATATTCAGTAATGCATATTTTAACCAATAAATATGTATTGAGGCACTTGGTTTAAAGCCTGGTGTTGGCTAAGCGGTCGGGTGGTGGCTAGGGATCTTTGTGGTGTTGGCTTAGCGGCTAGGGAGGTGGCTTGGGATCCTTGTGGTGTTGGCTAAGCGGTCAGGGTGGTGGCTAGGGATCCTTGTGGTGTTGGCTTAGCGGTTAGGGTGGTGGCATGGGATCCTTGTGGTGTTGGCCTTGCGGTTAGGGTGGTGGCATGGGATCCTTGTGGTGTTGGCTTAGCGGTTAGGGTGGTGGCTTGGGATCCTAGGGTCCTGACTGAGTTTCAAGCTCTGGTGACCACTGAATTAACACCAGGGGGTTGACTCAGCCTGTTATCCTTCTAAGGTCGGCGAAATGAGCACCAGTATACTGATAATGGAGGCACTGCATCAGTGGCATAGCCTTGCCCCAAACCAATGATGCAATCCACAGCCAAAAAGGCTGTACAACATGGGAACTTGGCTTAATTAGACAATAGCATTACTTGTGATGAGTGGTTCATTGCACCTCATTATTTTGATGCTGCTGCTGCGACTACTACTACTACTACTACTACTACTACTACTACTACTACTACTACTACTACTACTACTACTACTACTACTACTACAGTACATCTTCCCAGCTCAAATTGTTTTCACCTCTTGGGGGGGATCAGTTGTGGAATATTTTTTGGGACAAGTCTTTCATGAACCGGCTGGCTGGGCCTGACGTTCGTCTGAATCCGAAGATGATTTCGGCAGGAATTTGTAATTTGTCCGTTTTTGCATCTGCAAAAACTCACATACTCTTCGCGATGGACACCATGGCATCTTACATATTCACCAACTATTGCTAGTAGATGGGACACCCAGCTTAACCTCCATCTGATGGATGGTGAACTTTGCAATGCAATGTCCAGCCTGAAAAGCACCAATCCAACAGTTTGAAGTCGGGTCGGGAATCGAATCCAGGCCAGCTAGCTTAAAGACAAAGAGCGCTACTCCTGCAACATCCTGTCGTACATTTTCTTTGGTGGTGATAAATAATTCATTAAATTAAATAACAATAGCTCCAGATATTTTTTTTTCTCCATCAGAGGATTGAGCATGAAAGGGGATTATTGTTGACATTAAACTTTGACAAAGTTCCTTTTGAGTTGAGATCCTGGAAAGACCTGGTTAAGCTTTTGTTGATTGATGTAAGCCTTATGATCTCGTGTGAAAAGGGAAGCCTTCTGTGGGAGATGTATTTCGACATGTGCTTGGCCCACAGAATGGGTTTCTTTCCCCCAAAGTGGAGGAGCTGCCAGTGTCAAGGTGGTGACGTGAAAACTATCTTGGCATAATATTGTGTCGTTGAAGGTGTACAGTCAAAATTGTGTTCAGAGCTACAGCTTTCAAGCATAAATTTCTTTAAAAACCTGCAAAACGAGTTTGTTTGACATTTTTCAAACATTGACATCTGGAGGTGTGAGACGCATGCTTTCCCTTGCGTGGGGTAGGCCCCAGGCTGGCCTCGCCTGCCAAGAGCCACCTTTGGGTATGTATCCACCACCTTACTCGGAACAGGCACGGGCAGGATATCGTAAAGCCGAATACTGCAATATCCAATGCACTTCTGTCATTTGTAAGGCGTACACCGCGCGGTACCAATTAGTTAACCATATACAGATGTACTTGTGGAAATGGCAGATAAGTGAAACAAGTCACCAATTTCAGGCCACTTTTTCCCACCGCAGGACTTGTAACAGTGACATACATGATTTTCATCAGTTTGGTCACCCTTGCGCAATATGACCAACAGCACCATAATCCATCTTGATGACATTGCACTCGCAGTGGCATTCTCCCCCAATTGTTTCATTCATGGTTTTTTCTTTTTTTTCTTCTTCTCATTTTGTTTCTCGCCGCCATCCACTGGGGTCGTTAGGGTTGGAGATGGGTAGGAGCTAAACACGTCTGGAATCGTTATATTTGGAGACGTATAGCATCATTGAGCATTCCCATTACCTCGTTAACCCATACATCTCGAGGCGTGGACAGGCCATCTTGTTCCGAACCAAGGTATGAATCACTGTTTCTTCGGCAATGAATCACAATTTTGTGTGAATCGCATTCCTTTTGTTCTCCAACTGCGGTGCACTCTCTTTCAACAATAATGCTCAACGAATGCAAAGCGCTTTGTCCTCATTGTTGAGTGCATAAATAACTAATTAATGATTCTGAATTTGGAGCCTGCACAGAGGTATGTCCAGCTTCTTAATGAATCTTGCCTGTCAAAGGTCTCCGTGTTCTGTGAATATGATTTAACGAAGTGAGATTTTGCTCGTCTGTGTTATTTGCATTCCTAAAGTCAGTTTTGATGTTGGGAGGGCAGAGCAGACATTTTGCAAGCAGGTAAAATGGAAGATCCTAATCGTTGCCTGCCACTTTCACAGGGAGCAATCGAATTGGCTGCAGCTGGATCGACGAGTCCTGGAACATGACTTCCCCAAGAAGATGGGACTCATCGCATTGTACTTTACCGTAAAGTACGTGTTATTCCGAGAGCCGCGTGTCTGCCTCCTCGACGGCTTGTGAGGCTACTGTTACCACCTATCCCCCATCCCAGAATTCCTGAGATGGTGACGTTGACATGATTTATGATGGTAATGATTGTGACAAATTTGAGGATGTGGTGCTGCTCCCTGCTGGTTCCCAGAGGAGTGCTTATGTTGTCTCATTTGGGGTAGATTTAGCACCTGCATAGCCATGTTAATACCTTTTCTAAAGGTTAAACAGTTCATATAAATATATGGATGGACTCGAGAAGTCTATCCGTCTAATATTTCCCCCCTTTCATATTAAAAAGCATCCTTCAAATTGAATACACACTTGCAACCTTTGTCGTCCAATCATTTAAAGGAGGTGTGTGTACCTCTTGCAGAGCCTGTTGGTTCTTTGATCCATTCCCGGCTCTTTGAATGAAGTCTGTGTGTGATGAAGTCGTGTTTCTCTGTTTGTTTGCCTTTCGACACAAAGCGAGATTGTGGACCCAACGTGAGGAGAGGTACTTGACTGAAAAGGTTGAATCCTTCGGAATGGGGGGGGGGGGACGACGACAAACAAGCCTGGCTCATATAATCAGTTGCAAATTGTTCAGGCTAAAGTTGTAATGTGTGGATCCTCATTTTAAGTGGACAAGTTAAACGATGGGTTTTATCCACTCAAATCCAGCGGTAGTACGTTTACCGCCGTGAGAAACTATGTGTGGCCGAAGTTTTGAGCTTTAGGTTGTTGTTGGAGTTTCATGGGCGTGCACGAATGTGGCCAGGCAACTCTGCATGTCCATATTTTACATATTCCTCCCAAAAGGCATTTGCTTCCCATTGTACACACTTTCCTGCTCTATTTAGCAGGAATTTGTAATTGCTTTAAACAAAAAAAACAACAACATTGAAGAGCATATACATGGCGTATTTTTCAGGAACATGCGGATATCCTTTTATACCTTCAGTGTGTTGTTTCACTTGCACATTGGAGTAGCTTGAACATATCATAGATCAGTATGTAACAGAACAAAAGGATCAGTAGAAAGACTCAGTTGTGGTATGGTTGGAGCGTCCATTGCGAGTCGAGGAGTTTGGGGGGTTCAAACCCTGGCTGAATCATTACAAGACTTTTGAAATGGTACGTGCTGCTTCCGTGCTTGTCGTTCAGCATTTAAAATGATGGAGCATGGACATCCCCATCGGTTGGCATTGATGGTGAAGAAGAAATTCCCTGCTGAGTGCAGTGAGAATGGTGGCGCCATTGTTGTGACGCCGCTGGTACCCAGAATGCCCGAGGAAGTGATGGCACTTCCCCCAAGCTTGGTGGCTGTGTTTATCCCATCTAACAGTCGTGTGTTGTATGTGTGTGTGTGTGTGTGTGTGTGTGTGTGTGTGTGTGTGTGTGTGTGTGTGTGTGTGTGTGTGTGTGTGTGTGTGTGTGTATGCTCAGATGCCAGGATGGGGGGTTTGCAGGGGAGGGATGCAGAAATTGCCTTATCACACGCATGCCCAAAAAGTCTGACGACATTGCTGAACTAATAGAGAGTGTAAGAGGTTTCTAAAATGCATCACATCCTTTGACTGCCAATAATTTTGTCCTCGCAAGTCTTTTGGAGCCTTCAGGAGGCACACCTCAAAATTTCTTCAAAAGGATTCGCTGGTTCCAATTTGGCCTGAATTTAGTCAGGTGATCCTATCTTAAATTGAGGCAGATCACTACCACAGGTGGCGCTGTTCATGCTTGAATCCTACTCCATTAAATAAGGCAATTCACTGTATTATGCATGTATGTATGTATGTATGTACGTAGATCTGAAAATCATAGTAAAAAAACAGGGTAGGCCCGATCTCCACCAAAATGTGCATACGTGTTGGTAGTACCAAGAGTCAGGTCGTAGGTGCAAGCGGAAACCCTCCCCGGGTAGATGACTTACCAATCATACACCAATCATCCATCATACATACTTCCGGTTGTGTTGTTTGTCATCGCTTTGTACTTGTGCGTACGTTTACAATCATTACCGAGAGTCTACTTGCGCTACGTTTCAGTTGTTTCCCTTCATAGGATTTGCTGGGAAATTCTCAAAATGGTGTTTTCTTGTGCATCTGCTTTATGTACTTCACATTCTGCAGAGAAAGTGGGAAATGGTGACCTTTGCTTCATGACGAAGACACTGATAAGACGTTGGGGGTTGGGGGGGGGTAGACAAACTGGTCATGAGTAAACGATCACATTTGTGTTGATGACATTCAGAATGTGATGACATTCCACCTGATGGACCCACAATCAGAGACACAAAGATTTTTATATGCACATGATTGAAGGCTCGTAATGGAGCTCACGTGCGCACGCACGCACGCACGCACACATACATGACGAACACAGGCACTTAGCTTGGGGAAAGTGCTGTCACTTCCCAGGGTACTCTGGGTACCAAGCGACATCACAATAATGGCGTCGCTTTTCTTGGAACAACTGCAGGAACAACAATATCATGGGTGGCAATGCTATCTATGTTCCCTCCTTCTCCATCGAAATACAAGAAAATGTGAAATTTCTAAAGCATTCCACTTATCTTTTTCTTCTGTTTGGAGAATTATATTGAGTGAAGAAAAAATTTAGGAACGTGCCAAAATTAACCAGCTTCTTTGAGCTATATTATTTAATGCATTCACTGCTAGACTTCGCATCCTGTCCCCCAGAGGGACTGTCTATCCGTAGCGTCTGCCAGATCTGTGTCTATATTTTGGGAGGTTTCACGAGGTGCTCTACAGCGAATCAAAGCAAATCTAGTAAAAAAAACAGACGTTTCGAAAAAAAAGTTATAAAGTTTGCTCGGACCCCAAACTGATGCACCTCGTGACGCGTGCACAGACGAGCAGGCAAGATGGTGGATTATCTGCAATGTTTATTTCATGGGAGATTGAACTTTGCGATGTCTCCAGGGTTGTTCTGCATTAAGCTGCAGCTTTTTTGTGGATAAAGTCATTATTTGAAGGAATTGTTTTTGTTTCCTGAACTGCTGCATGTATGGTGAAGACCGGTTTTAAGGTAAAGGGATCCGAAATGATATGCAGTGACAGCCTGGCCAACCGTACCTTTTCAACCATTTAATTGGAGTGCTTGCATGAGTGCTTGAGCCACTTGCCAAACGCCTTACAGTCGATAGTGGTACCACGCTACGTCATTCTGAGTGAATCATTCACTCACTGAGGACGCTTTTGCCCGCCACGTCATTTCAGAGCGAGTGGCTCGTGCTCCATCACCCTGAGAGAATGGTTCATGCTCTCTCTCTCTCTCTCTCTCTCTCTCTCTCTCTCTCTCTCTCTCTCTCTCTCTCTCTCTCTCTCTCTCTCTCTCTCTACGTCTCTCTCTCTCTCTCTCTCTCTCTCTCTCTCTCTCTCTCTCTCTCTCTCTCTCTCTCTCTCTCTCTCTCTCTCTCTCTCTCTCTCTCTCTCTCTCTCTTTCTCTCTTTCTCTCTTTCTCTCTCTCTCTCTTTCTCTCTTTCTCTCTCTCTCTCTCTCTCTCTCTCTCTCTCTCTCTCTCTCTCTCTCTCTCTCTCTCTCTCTCTCTCTCTCTCTCTCTCTCTCTCTCTCTCTCTCTCTCTCTCTCTCTCTCTCCGTCTCTCTCTCTCTCTCTCTCTCTCTCTCTCTCTCTCTCTCTCTCTCTCTCTCTCTCTCTCTCTCTCTCTCTCTCTCTCTCTCTCTCTCTCTCTCTCTCTTTCTCTCTTTCTCTCTTTCTCTCTTTCTCTCTTTCTCTCTTTCTCTCTTTCTCTCTTTCTCTCTTTCTCTCTTTCTCTCTTTCTCTCTTTCTCTCTTTCTCTCTTTCTCTCTTTCTCTCTTTCTCTCTTTCTCTCTCTCTGTCCCATCCTTGCACTACCCCCTCCCAATATAGTGCAGCACCCTGCTCTCACACCTCTCTCTCTCTCTCTCTCTCTCTCTCTCTCTCTCTCTCTCTCTCTCTCTCTCTCTCTCTCTCTCTCTCTCTCTCTCTCTCTCTCTCTCTCTCTCTCTCTCTCTCTCTCTCTCTCTCTCTCTCTCTCTCTCTCTCTCTCTCTCTCTCTCCTCTCTCTGTCTCTGTCTCTGTCTCTGGACATATCCGGATGGTGGTTATGTGTGGACCGGGTTTGTCTCCGGACATGTCCTGGCGATGTTTATGTCTGGATGGGAGTTTGTTTTCGGACGTCTCCAAACAGTGTTTGTCTCCGGCCAGCTTGGCTCCAGACGCGTCCAGACGATGTTTGTCTCTGGATGCATGTGGGCGGTAATTAATGCTCTACCGCACGTCTGCCTTCCCTTCCTCTCCACTCACACTGTCTTTCCCCATCCCTCCTTGATCCCCCACCCCTCCTCGGTCCCCAGCCCACCACTCTCCTCGCTCTCTCTCCCCATCCCCCCTCTTTTTCTCCCTCCCCCCTTTTGTCTCCCCATCAGCGAAGCGACGGGTGGTATTTGCTTGTATAGAAAATAATAAAAGATCTGTACATGTTTAGCCTGGGTATGGTATATAAAACAAAACAACTAAACATTTCATCGATCATCACAAGACATTCGTGTGTGTGTGTGTGTGTGTGTGTGTGTGTGTGTGTGTGTGTGTGTGTGTGTGTGTGTGTGTGTGTGTGTGTGTGTGCGTGCGCGCGTGCTTACATCAGTGATTGAAGAGTAGTGCTGGTAATGAATATAGGGTGCGTGCATGATATCGTAACTTGCATGCAAGTACAGTGTGTACCCCATAAATGACAAAAAATGAAACATATAATCTCACCGCACGCCGGTGCTACCACTTTTTGGGTTCATCTTGTTTCGTTCAATTTGAGGCCTCTATTTCTTCTTCAATTTGCAACTTGATGTTTATCTCCAGATTTTATTTCTACCCTTGATCAAAAAGGTAAGGATATGGTGTTGTGGTTTTTTTTTTTTTTTTTTTTTACCTCTGCCACCGAAGGTGGAAGGCGGTTATGTTTTCACCTCTGTCTGTTTGTTGGGTGGTCGCGAGACTACCGTTATTCTCAGGATTTCCGTCTGTCTGTATGTTTGTAATGGACAGCTCTGGAGGCCAGAGGAGTCAACCGATTTTGATGAAACTTGAGTGGTAGGTTCATACCAGGATCTAGTTGTATGCTTTTGAGCACCGTTGCTGTGGACACCACTGCTGCCTAGCAATGGGACTTTGAAATTTTTGAAAAAATCAGAAAAATATATATATATTTTTTTCGGAAATCAAAAATCAGCTTCCGCGCTTTTATGCGCACTATAATCAACCTCTTTGTCAAAAATTTTCAGCCCGATCCGTCAAAAACTGAATGACTCGTATGCAATTATGTAGCGACCACCCACGTCGCCTACCGGCTTGTTTGTCTGTTTGTCTGTTTGTATGCAGGATATCTCAAACAGTTGTGGACGGATTCCGATGTGACTCGGTGGGAAAGTTGGGTGTGTGACGAGGACAAACTGATTAGATGTTGGTGAAGATGTGAATCTGGATCTGGATCCGAGAATTTTTTCAGTGATTCTTCAGCATCAAGTGATCTGGCTAAAACAGACATATAATACGATATCTCAAAAGGTTATGGAAGGATTCAGACTACACTTGGTGGAGGAGTTGGTTCGGTGACAAGAACAAGCTGATTAAATGTTAGTTCAGGTCCGAATCCAGATCCGGCCTATCGGTGGGATACAAAACGTATCCCACCGATAGGATACTGAAATGGATACTGAAGCAAGCTTTCATGAAAGAAAAACTGGAAATTTGGAAAGAAATGGGCTTGGAGAGGGTTAATGGTGGTAGAAAGGACCATGGATTTCGATGGGGGGGGGGAGGGGAGGGTGATCTGAGATGATGATGAACATCTGTTTTGAAGACCTCGACTCTTGAAGGAATATTAACAGACATGCATATGTTTGGAGGACTTGTAGTGATTCAGTTGTACGGCATGCTCTCCCAGTAAAACGATTAAGCCTTCAAAATCATTCAAGAAGATCGGAGTCTCCTTCACGACATTGTTTTCCAAAGATTAACAAAAGACTATTTTAAGGGATCATTAACAAAGAGGACAAAAAGTTCTCTGGATGGAGTAATGTGAGATAAGATGCCCTTAGCAGAAAAGGTGTGGCAGGTAAACACACACACACACACGAACACACAGAACCATGAACCTTGAAAGAAGGCCATCCTACGAACGATGCTTTTCTGCCACATGTGGCGACTGCGCTTGTTTCCCAGCTTGTGCCATCTTCGACGAGTTGTCAGGCATTCACATCTTGCAATATCTTGCTGTGTTTGCGATGTTTTTGTCAATATCTTGCAATATCAAATGTAAAACTGGTATGATCACTTGTCAGTTCTTGTCTGGCAAAAGCATGGATAGCAACATCACGGTTTGCTATGTACATCTCCACTCTCTCCCGTCTATCTCCATCTCCCCCACAGACATTCATTGCATTCTCTTCTCGGTAAAGCCATCGAATGCGCACACACCAACACATGCTGCATATGCATCCTCAGTCCTTTTGAACATTTTTCATGGGAAACTACCTGCTAAACTTTCATGCAGAGAGCCCTGAAATACAGATCTTCAGGATACTGAACATGTAACCTGGAATGAGCACATACCTACAGAGGGGGTGAGGAGATCTGGGGGGTATTGTCATTGTACAGTTAGTTCTCCTAATGGATGTCTTCATTTTTGTTTTGCGTCTCTATATTATGAAGCAATGTCTTCAGTTAGATGACTGCTGTCTTAAAATCCTTCTTGTCTGGACTTGTTTTTTGTCCATATGGTCGAGTCTCATGGAAGAGCTAAAGAAGAATGAAAGGGGGAAACACCAATAGCAGATTAGAAGTGAGATTGGAATCAAGGGGATTTGGAGAAGGACACATGGGGGTGAAAAAGGAAAACTACAAAAATGAACATCAGCAGATATACTCTGACAAATGGGAGAATGACAAAAGTGCAGGAAAATTAAAAAAAGAAAAAAAAAGAGCTTGACAGGACGGGGATCGACAAGGAACGCTCATTGGAATGGCTAAGAAGGGGTTAAATTAGTTGGGATGGGGTCATCATGAATGTCCAAGACCAAGGACACTACACAAATGCCTTGAAGGAAATGGTGGGATTGAGTCCATTGGAGGGACGGATTACATTGAAGGTGCAGGTTTTGTGGGGAAGAAACAGAAAGTACCAGTCACCTACTTTCAGGATGTAAAAAAAAACTCATGTCAGAACAGCTCTACACAGAAAGACATGACATCGTCTGTAGAGTAATCCACTGGCACATCCGTAAACATTTCAACATCCCTGTCCCAGAGCAATCATGGAAACACAAACCAAATCCGATCCTTGAAAATGAACAACTCGTGCTCACTTATGACGAGATGATCCCATCAAGTGTGGACATTGCAAACAAAGCATTGGGTCCGGACATCGTGCTCAAGCACAAAAAGGAAAAGTCAGGATTGTTGATTGAGCTTTCAGTTCCCAATGACTTTGGACTAAATGCCGCAGAAATCAGGAAAATGACCAAACACCAGGATCTGAAAAATGAGATCAAGAGGACTTCGAAATTGAAGAAAGGTGAAATTATACCAGTGATGGTTGGAGCTTCAGGAATGATGAAGAAAACCTTGATCGAATGCTTAAAAACCATTCCGAGGAATATCATTCCAAGCGAGTTACAAGTGGAAGCTGTCAGAGGTTCAGTGAAGATTCTGAAAAGATCTCTTGGAACGAGGCTCCGAACACGAAGTTTCACAGTTTGGTTCATGAATCATGATCCTTTACCAAAAAGGAGGTGGAGATTTTGAGTTCTGGGAGAACTTTGAAACCTTTGAAACCACCTTCTGAAACTCACAAATTGAGATAACAACCAATGGGTGAACAAAGCTGTACATAAGCTGAATGAAACACAAGAAGAAGAGGAAGGGAAAGCTGGGATGAAACAGAAAAAGAAAAAAAAAGCAATAAACGAAAAGAGGTGAGGGAGAGGGTGAGGGGATCACAATAACCGAGAAAAGGGAGTGCTTGGGAATGGGGTCATTTGGGGGTAGAAGACATCATGAATAGGGATGGGGGGGGGATGATCTGAAATGGCGGCGAACAGCTGTCTTGAAGCCCTGGAGGGAAAATTGAGACTGAACAGACTGGGGAAGTTGTTTCCACAAACGAGAGAAAACTTGACTGATCCATTCCTCATTCCAAGCCAGTGGTGTTGAACCCACAATGCAGTGGGAAGTGGGTGGGGGTGTTGAAACCACCCACCTGCGAAGTGTGAGCGAGGAATCCCTCATTGTATCCTTGTTAGGCCATACAAGTGTGAGATTGAATTTGAATTTGTCACCCAGTGCTGACATCTGTTGGAATTTGGTGAAACGACACTGGTCAGGATTTACCAATGTATTTTCCTGGGCAACAGATTTATTATGTATGTGGTCTGTACCAAACAAAGATG
>NC_140962.1:142849325-142856825 GCF_056783735.1 Eptatretus burgeri | reverse complement strand
GAGAAGGGCACTCGGTAGAGCACATACCTCCGCCAGGCTGATTAGTTTATGTTTTGTATCCCACTGATAGGCCGGATCTGGATTCGGACCTGAACTAAAATTGAATCCGCTTGTTCTTGTCACCAAACCAACTCGTGCACCAAGTTTCGTCCGAATCTGTGCACAACTTCTCGAGATATCCTGTCCACAAACAAAACAATTTTTAGTCATTTGTTTACTCGTTTGTTCATTTGCTTGAGTAAGATGTGTTACTTTCCGGAAGACGGTGTCACAGAACAATACAAATCAATATCTATCAAAACAATATTAATTTTGTGATTCTGTTTCCTTTTTATCTGTTTAAAGGTTCTACATTGAGAGCGTTACCTACTTGAAAGACAACATTACTGTGGAACTCTTCTTCCTCAATGCAAAAGAGCAAGTTGCAAAGGTATGGGCAGCACGTTGTTGAGCTATATCCGAAATGAATGGAGGCAAATTACCCCCACTCCCCACGAATGAGCCCACACTGATCATTGGTACAACTTGAGCATATTTTGAGATGCCAAGGCAGTCGCAGTACGATAAAGGTAATTGCCTAACTGGTGTCCATAAGTGTGTAGTAATAACGGGATTGGAAGAAAGTGAGGCATTTCCATGGTTGTGCAAACGGAGGATAAGAATCTGAATTGCAATGAAAGACTTGGATTTTTATGAGCTAGGAAAGCGCGTTTGAAAGGATGCTCATTAGTGTGACCTGTAGCCTCCATCCGGCGGGGGTCGGGGTGCGGTGGGGGGGCGATGAGGGATTGTTACTGTGCATTTGAGCTTTTGTTCCTATCGACTGTGACAGCTGTCAGAATGTGAAGTTTGTAGTGACCTCTTGCACTGCATTTTGTGGTTGTTTCACATAAGCAGCGATTGCCCCCAAAGCGCAGGTCCACTGGTCGGCGAAGCTTGGAGGTCCACAAAATGGCTGAGCTTGAGGGCCGGAGAAAGTGCCACAAAGGTTTGATGTCGATCAAATTTTCACAGCTTGCAAGCGATGTTTCACCATTTTATGACCGAGAGATTGTGAGCTTGAACCACTGCTCAGAATGCCTTGCGTTACGATAGAGAACCTACCTGTTCAACTGAATCGACTACAGCAGCTGATATCCACCAAAGGGATTGAGCAATTCTCCAGGATGGGTGGCCAGGTGTGAATAATTCTGAAAGGAGGTTCTCCAAAGCCTTGCCTGCTCTTGTTTGTAGCTATCAGAGTGAAAGACTGGGTCAATTATGGATGGAGAAGAACTTGAGTTGCTCCGTTTACCTCCTTTCACACAGTAGTCTCCAAGAGGTCTTTCTATCCCTCATAACACCAGCTCTCAGATGGCATGCACCAGAGGTTTGGGATTTAAATCTGCCGCTTTCAGTTGCTCATTAGAGCATCAAAGCTTATCCTTCGGCTTGGACTGTGCCTTAAGCTTATTGGCCTGACCTGTGGCCCAAGTGGATTGAAACGCAGGCCTCTGCAAACCATCATAGCCTGCCTGTTTCGCGACAGATTGTCTAAGTGGACAGCCAGCCAATTGTTCTCTCTAGATGCCCTTGGGATTTACGGCATTTCTGAAGAGAGACACAGAACGTGTCCCTCTGAGCATAATACCCGGCGATCTGATTTAGCACCGGCAGGTGGTTGGAAGAAAAAGGCCTCAACTTGCAGCAGCACCGTTCTTGCGTCATCTGGCCCACCACATTGAGGGGGGGCATTTGCGAGCGTTTTTTGGAAGATTTACTGGACCGACATACATTGTTCTGCTGAACCATATTAAGGCATTTAGCCTGATTCTTTCAAAGAACTGCCTTCAGTTTGTCGGATTCCATTCATTCGCTTGCTCGTTATGAGGGGTTTTATCCAGAGCACGGGACGTGTTAACTTCCAGAAAGTTACCAGATAGCTAACATTTATCTTTGCTTGTGTCTACATCGTGTCCATATGTCCCAAGTTCATCATCAGACATACAGAGCAAGCTTGACTCCAAACTAGCAGGCCAAGTACGCACCTGGGCCATGGAATCGTGTCCACGATGAACGGTATTTATTGCATCGGGCCCTAAATTACAAACCTGCGGTTTGTTGTAAAAGTTTCCAGTGCATGTGTGGCAATTGAAACCTCCATAGGGGCTTACCTGTGACCCATTTCTACAATTGAAGAGAGGCATCTGTTGCAGTGGCAGTAGCCTTCCAAAACAAGAAAATTACATCTGCGGATTAAGGGAAGCCGAAAACCTGTCCAGGTGACTTTAATCTCCATCATCACCATCAACAAAACCTTCACAACGTCATCTATTTCCTGCTCCGCACCTCTCCAAACTCCTTTTTAATGGCGCTCTGATAATGCTGCACCAGTCATTATGTTCAATGTGTACGCGCCCTTTGCTGAGTTTTTCTCTCTCAGCCAAAAGCCAAGCTTTTGCTTTTGAACTGGTGTAATTTTCAGGGTAATTAGAGGTTGCACGTCATGAAATCGGAGCCAGGACCGCCCCGCGATCGCTTGAGCCTATTGAATCCTCCTTCGGACGCCGTAGAACCTGCCGTGTTCCAAGTTTCCTCTTTCAGAGGAGGCATGAAACTGCCATCGTGTCACTTTGAAATCGACCGGAGCACACGGTATTCAACTAACCCCGTTGCTAGTACGTGCTCCTAAAGTCTTAAATCGACTTCACGCCAAGGCCAGTTTGCCAAAACTCGAAATCGAATTCCGAATAATTTTGTTCATCGCTCTTTTCTCTCGAAATGGCCATACTTGGATGCAGTTTTGTTACTTACGAAATCTAAAGATTTCGTCAGTATATTGATGACTTCCGTCCTCTGTTTGTGTGTTTGTTTGTTTGTTTGTTTGTAGGCACGATAACTCGAGAAAGGAAGAAGCTACCAATGTCAAATCACACCACGTGATTCAGGAGGGTGATGGCTAGTGCTGATTAGATTTTGGTCAAAATCGGTCAAAGGTCAAGGTCACAGTGAGGTCAAACATCCAAAACATTCAATTTTTGATGGTTTTGTACAGAATCATCGTAGAAACTTCTGGTTTGCGTCGCTACCTTCTCTAAAGACAGCTTTTATTAGACAAGGTCAGAGGTCAAGTTGACGATTTCGTCAGTACCAGTCTATAACTGCTTGTTTATGTTTTGGTTTTCTTTTTCGCAGTCTGTTTTGCTTGTTGTAATTTTGACCTTTAACTGCTGCTTCAGAATCAGAATCTAGAAATGAAAACAAACAGCACGGTTGTCACCGTTTCCCTGCCACGGCGAGTTCCTCGTGATTATGGGGCGTATTTTTTGGTCCCTGCATGCCTCCTTGGGCCAATACAGTCGAGGCATTGTGACTCGGGACGGGTGCAATCTAAGGCGTGCTTAATTGTGAGGTAGCTCGAAAATAAGCTGGTTTATGAAAAGTTGTGGCGAGCCAGGGTGAGCGAGATCACAATCCCGCACAAAGATTAGTCGTGCTTTGTCTGCTGAGTAGATGAATACAATCGACGGCGATTCCCCAAAGCTTATATGGACAGACATGACTGTGGATGCCTACTAAGGGAGAGATTACAAAGACTGCAGCATTGGCTGGAGGCAAAGGAATGTCCTTTGATCCATCAGGTCCTCACAATCAAATGGTTCCCACCGCAACTGTGCGAGTGAACCTTGCAAATGCAAGTGTCTGCGAAGGAATGAGAAAATAGTGATTTGCACAGCCAAGAAACTGCGAAAAGTTTGCTATGCTTTGCTGAACAACCGCAAGATTTGGTTTCCTGGTGGTGGGGAGGGAAGGGAAGCTTTTGTTGGCTCGAGCCCTGCCGATTCTCTTTGTAACCGAATGCCACCACCCCCTCTTTTCTGGCGATGGTACATTCCAACCAATCTCTGATGCCCCTCTTGAAAGTTCGGCCCCTCGGCGATTTTGGTGACGGCTAAAGAAAGGGAGACAGAGAGGGCTGCGGTGACAAGGAAAGCCCTGCTCATACTTCGAGTACTATTCTCTTTCGCTTGATGATAACCAGCACGGTCGGTGTCCGTCCTTCCCACAGGGATTTCTGCAAGTTGACGACAAGACAGCATTCGAGCTTGCAGCATACCTTCTGCAGGTGAGCTTGCAAAGTCAATACTTTAAATGTTCTATATGGTTGTTCAGCATTTAGTTATCTTCTGGATTTTTATGACCGACTTTGGCGGGAAAATAAACTTAGTTTCTTTGAAATACCTTCAACAAAGAGATTGTAATTATAGGTGCAGGACCTGCTTTTGCACTGTTCTTTTTCACTTGAATTGTTAGTGGAAAGTAAGTAAGGAGGGAGAGGTGAGAGAGAAGGAGTGTTGCTATAGCCGATGCGAAACGTTGTATAGGGTGGGTGGGGGTGGATCCTGGTATAGGAGGGCCTGGTTTCATTTGGAACCACTCGCTCTGTCTTTCATGCTCTGCCCTCCGTTCATACCTCACCGTCCATCCTGAGATGTTGATTGGCAATGCCTGCCGTGTAACCGCGCGTCACCCAGTGCGAGACTCAAACCATTTTCAGAGCTCGAGGCACACTTACCCCTACGCACGTGATGGTCAACCTTAAAGAAAGGACAAACTTTGTCAGAGCACGTAATTGGGATGTACACTAGGATGAGGTCGATCCTTGCATCCCCTTTCATCTTTCACCTGCTGTGAGCACATGTGCTGGCTGTGGAGCACCTTTTTCAGAAAGCTCTTGGTGTTTGCAATTGGTTTCTTTCGAGAAAAATTGTTGTTGGGCAGAAACAAAGATCAGGATGTTCGGTCACACTCTGTGCTTAAGGAGCTTGGAGTTTCTGCTTTGTTGTTGGGGTTTTCATGAGCACCGAGTAACTGGATACGGACGAGGCTGCTCGGATGAAAAGCAGAATAAATGCAAGTTGAATGTTTCGAAACTCGTTTCTACGTCTATGGCTCCGCATTATCGTACGATACTTTTGTTTTTGCACGAAATACATGGCAATCCATCCCATATGGATACTGCTGTTGTCACCACAAATTGCGAGTTAAAACCCATTTGACTTCGCACTTAAGTCATGTTTCCCTAAGTTTGATTGTTTTTTGTTTTTTTTTCATTTCTGGTCAAACTTTTCATTTCAAGATCTCAAGCTCCAATGCTTTTTCTCTGCGATCCATAGTCGGAGGTTCGGTTTTGCAGCCATGCATGTTACTTTGATTATATCATTAAGTTTGCCAAATCAAGAGAGGAGCCACTGTTCAAAGCAGCCATCTTGAGACTATAAACCTTTTTCTTCTTGGTAACCACGATATCACATCATGGATAACGAGCAGCATCATCGACCATCACTCACTATCGGAAGGAGTCATGAGATAAAGCAACTGGAAGAAAAAAAAAATTATACTCTTAACACCTTTCATCGTTACGTGGACCTCTTGTAAGTCAAATAAGTTTGTGTTGAGTGGACCGACCAAACCAATGGTTCTTGCTGGGATATTTTAGGCCTTATCTGGTTGTGTAGTTTAGGGGAGGCAGAGAAGTTTGGCCCGTATGTTAGAGGGAGGAGGGCGTGCAGCAATTCCACCCCCCCCCCCCAGAGTTTGTCGCCACGGCACGTCATGAATACCTTGGCCGAGTGGGACATTATAACATACAGCTGTCGAGCAATGGAAATGCGAACCCAATTCTGGTATCACACTGGCCCTGTCCTCCCTCGGGCTTCCACTACTTCCTCTTCTTCTTCTTCTTCTTTGTATTTGGTTGGTAAAAAGGACCACACAAACATAACAAATGCACTTGCGATTTGTATGCAGACCTTCTAAACCTGTTTTTCTCATTCATTCCACAGCCTGCCATTGTCTGGCTGAATTGTTCACCCAGGTTGAGCTTGAGTGACGGGTTTGTTTGTCTCTTTGTCTTGCAGGAAACGGATGCAGACTATGTGAGGTACGTACCGTGATGGCCTATTTTGCTTCAATACCCAAACGGCTCACAATACACATTTGTTAAACTTTCCTGTTGGAATTGGGATACTTGGTCAAGATCATCTCAGCGAACTATCAATGTTAATTCACAACTCTGCCCTTCCATTGTACCTCAGTAAATAGGAGATAAAAAGTGTTGTAAGAGCAGTTTTTAGCCATTGGAATACACTGATTCTCTTAGCATGCTTCACCCACTCAAGCCAGAAGGCTTGAGATTAGAATCCACAGTCATGACGCTTTAATTCAGAGTGTCAGCCAGTTGAACCAACATAAAATCAAATTTCCAATTAACTACGTGAAAATAATTACTACTACAACAACTACTACTACCTATTTAACGCCCCCTATTATTCCCATCTTGTTGTGGGGTCAGCTGTTAGCTTGGTCATTTGGGGTAGACAATATCATGTGGACAGGATGGGGGATGGCCTGAGTTAGTGGTGAACAGCTGTATTGAAGCCCTAATTCATTCAGGGTGCCGGAGATAATTTGCTTGCTCTTTGCGAAAGATCATTAACATCCCCTACTTATGCTATAGGAGACAGGACACCCGGCTTAATGTCCATCAATGTGACAGCTCACCTTGTGATCTATCACCAAATCAGTATTTTAACCGTAATTCTGTGCTTCGCTCCTGTTGTGAGAATGAAAACCAAAGGAATTTGTTGTTCCGTCAGGTAGCATTATCTCACTGCAGCATTGTGTAGCTGCGGCATTGTGTAGCTGTGACATCATAATTTGTTGGATTGGTACCAAGCTTGTTTTCAAACTGCACAATTTCCGACATCTTTCGACATCACCCAAAGAATTGTGCGAGCCTTATGTACACTGTTTGTATACTTTATACTTTACTACCGATTCTGATGTACAGGTGTGCATATGTACGCAGATCCCTTTTCCTTCCTTACATGTTTTCAAACATAGCAGCACACGAAAAGGAAATTTTGCTCTGTTTGGATTTGATTCCAAACAAACCTCAAACAAGGACCAGACAACTCAATGCGGAGCACATTGCATTACCCACTGGGCTATCCTTGCAGGTCATCTGTCTGAATTCAAATTACGTTAACGCTTTCTCGATGTCTAGCCGATATCACATGGACTTGAGGCTGTGAAGTTAAACTGGAATTGCATTGGCTTGATTATGCAGGAGATCGAGAGGTTAAGCAACACCATCCAACCACCCCCAGCCCCCCCGAGCGGGTGAAGAACCATCAATAACCACAAGTTGCCCGTACAGGATTCCAAACGAGGCAGGGATGGTGTGGCAAAAATGGAAATGGCATCTTCTGTCATCCAGCCAGCAAGCAAGGAGCAACAATTCACAATTATTGCCACATGCGATGTAATTTAAATGCTCTAATGGCGATAAGGTGCTCTGTTTGAAACCGTTCAATACGTGTCAAAGGCAGTGAGCAATTGCAAATTAATCGTAGGATGTCGCCTTTTATTTTATTTTTTTTTTCCACCGTCATGGACGTTCTACGTCCATGAGATCACGTGATGACACAGGGTCATGGGCTGTGGGTGATGCTATCA
>NC_140962.1:142839325-142844325 GCF_056783735.1 Eptatretus burgeri | reverse complement strand
TTCACAACTCAATCACGGTGACAGAGCACGATTCACTTGCTCAGAGTGGCGGAGCACAAACCACTCGTTCTGAATAACGTGGCATGGCAAAAGCATCCGCAGAGAGTGAACGATTCACTCAGAGCAACGTAGCGTGGTACCGCTGTTGACAATGGGCACTCGGCAAGTGGCTTAAGCACTCATGCAAGCACTCCAATTAACTGGTCTAGAAGGAACGGTTGGACAGGCTGTCGCTGCATACTACAAAGGATCCCTTTAACTTTAAAGCCCATATTCACCGTGCACGCAGCAGTGAATGAAATAAAATGACTTCATCCACAAAAGAGTTGCAGCTTCATGCAGAACAACCCTGGAGACCGCAAAGTTCAATCGCCCTTGAAATATACATTGCAGAACATGTGCCATTTTGCCTGCTCGTCTGTGCACACGTCACGTGGTACATCGGTTCGGAGTCCACTTACGCGTAATAACTTTATTTTAAAACATCCGTTTTTTACCAAGTTTGCTTTGATTCCCTGTAAACCACCTCACAAAACCTCCGAAAATATAGACAAAGATCTGGCAGACGCTGTGGGAGGCAGTCCCTCAAGGCGACAGGGCACGAGGTCTTGCAGTGAATGCATTAAATCATTTAGCTCAATGAAGCTGGTTAATTTTGGCACATTCCTAAATTTTTTTTGTTCACTCAATATAATTCTCCAAACAGTAGAAAAAGATGTTTAGTGATTTGGAAATATCACTTTTTCTTGTAGATGTATGGTGGATGGAACATATAGTCTTGCTTGCTTAAAGTAAATAGGTATGTTGGTTTAATTATATGACTCGTTATTTCTTTAAATTATCACATTTCACAACAGATTTCGACACTTATTTAGTCCGGGCGATATCCGATCCACAAAACCGAAATAATATTTCGATGATTTACTTTAATTAGTCCGTGAGAGTAGAACATGGAAAATCGCATCATGTATTGCATGAAATTGCTCCAAGCTCCTAATTTGAAAACTATAGCACTTACAAAAGTGATGTATACAACGATCCACAGCTACGATGAACAGGCATTCGATATGAGTGAGGACTGTAAAAAAAAAATACTTTATCATAAAGAAATCGTTGTGGTCTGTTCCAAGCCAAGTCCCCGTTGCGGGCGGGGAGAGGAGGGAGGTGAAGCGAAGAGTGGGTGAAGAAGGGGAAGCTAGGAAGGGGAGAAGAGCGAGGAATGGGGTTGGAGGTGGGGAGAGCAAGGAGAGTGATTTGTTATGCTTAATGACCGAACACAAATAAAAAAAATCTCATGTCAGAATAGCTGTACACACAATAACACAACAGAGTTTGTAATGTTAACCACTGGCACATCTGAAAAACTTTGACATCCCAGTTCCAGAAAATTTGTGGGAACATTAACCAAAAGCATGGACAGAAAACATGGAAGTACCTACCACTCACGTACGACATAATGATCCCATCGAGCGTGTACATCAAAAGCAAAGCATTGTGACCAGATATCATACTTTGGTACAAAAAAGAGAGAAGAAGGTATTGCTAAGTGAAGTGTTAATACCAGTGATTTTGGACTAAATGATGCAAAAATCAAGAAAATTCACAAATTCCAAGACCTCAAGAATGAAGTGAAAAGATCCTGGAAGCTGAAGAATGGCAAAGTTGTACCAGTGATAGTTTGAGCAGCGGGAATGATGACAAAAAAAAAACTCACAGAGATATTAAAAACCATCCCTGGGAATAATATTACAAACGAACTCCACTTGGAAGCCGTCCTGGGATCGGTGACGATCCTGAAAAGAGCTCTGGGCACAAAACGTTGAGAACAGAAAACTTCACAGCTTGGTCCATGAATCGTGCTTGGTCCTTCTTTGAAAGAGGATTTAAAGTGGGTAATTAGCGAAATTCAATTTAAAAATGTATCAAGCCACAGAACACAAAAATGTCGATCTATACTCTATGCCTTCACAGGATGAACAAACATGCCGAACACCTGGAAGATGGACCTTATTGTTTTTCTTTAATATGCATCGATGTCAAAGTGAGAGGTGGATTAAAAATGGAGATCGCACAAAAAGGCGATATCCTGTAAAAACTAAAATTGCACATTTTCAGTGGATTAGACATAGCTCAAGACACCCACCGCACGGCACCGCGGGACCCAACAAAGGCGGAAATGTACGTCTAATCGATGTGACATTGAAAGCACATGTACTTTTTCATGAAACGAACAACCAAGCAGCTTGGAGAGCACTTGCCAAGTGGCTTAAGCATTTAAGCAAGCACTTCAATGAAACGGCTCCCTTGGCACACAATTGGCAATCACCGAATCGTCATATTCAACATTCACCTCTCGGAGACATCCGAAATGTCACATATGTCCGAATTGGACAAATTAACACTTTTCTAGGAGTCAGAACTGCTTGTAAGTTTGATTCTAGAGCTTAAATTTTGTAGTTCTTAGTTTAAGAGATACTTGTGGCGATCGCATGTGCGGAAATGACATAAAACAGGCGTTTCTAAGCATTGCAATGTACCCAGTGATTCGTAGCTATGATGAACAGCTTGTTCCAAGTTGCGGCCTGTTCCAAGTCGAAGTAAGGTTGAGCAGGCCAAAAAACATGGCGGCTTCAGACCTCTGCGAGGTTACCCAAGAAATGCCTAAAGACCCCAGACAACAAGGTGGCCAGGGATCGCCTGATGAAGGATATAATATAATAAGGTTGTTAATTATCTTCAAAAGAGATATTTTAATTAACGCAAACACCCAATTTTCACTCTGGCATTTCCTTGGAGTTGTGTTAGTATGCATGCAAAGTTTCAGGCTGCAAGGTTTTATGGTTTTGGAGTTATGGAGGAGACACACACACACACACACACACACATTGCCTTTTATTTGTATACACCAGCAAATATAACTCGTCACTTTGCTGACAGTAATATAAAGGGGGGAGAGGGAGAGGGGGTTTGAGAAAGAGAGAGGAGTAGGATAGGTGTTGGACAGGGAGGGGGGAGGGTGTGGGAGAGGAGAGGAGAGGAGAGATGAGAGATTCCAGCAGATGTGATGTCCAGTTTAATGTCTATCCCAGAGATGGTACACACATTGATGAATCACCCCACCTGTGGAACACCGGGATAACGGTTTATCGCTGGGTCTGGATTCGAACCTCAGTGAGACAGCTTAGAGCAAGCATGCATATCTCTCAGCTATCCTGCTGTGATCTGGTGATTCATTGCTTTATATAAACTGAATTGATCCAAGCAGCAGTTCCAACTGAAAAAATAACCTTTCATTTGTCCACTTCACACATTTTTGACAGCCTTCCTCTCCTTGACCTCTGGGGATCTGTATGCTGGTGGAGGGGGTTTGGCAGGAGGATAACGTGAGGGGAGGAGAAGGGATGGCAGTGTGAGATGAGAGAAGAGACGGTAGCATGAGGGGAAGGGAGAGGAAGGCAAGGTGAGGGGAAGTGAGGGGTGAGGAGCGTGTTGGAGGGCGGAAGCATGAGGGGGGGTATGTAGCATGAAAGGAGGGGGAGGATGTGTGATGGGGTGGTGAGACAGCATGAGGTAAGGGAGGCAGCCTGAGGGAGGGGCTGTAGTGTGGGGGAGAAATGTGAGGAGGGCAGCATGAGGAGGGGGGGACAGTGTCAAGGGAGGAGAAGGCAGCATGGGGGAGGGGGAGGATGCGTGATGTGGTGAGGTAAGGGAGGCAGCCTGAGGGAGGGGTGGCAGTGAGGGGGAGGGCAGTGTGAGGGGTGCAGAGTTAGGGGAGGAGAAGGCAGCATGAGTGGTAGGGGAAGGCAGCATGAGGGGGGAGGCAGTGTGAGGATAGGGGGAGTAGCATGAGGGGAGGGGAGGATGCACAATGGGGTGGGGAAGCAGTGTGAGGGAGGGATGGCAGTGTGGGGGTGGGGGAGGCAGTGTGAAGGGGCAGCATCAGGGGAGGGGAAGGCAGCATGAGGGGAGTGGGACGATGTGTGATGGGATGGTGAGGCAGCGTGAGGAAAGGGCGGCAGCCTGAGGGAGGGGCAGCAGTGTGGGGAGGGCAGTGTGAGGGGGGGCAGTGTTAGGGGAGGGGAAGGCAGCATGAGGTGTAGGGGAAGGCAGCATAGGGGGAGGCAGCATGAGGGAGGGAGGCAGCATGAGGGAAAGGGAAGGCAGCACGAGGAGGGGCGGGAGCAAGTGTGAGGAGAGAGGGGAGCAGCCTGCGGGGAGATGAAGGATGCACAATGGGATGGAGAGGCAGTGTGAAGTAAAGGAAGTAGCATGAGGAAGGGACAGAAGTGTGGGGGTGGGGAGGCAGCACGAGGGGAGGGGGAGGAAGTGCGAGGGGAAGGGAGTCAGTGTGAGGGAAAGGGGACGGAATGGGAAGGCAGAGTGAGGGGAGTGAATGGGGAGGAAGTGTGAGGGGAGTGAATGGGGAGGAAGTGTGAGGGGAGTGAATGGGGAGGAAGTGTGAGGGGAGGGAATGGGGAGGCAGCATCTGTGGTGGGGAGGCAGCGCGACGGGAGGAGGAGGAAGTGCCAGGGGAGGGGAGGCAGTGTGAGGCAAAGGGGAGGGAATGGGGAGGTAGCATGAGGAGGGTGGGAGGCAGTGTGAGGGAAGGGGAGGCAGTGTGAGGGAAACGGGAGGGAGTGGGAAGGAGGTGTGAGGGAAGGGAATGGGGAGGCAGCATGAGGAGTGTGGGAGGTAGTGTGAGGGGTGAGAGGCAGCGTGAGGAGTGTGGGAGGTAGCGTGAAGGGGGGTAACAAATGGGGGAGAGGCAGCGTGAGGGTGGAGGAGTCAGCATGAGGAGGGGAAGGCAGTGAGAGGGAAAGGGGAGGAATCATGAGGGGAGGGAAGTGTGTGTGGGGGGGGGGCAGGGAGGGAGTCAACATAAAGTGGTGGCAGCATGAAGGAAATGGGAAGGTAGTGTGAGGGAAGGGTAATCAGCATGAGAGGAGGGGAAGGCTGTGTAAGGGGAATGGAAGGCAGTGTGAGGGCAAAAAAAGGAAGGT
>NC_140962.1:142781825-142831825 GCF_056783735.1 Eptatretus burgeri | reverse complement strand
CTGGAAACCTTTTTAGAGAACTGCGTAGGCCACATAACGTTCTTCCTGATTAATATTCCCACTCTTTCTTGGCTGAATCCACATTTCAGCGCTATCTGATTAATCTGGAAATTATTTCTTGGCTGAATCCATGTTACAGTGTTACTTGATTAACATGGCCACTCCTGATTGTCTGCAAAGCCTGATGTTGGCTTAACGGTTAAGGTGGCTGGCTTAAGTTCTTAGAGTCCTGAGTTTGAGCCCCCTGTCATGCTGTTAAATAACACCAGTTGTGTTGACTCAGTCTGTTGTCCTTCCAAGGTAGGCACAATGAGTACCAGCTTCCTGGGAAGAATGAGCCATTTGAGTATCCTGCGTCAGAGTGGCATCCCATCGAGGATTGGGTCCCCTCGCCAAAGAAAACCTATTTTGGCAGCTCTGTGCATCTGAAGATGTGAAAAGAAAGGTTCTTCTTCTTGATTGGCTGAATGCCGTTACAGTTCTACCTGATTAATATGGCCACTCTTTCTTGGCTGAATCCACATTACGGGATTACTTTATTAGTCCCCTACAGGTTTCACCTGAGAGAGACGGGAGGTTTGCTTTCTGTCTGCCAGTCCGTCCCACCTGCGGTTTATCAGACTTTCTTCCCCATATTGTTCAACATATTCAACTGAAACTTGGTACTTTGCTTTATTATAAGTTACAGAACAAGTTCGAGTTTTGTGACATTTAGTCAAGTTTTTCACAGAGTTGTGTCCTTTTTAGACTTAGGAAATTACTCGCGTTACTCAACGAACCTTGGGCCTTCATTTTGCGGTGATCCATCACCAATAGCATACTATGGCAGTTGCAGAGCGGGTCTTCCGAAACAAACCCACCATTGTGCACACTTGTCTCCAGGCGTGTGTGGGATGTTTTGAGCACTTAACGTGTGCACCTGCCCGATTTTCCGACATGTGAATCACGGCTCCATGACTCTGCGGATCAGCCTAACAAGTAGAGATGAGTCCACTGTCAAAGAAAGGTTTTGGGTCGTGTCGCTTCTCTCGCGTAGAACTACAAAGTGCTACTTGTGAGTGTGGCAGCCTGTTAGGCCTGAGCTTTGGAAGCACAGTGTTGCACATCTGGAATCTGTTAGTCGATGGTCATGTGAAAAGGTATCTCCTGGACCTTGGTCTTTTTTTTTCTTTTTTTTTTCTAAATGATTCTGCCAAATGGAATCATAAATCGTAAAAGCTTTCCTTTCATCTGCCACACCGTAAAAAGATATCTGTTTACTACAAATGCAACTATAGCAGAATATGACAGATACCTAACCCCACCACCCCCACCCTCTCCCATTTGATCCATACATTCCTCCTCCCTTCCATCTTCCTACTCTGATCTCCAAAACTTCTTTCCCTTCTCTTTCCACTGCCCGCACACAACTCGACCTTCCTTTCTCTCTCTCTTCTCAATTTTAAAACTTTTCATCCTCCCCTGCAGTACGTAATAAATGGATGAAATAAGGCTCTGATACCGATTCATGCGAAGCTCACGATACAGTCGGGTTTAATGTGTTTGTGTATGGTACTGATAAATATCGTTAAATTGTAAAAAAAAAAAAATTCACTCGCAGATCCCTCTTTAGATTGAGAATGTCCTAATCACAATTGTTCCACGAAACTCTCTCATAATTGCCTTATATGGCTGTTTTGAGATGGGGGGGGTGGTGGAGTAGGGGGAGTGCAATTACACTCAGTGGTGATGTGTTTCTGATTGCCTGCCGTGGTGGGGAGAAAAAGACTGCCTGCAAGATTCAACCAGACGAGCGGTAGAGGGGTGGAGGGGTGGAGGGGTGGAGGGGTGGAGGGGTGGATGGGAATTTTCTTCTCGGCAGGAAAGTATGGCAGCAGAGCATCACACACAGCTGTGGCCGCCTCAATGGTTTGCTTTGCAACAGTCCAGACTGGCAGTTCAGTTCCCACGGCACTGTGCCTGTCGGTCTATGTGATCCGTAGAGACTGGAGGGGAGCTGGAGGGAGGGCGGGGGGGAGGGGAGGAAGGGGAGGGTGCGGCAGGGAATTTCTCTGGGTCTGAGATGAGGAGGGGTGGGTGCGGCTCACCATGCTAATTTGCTCAACTATAAATCCAAACATTCAGAGTTCGGAAATGCATCTTTTGAATGATCCATTTAATGTTCCACATGTTGTTTTAATTTATTGTCTAATGACCAATGGTACTTCATGAGAATTTATTAAACTGTTGTGGATCGGTGCACTACGCACGCCTCACCACACGTCGCTGCAGATGCATAGGCATCTTTGACCATGCCTGCTTTCTCCAGGAGTGAAGGAAGGGGGGGGGGGAATGGTGGGTGTGGATTAGTGGGGGTGCTGTTGGATCGGGGGTTGTGGGTGGAGGGGGGATGGGGTGGATGGTGCTGGGAGGGATGTCGGCCAAATATATTTTGTGCTCTGACTGAATATATACTACAAATCAGAAGTCAGAACCTAACATGAATAAATAAAAAAGAGCTCAGCATAAATTTATATTTCTTTTAAATTATCAGTTATGGCTGGATGGGGGAAGGTCAACACGAATTTATCAAAAACCTGAATGGAAATTCGAACTGTCAGCCTGAAAGAGCAGACATGCCCCCAATACACCACTTCCCTTGGACTTTTGGCTGGGTTTTTACGTCGTAAATTTTCTTTTGCCCACATCTCGATCTCGATCTCGATTAACCAAGTCAAAATAACAAAAAAAAATTCATTTGTGCTGATGATTACAGGCAAGTCACAAATGTGTTTCTTAGGTTAGTTTTAAATATACTAGTACGTGCCCGTACGTACAACAACAAAAAAAATAATAATAAAAACTTTGAAACCACGTGCCAGAAACAACAACAACACAGGCCGTTCCTTCACTCTCACGTGCCCGTACGCGCGTGGCCATACGTGCGTGGCCGTACGTGCCAAAAAAAAATTTCAAACAACTACACAGGCCGTTCCTTCGCTCTCGTAAACGACGACTGGATTGGGGCATTGTGTTTATCTATAAATGTACATAAGAAATCGAGAAATTATGAGAATACAGTGAGTCATCACTATCCGGAAGTCCGTACGTTGTAACCCGTAATGGGGAACGCGGCTGAGGATCTCTTCCCCAACGGCCACGCCTACGCAGCAACGTGTCCTGTCATTGGTTTGGTAAATAAATGGCCATAACTTGGGAACCACTTGTCCGATTAATATCAAACCTTGAAAAGGCACATCCTCAGGTCGCCAGCAATATACCTGGCAAGTTTCAATTAGATCGGACCAGCGGTTGTTGAGAAACAGCGGTCACACACACACACACACTGCTGGAATTATAGATAGATAAACAACATGGCGGAATCTGTGAAATAAAATTTTGAAGAAGACGTTTTGCTCATAAATTTACATACATAACCATATATGTTTGCTCCATTGTAATAAGGTTTGTAGAGTTTGAAAGATTTGGGCCAAACCATTCAACTTTTAGATATACATTTATCTAAGACTCATTGAGGAGCTTGTACACATGGGCCAAAGACAAGTACTGTACATACATTGTTCTACTTTTATATTAATTACAAGGACATTGGTAGACAATAGACAAATAAAATGGTGGATGCCATTTGAACCTGAGCTGCTCACATCATGAGTCTCGTGGTTAGGATGGGAGTAGTGTCAAGCATTTCGACCAATTGTTTGCTGTCTCTCTACGCAGTGATGACGCAGCACGGAGCACTCTTCGCCAACTTCATGCTTTGCCGCAGCGTATTTTCGAGCAACATCCATCGATCGAAGCCTGGTAAGCAGAATTGTGCCATTCTGCAAAAGAGCTGCCAGGGGTCGCCGGAACGGAAACTTGTGCTGCAGCTTTTGTCCGTCAGGGTCAAATTGAATGAAATGACCTGCAGCTGATATAATGAGTGATTTTTTTGAGTGTTGTGAACGGATCGACAGAGTTCGAACGAAACACTAAAGGACATCATTGCAATGCACTGGCCTTCTCAATGGGGGTGTTTTTGGCCTAACTAGTCTAACCCAATAACGGGGGAATCAAAACACTTTGAGAAACAGATATCGTTCATGAAAACAATAAACAATGGAGCGCTAGCATCCTACTCGGTTTATCACTGTAGGTTATAGACGACATCCTTTGTTCGCTTTTGTTTTGTGCCAGAAACATTGAGTTTTCACAATTGTGCGGTGACCGAATGTTTTCCCTTGACTCTAACACCAAAACTCATCCTAACGCATCTTGGGTAGATCTGCATGCAGGAATCGAACGTTTTGAACCTATCATTACCGAGAGTAACCGGATCATTGATAAAGTACGAACTCTAACTCCTGAGCTCTTTCCAATATCACCATTAAGGATTTGAACCATATGTTTTGGACAACTCATTGAGGCCAGATCGGATTAAATCGTAGTGATGACCATCATTCCGTCTGGTCGACACGCGGCTGCATATACACAACCGTTGACCCCACGTGACCCAACTCTGCTGTACCTTTGCCTTTGCAGTGAGAATTCGGTGATCGAGCAGTACCAACGGCTCAGAGGATTGAGTAGGGGGCAGGCCATTGTAAAGTAAGTTTTGCAATACCAACTTGTGAGGTTTCTACAGGTGTTCTTGAGGAAGTTGTTTTTTTTTTTAATCAATTGCAACACTACAATTTCATAATCCCTCCTCTCCCAATGATGATCAGACTGTGGACCACCATTGCAATTGATGATTGCTCATAGAGTGCGTTGCATCAACGAAAGCACTGTCCTTTGGAAGGACCACTGTTAAGGCAGATGAGATGCCAGCGGTTCAGGTTCGGGTTATGACTTTGTGTGCACATTATGTGCAGGGACCCTGACCAAGTGCTAAATTGCTGCACTGATCTATGGTGGGGGGAAGCATGCACTCCCTCTTCTCCCTTTCGAAGTTGGGGCTGCGTCCACACAAAATGAATTGTCCATAGATCTCATATGTATGGTTTCACACATCCTTTTGCACAAGGGGAAGCCGTTCATCACATTCGCTCCGGAAATCATCACCAGTTTTATTGAAACCATTTTCCCCGAGAAGCTGCATGTCTGCCTTTACAATCGATGCGCTCCGATAAACATGATGCTTTAGCTCTTCAGCTTCTTTCCCAAAACAAATAATGCTTGTTTGTAAAGCTGGAACCTGATCCATCGGCAAAGCTGTCGATCTCTGTAATGAGCTACAGAAATCTTTGTGCCTCTTGTTTTGCCTAACTGACTTGCTTTTGTTTTTATCTTTGCAGTTACATGAGTGTGGTAGAAAAACTTCCAACCTACGGAGTCCATTACTACGCAGTGAAGGTGTGTTCTGCTCTTTCCTTTTCCCGTTAGACATATCATTAAGAAAACTCTTGTTCTACACAACCACGAAGAGTGTGCCTTTTTGATGAATGAAGATGTCTCATGGATGGACAATGGAGCATCACTGACCTAGATGTCAATCTTCTTGATTCCACCTCGTGGACGGCATAGAGCACAAAACCCTCTTAAATCTCTCACTACAAAGTGGCGAATGCTGCAGACAGGGATGTAACCGAGGCATTGGGGCCAACGAAAAGGATCCATGAACGACTTTTCCATTTACTGAACACCGTTTGCCCAAAAAAATGTATCTTTAAGGAGCGGTAGATCATTTTGTGTTGATGTCATGATCAATTCATGGTCTAGCTATTAAACCTTGATGTAATGGTCATTAAATATTATCCTCGTTACGCATTTGATTCCTTCGCATTTGCCAAACAGTTTTGGAAAAGGACAATTTGTTGTTGCCAAGAATGTGAAATGAAATCGGTATAACCAACGTGCACTGCCAATCCCACAGTGTACTTCCTGTTTGTCGACCCGAATTCGGTTTCGTCAACGATATACCATTCTTCATTGTGGCTTGTTCCTGTTTTCCTTTCTGGATTTGAACTTAAACACAGAAAACGAAATTTATTTGACTCCGTTCCTCAATTTTTGAGGTTTTTGCAGTAAAACAACAGGGAACTCCATTTCTGGTGCAACGAGATGTGCATGGCGGTGGGTGGTCCATATGATTTGTTACCCTCTTGTTGCCTCGTAGCAAATAACACGTTTGGTCTATTCTTAGTTATGATCAAGAGGGAAACGCTAACGTATGTACCCATCATTAAGATATATCCCTGTTTGTGGAATACATTACTCTCCGGTGAAAACAATACATTGGGGTTAACAAGACAGGTCGACCACCCTGGAAGTCTCGTCAAACTTTATTTTATGATCTCATAAATGGAGTGTAACTTGAGCAATTTGACTCTGGGTTAGCAACCATATGTCGCACGAGGTGAATGTTGAACACGTTTCTTTCTACAGGACAAGCAAGGCATACCGTGGCGGCTCGGTATCAGCACCGAGGGAATCTCACAGTACGACCACCTGAACCACCTCCAGCCCAGCAAGGTAAGCCCTCCACTTGGGTAAAGCTCCAAATGTCTTCACCCACGTTTGGTTCATGGTTCAAGGCTAAAATGGAGTCGATTTGTGGTTCAGCCTGCCTGCCTTGGGCAGAAGATGACGGAATTGTTGTTGTTGGTGTTATTTCTTGATTGGAGCTGATTGAGTTCAAATTGATTTTTTCACCATCACGTTTGAAAAAAAAAAACAAATTAATCCCTTTTTGACTTTTTTTTTTCTACAAGAATAATAGTTTGATTGTTAATTTTGAACATATACAATTTAACAAGTACCATAAGCTAGAGATCTTCATGATAAGTTATGGTTTGGTGACTTCGCTGATAAATGTTGACTTTCTAATTTTTATTCTTTTGTTTATCTATCTAAAAATTGATAACTATCTACCTTTCTGTTGGATATATATATATATATATATATATATATATATATATATATATATATATATATATATATTTTTTTTTTTCAATAATTACTTGCCATCTTTTTCTCTTCATCTTTGGGGATTCAATTTGGTGCATGTCACATTACGAGGGATACCTTGCATTTGTGATGAATACATTGAATCGTACTTTAATTTTCGCACTTCCAAGTAATGCATCGATTTTTGTACGGTTTCGTGTTTTAACATCCTAATTCAAATTCAAATAATAATTCCCAGATGGTTGTAACATATTTTTACCCTTTGCAACCCTCTTTGGTCGCGTCGATAAAATAAACGTCTCCAAGTGAATCCCACAGGCAAGGCCGGAGGTCTGTCCATGGTTAGACGAATAGGTTTTTTTTTTCTTTTTCTGGGGTGCTCTCGGCAGAGAAAATTGTTGCAGTTGGTTTCCCTCAAAACAAATCCACCAGGGAGAGTCCAAGCTGTTGCATATACAAGCAAAACGGGTTTATACACTGTGGGTTCCTTTGCCTGAAGAGTTTCGAGCTTTTGCACTTCGATTCTCCTGGGATATCAATCCGTTATTGTGTATTATCATAATCATTACCACGTAAACCGATGATGAATAACCGCACTCTGGCATCTGAACTGGATCGAGAGCCTGTCAGAAATGAATGTTCGCTCAATTTTTATTTAAATAATAGCATACTGTCGTTGCCAAAAATATTGGCACCCTGGCACTTTTTTTCGGGTAATGCACCATTTCTTCCAGAAAATCGTTGAAATTAAAAAAATATTTTTGGAATCTACAAATGTATTTCTTTGGTTTGCAGTGGAACAAAACAAAAAAGCTGAAAAAAATGACTAAATCTTAGCTTATTCCACACATACGTCCTAAAATGGCCCGGACAATATTATTGGCACCTTTTCGAAGTTTTGAGAAATAATTCGATTTCAAGCAGATGATTCTCCTTTACTTTGGAATTGAACTCACCTCTGGTGAGTTGCAGGTGCCTGCAATATAAAAATCACTCATTCATCCAGTTTAAATATAGAAAAGGAATCATTCTGATGTTTTTTTTTTGTCACTGTGTGTACCGCAATGAACATGGAGGAAATAAAGAAAAAAAAAATTGTCTGAGGAGGTCAGACACAAGATTGTAGCCAAGCATGGACAATTGAATCCCATGCTTGGCTACTTGGCGCATGCTAGATGCGCTGCTCCAGCACATGCTCCCATACCTAACCTGACATAGATAATCTCAAGGCTACAAGTCCATCTCCAGAGACCTTGATGTTCCTGTGTCCACCGTACGCAATGTTATCAGGAAGTTTAAGGCTCATGGAACTGTAGCCAACCTCCCTGGACATGTCCACAAGGGAAAGTTTGATCGAAGATTGCAGTGAAGGATTGTTCGAATGGTGGAGAAAGCACCTCAATGAACTTCCAAACAGATTCAAGCTCATCTTCAGATACAAGGTACGACAGTTTCAACTTGCACCATCCGTCGCCAACTCGATGAAAGGGGGTTCCATCGTAGGAGACCCAGGAGGACCCCACTGCTGAGAGAGAAATCATAAGAAATCATAAGCAAAGACATAAGAAATCCCAACTGGAATTTGCCAAAACACACCTGAACAAGCCAAAATCCTTCTGGAAGAATGTTCTGTGGACAAATGAGACCAAATTAGAGCTTTTTGGTAAAGCACATCATCTCTATGTTTACAGAAAACAAAATGAAGCCTTCAAAGAAAAGAACACCTTCCCTAGAATCAAACATGGAGGAGGTTCAGTGATGTTTTGGGGTTGCTGTGCTACCTCTGGCACTGGGTGCCTTGTATGTGTGCATGGCATCATGAAATCAGGAGATTACCAAGGCATTTTGGAACGCAATGTTCAACCCAGTGTCAGAAATCTGGATCTCCGTCGAAGGTCATGGGTCTTACAGCAGGACAATGACCCCAAACACACTTCAAAAAGCACCGAGTAATGGTTCAAGACAAAACGCTGGACTGTTCTGAAGTGGCTGGCAATGAGTCCAGATCTAAATCCCATTGGACACCTGTGGGGAAATCTCAAAACAGCAGTTGGGAGAAGGCACCCTTCAAATCTGGGAGAACTGGAGCAGTTTGCACAAGAAGAGTAGGACAACTACCAGTGGAGAGGTGTAGGAAGCTCATTCCTGGCTGTAGGAAGCGCTTGATTGCGGTTATCTTGTCCAAAGGCTGTGCGACCAAATATTCAGTCTCGGGTGTCAATAATTTTGTAAATGTCATTTCTTTTTATTTTCTGATTTAAAAGGATATATTAAGTTCTAAATCAAAAACAAAGGTTCTGTAATATTAACAGTGAAATACAGAATTGTGGAGACAAAATACGTTTATCAATTTCAACTGGTTTTTCGAGAAATTTGTTCGTTATTTGAAAAAAGTGCAAGGGTGCCCAGATTTTTGGCCACGACTGTATTTCTCCAAGTGATATCAAAATGTTCATGTCTGCTCACACTGTGGTGTTTCTTTCCTTGGAGCTCATTTCAAAGACAATGAAGCATTTTACGAAACATTCACATATCGGCATGTTGTTTTGTCATGTTTTTGGCATAAGTAAGGAATTCCCAAAGGTTTGCGTTGTTTCAATTTTTTTATTGTAAATAAATTTACAGTCCATCGTAAGCCATGCAAACACCTGTCTTACCTGATATGGACTGCTTATCTTGAGTAAAGGGTATTTTTGGCCACTTATACAACCACAAAGCCATTGGAGTGCACAGCACCAAACCAATGGATCTTATTCACAATGGTGATTAAACTTGTGTATTGTAAGTTAAAAAAAAGAAAGAATGAAGCCTTCTCAGCTCTTTACCTCCTTGTGTTTGTTACCGAGGGTAACAAATGGCTTACAGAGCTGTTCTCTTCATGTGACGACCTGTCCGAAACCTATCCTCCCATAACCACTTCCCCTACTGTAGTGTAGCTTCCCTATAGCGTGAGGCCCAGGCGTGGGTCTGTGCAGACGTATACGACGCTTTCTCTCGGTGTTGTGGGAAAGTGCCCTCAAACCAGGTCTGCCTCTTAAAGCGTCACAATTATCTGGCCACTAGTTCTGGCACTACTGTGTTTTTTCTTTACGGAATATTGGCAACGAGTGCCTGGCACATGAGAAGGGAAAATTCATCAGGCTGAAGTTACAAACGTTCGGTTTTAAATTGCGTTAAATGTCACTGAGTTGTTATTTGCATTGGCAGGAGATCAGACGTTTTAAACTTGAAAATAGCATTTCTGATTGGCTGCCTTGTCGTGCAAATTTGATGACGTTTAAAGAAATGTCGGAAAACTTTTCAATTGTGCCACGACTTTTTGAGTTTTATTTGTAATTGTAACTGGACTCACAAATGATCTTTCTGCTTATGTTTTCCTTTGGCGTCCTTAGATATGTGTGTGTGTGCAATTGTCGTCGTGCTTATCTGGTTCATGGCATTATGATTATTGTGTTTGGCATTTCAGCTTTAATCTTCTTTGTCCTTGCAGTGAAATGTTAAAAAAAAAACAGGAAAATGATACAAAACAGCAGGTCATATCAAGGGTCAAGTGCAATTTGAAGGTTATATCTAAAACTCAAAAAGTGAGATGAATATGAGGCTGTTCCATCAGTCCTAAATTTTATGCCTTCGGCCTACTCTGAAATGGCAGGGGATCATAAGTAATATTTTTGTATTTCCTGCCAGTTTAAAGCAGGCCTAAGGCATAGCATTCTTGGCCAGATGAGCAGCCTCAGAGTAGTACTATCAGAGGTAAAGACAAATTCCACAAGGCATCAGCACAAACATAGTGATGCAGGTATTCCGAGATAACTGATCTACTGGTTTTGTCCCTGTTGGTGCAATGTCAGGATCAGTATCGACGAAAGAGCAATATGAGGCCAAAGGCCTTTCAAGATGACTTTTGCAATTTAAAATGGAGGCTAGATGAGATATATTGGCAACAGCTGCCCTCATGGTTCATCTCATCCATATGTGTGCATATTATTTATATGTATATATATATATATATATATATATATATATATATATATATATATATATATACACACATACATATATATATATATATATATATATATATATATATATATATATACACACATACATATATATATATATATATATATATATATATATATATATATATATATACATATTTGAATAAGATTGTGTAAAAAAAAAAAAAGTGTAATCCCAACCACCCCAACGATGTGATTTGATGTTTGTTTTTGCTTTTGCAAAATAAAATGAAAAAGCACTCCTCCATTTGACCTCGAGCACCAGCACGTGAACGGAAATGAGCGGTTGTATTGAAACAATTAACCGGTCACATGCCGAGGCTCGGGGTCTATTGTGCCTGAGGAAGCTGCCCGTGAAGCCGGTGAAACGCTGCCTGATACCAGGTATGCTCTCCCTTTTTGCTCAAATTAGCGGAGTCGATCTAGTGTTTTTTTTTTACTTTTGGTTGGAAGCGCCTTTTTCTTCTTTAAAAAAAAAAATATATATATATATATATATATATATATATATATATATATATATATATATATATATATATATATATATATGTAGCAGTTGCTATCTCGAGAGGTTTCTGAAGTCTGCCACATATCCACTCTGTTTCGATGACAATTACACAGTGCAGATCTATGAATTATAACAGGGAAAAAACATTTCAAGAATGAATACGAATTCTTGCTCGGTTGTAGTCTGTGGAATGTCAAACAATGCAAATATATCATTATGGTGGACCGTGGGTGTACATGAGTTCAAATCTTCCAACCGGGCAGTCACCAATTTCATGACAGAGAGTCTTTGAAACTGTAACACCATCTGCCAGGAAAGCTCAGAATATCTTTGCTTGGGTTTCTAATGTAACAGTAACTCCAACGAGTCTTGTTGCCTGCTGTGTGTTTTTCGGTTCAAAAAGGATGGAGGCCGAGCAAAGACTTGATGAACCACTGCATTTTTGAACCATCCTACCGAGGGGTTTTTGTGCCAATTCCAGATAGTTCACCAAGCCAACGCTTTGATGATGTAAAATATGGTTCAATAAAAATGAAGGGGAGGAAAGAACAAGAAGCAAGGATTTGTTGATAATTAACTATATCCCCAGCTCCAATGATACTTCGATGGCTTGAAGTGATATAACTTAGGGGTCCAGTCACTCCCATGCACTAAAATAGGATTGAAGGTCAAGAGACAGAAAGAAACCTTCTCCACATGTGATCCTTACATGAGGTGGTGATAGGTTTGTGGTGGTCATCGTGGCAGGAGGGAGATTACAGGCAGTGTGGAGTCCGGGCCCGTGGCTCCTGGCTAATGCACATGCATGCTTTTACAATTCCATTCGTTGACTCAACTTCTCCGCCACACTTCCCAATCGTTCTCAACCACACAATCACGCGCAGCTCTCTCCGACTCTCCACACATGCTGACTCAAACTTAGACTCAGACTATATGACTGTTTAATCATTCAACAATTCAAATGTTTAACTCTTCAACTCACTGCGCCCCACTTTTAGAGGCTCGTGACCGTGCATGGCCCCAAGCTTCCATTGGCCCACCGTCGGGCCCCTCACAACTTCTAGCTGCTTCTGCGGTTCCCAGCATCTTTAAGTGTTTATCGTGGCTTTGAGTCCAAAGAGAGATTGCCATTCCCTGGGCCTCTCACTTACCTTCACGGATATCCGCAAGGCGCTCCATTCGCATACCAGAAGGGGAGGAATTCGCTGGTTTTGCAGAGCTGCAGAATGATTCATGAAAAGAAACACATACACTGATTACAGAGGAAAGCTATTTGAAGGATTACTAGGTGAGGAATGGTGGGGGCTTCAGACACATTACAAAAGGGAGAAGCCACGTTTTATCTGCTTCTGAATATACTTCAGACACATGTTCTACCACAGAAGCCAAACACTTATGTTATATGTTTATTCATGAAATAACTAGTCTATCTTCCAACCCCCCCCCCCCAACCCTCCCCTGTTTCCTTTTATGGCCATTCCCACAACAATATGTATGGTCAAATAATCCGACAAATATGACTATTTAATT
Source organism: Eptatretus burgeri (assembly GCF_056783735.1). Taxonomy (NCBI): domain Eukaryota; kingdom Metazoa; phylum Chordata; class Myxini; order Myxiniformes; family Myxinidae; genus Eptatretus; species Eptatretus burgeri. The sequence goes on along the minus strand of NC_140962.1, from coordinate 142,818,877 downwards.
GGAATATAGTTAAACACGAGGAAGGAGGTTATATCAGAGAATTATGCCTTCCTGTATGTTTGCATTTGTTAAAACATTTATTTAATTGATGTTGAGACCTCTCCATATGGAACTTTCCCTAAATTACTCTGTTATTTCTGTTTTCTTATCCATCTGTACAATAATTTGAACACTTAGTTGCAGACAAAGTTACATGTTTTTTACTCCTCTCCAAAGAGTGTATGACGTTTTCAAATTTCGTGCAATTCTACATTTGCATAATTAAATATATAATTGTTTGAGCATGTGCTTTTTCAGAAGACTCAAGAACTATAAGGAGCTTGAAGTCGATAAGGAGTTGGAAGAGTGATACGTACCAATGGAGTGGCATGCAATAATAACTTTCTACAAAATACGTTTTCAATATCACTTTGAAAAATCAAAAACAAAAGAGACCCTAAACTCCAAAAGTGACCCCTGAGGGATTCTTCTTAAAATATTTCTTTCATGCAGAGGGGAAAAAAAACACTATTGATCTTGACTGATAGCTGTGACTAATAGCAATGAAACCGCTTCAAAGATAAACGTTAAGACAAAGGCCTGATTCAGGGAGTCAAAAGCTTTTTTGAGATCTAATAAAACCATTTCAGGATATAATCCGTGGGCCATAATCTGTTTAACATAATTCGTTAGGTAAAAAAGATAGGTATCTGTTAAGAAGTTACTTCTAAAACCAGATTGCAATTCATATAAAACTAGAAGGGAATTCTTTGACGTCACGATGTCATGACGTCGACAGATATGCTTCCGCCCACATTATGACATCATTATACATTATTGTACGAAGTTTGATTTAAATCCCTGGACCCAGATTCAAGATATTAAATAATTCTGGCTGCCAGACCATGCATCCGATCAGGTTGAGATTTAAAAAAGTTTATTCCCAATGACCACTCGATCATAACTTTGAAGTTTTACATCAATTGATGAAGCTATTCAAGAGAAGTAGTTTTTTTAAGATTTAGTTTTAAATAAATTAAATTTAGATTTAGAAAAGTTTCTGAAATTTAAAAAAAAAACAATTTTAAGATTAAGATTTTTAAGATTTTAAGATTGTATTCAATCCCATATGGCTGCCAGAGCATGTGACCTATTCATCATTCATTAACACCCTGGTAGTCCCAAGGCTGAGGGAACATGTGGGTGAAGTTTCCCCTCGATCTGTTAAGATGTTCTGGAGAAGATTTTAAAATGTTTATTCTTCAAAAAAAATAATAGCAGGTAGAGGAACTTTTTGTTCCTCATCGATAGGCGATCATCCCTGTAAAGTTTCGCTTCGAAATGTTAAGCCATTTTGGAGAAGACTTCTGAAGGCTTTTTTTAAGCAAAAAAAAGAGGCTTTTGAAACACGTGACCGATGACGTCATCAATTTTTTTTTCTCCCCATACAATTTAGCTCCAGATGATGCTCAAATATTTTAATACTGATTGGATAAAGCGTTTGACATATGCAATTATGACGTCACAAAGCCACATATGACATCATAAAAAAATAACACTTATTCCCCATGGGGAGTGCTTTACATGTGCCACATTTCCATGTTTTCCATGGAGTGGTTTCAGAGATACAGAGGTCCAAAGTTTTCCATTTTTTACAACATGGCTGCCACACCACTTGAACTATGACATCATAATTATCATTGCAACATTCTACATGAGTAGTCGCACCAATGGTGAAAATTTCCTATCAATCGGATGAGTGGTTGTGGAGAAAACAGAGAAAATTAGCATGGACGTATGTACATGTATGGACAGACAACCCAAAAACATAATGCCTCTGGCAACTTCGTCAGCGGAAGCACAAACATTCTTTGACCCCCCAAATACCTGAACAAATACCTGAACAAATACTCATAAATTGCTCTTTCTTGGAACTTTGAACAGAACTATGAATATAAATAGGTCTATAATTATAAACACAGTGAAGACAAGTGGGCAAGCCTGATTCTGGGCTGGCAGGATGGTCTGGAGGTAGGTATACATACTCACCTCTGAGCTGTCAAGACTGGGTTCAAATCTCTGCCCAGCTATAAACTGTCATCCCAGTGTGTTGCAGACATGGCGAGGCATCGATGTAGGTGCCATCCCTCTGATGGACATTAAACTGGGCGTCCCATCTGCTGGCATTAGTTGGTGGACATTAAACATCCCACAGTGCCTTTCAAGAAGAGTAGGCAAGCTATCGCCGGCACGCTGAACAAAATATCATTTCCTGCACTAACATACAGAGGGCATGGCATCAGCGGCACAGCCGTGCCCTCAGCCAGCACTCACAGCCATGTGTTGCATATGGAAGAACAAGAATAAGAAGAAGAGTGATTCCAAATTGGAAGTAACATTAATAAAGTGATCATTAGAAGTATAAGCAATATGAAGGTTCTAATGTCGTCGTTACGTAATTAACTTTCAAATATTATACTCTGCCTTTCTTGTTTTCTCTCCCATTATAACCCATAAATTTTTCATCTTTTTTCACAATTTCTCTCCCCTTGACATTTCTCTGTTTTTTTTATTTTTTTTTTTAAGATTTTTTCAACTCTTTCACATTCTTCTAAATTGCATTTGTCACTTTAACAATACTCACCATATTCCTCTCTCGTCCCACTTTCTTCGAAACTCCTGAATAACTCGATTTTTTTCAATCATATCTAAAAGCCCACGATTAATCCATGGCTTTTGTATGCTTTTTAATCTGTACATGTTTCACAAGGAGCAACTCTATCTAAAACCAGAATAAATTTCCTTTTTTTAATTATCTCCTAAATTATCGACATTACAGCATAGACATTCACTATGTTAGACCACTCTAAATATACCATCTCCATTACAAAGTCATCTTTATTGTAAGTTTTCTAAAATTTTAATTCTACTGTATTTTGATTAAAAACCAGACGTAATAACTTTCTTTCATACTATGATCTAGAATACCAAGATTAAGTTTGTTTTTTTTTCAGCATTTGAGAATAAACTCAGATCTAAATTTGAAGAGCATGAAGGCATTATCGTTGTTGCTTCAAAGATCAACGAAATATATATATATATATATATATATATATATATATATATATATATATATATATATATATATATATATATATATATATATATATATATATATATATAACAAAATGATAAAACAAAACTTTAAAAAAATATTGTCCTTCATATATACTATATATATATACATATATATATATATATATTTTTTTTTTTTTAACGTTAAAACCTCCTAATAAATACATTTCAGATATAAAAATACAGTACAATATCATTACTATTTTAGTATCTTCAAATTTTCAGTCATATCTTCAAATATTGAAATTAGAGTATCTTCAAATATATTTTCAAACGTCTGATTGATTTAGAGATCGATAACAAGAGGCATTCAATCTAGGTTGTTTGTTTTTTTTTGTCATAATAGATCAAGAGCTATGTCCTCAATAATTGTATATTTGAAGTCCAAGCATTCTAAAAATTTCAAGATACAATGAATATATTTCCCCTTAGAAATAAATAAATAAATAAATAAATTCAAGCTACAACAAATATCTTGTAGCCCCTTAGAATGCACCTATGCAGAATGGTGATTTCCTAATACACAAATCAATTATTTTTGGTGATTCACATGATTTAAGCGAGCTATCACCAACACCGTGGCCAAATTCCAAATTCCCGTCGTAACCTTAGTTGAACGTCAGGCTTGTCCAGCCGCTTAATGAAAGACTTGGGCCACAAACTTCCCCCGGCCAACTCCACAAGAACGAGGGAAGGAATAATAATAATAATAATAATAATAATAATAATAATAATAATAATAATAATAATAATGATTCAAATGATGCACAACTGGATTGAGATCATGGAAATGCGGTGATGTGAAAAACTCCTGAATCTCAGTTTTTCCATCAAATGAATGTTTGTGGTGTGCAGTTTTGGTGTTGTGCATGGCGAATTATCATTTTCATGTTAAGCATGATTCCATGCTACGCACGTTTATGAGAGTGTTGGATATGTGGGTTTTAACTTTTACGATGCTTCAGTAAACTCTCTTTCAAGTGTCGGATAATTAATTGATGGACCCAAATGGTATCACAACAGTCTCTTTCTCTCTTTATACTCTCGTCCTTTCTGGGTGGTATCCAAGATTTGCAAATTCGTTTCTGACTCAGTTTTTCATTGTAATTGGTTCTTCACATGGCATGTGCACAGGCTGATCCAAGATGGCTACACGCTTTGATTCCATACAAAAATCGAGGTTCATGTAACAGTGAGCCTGTTGTCACCGAGGTATTGATCTCCCACTTGGTTTCACTAAATAAAGGATTGAGAAAATCCAAAGTAATGTTCGCAACACCCATCAACAAAGGCACATTTTGGCTCTCTAAGAGTGTACTGAACCCTAATTGCAGATATACCTGAATGGTGGGTTTACCAAGTGTCGTACTCATAGCAAAGCATCTACTTTGATGGGTGACAGTGACAGTGACACAAGAATGGCAGAGTGGACTAAATAACAACACAGACTCGAGGTTTTGTCACAAAGACAGGTTCATGAAGTCGGAATTTTCAGTGAGTTAAAGTTATCCAGGTTTCGTTATCTATTGCAGGCCTGTGTCACTGTGCTTCTCAAAGAGGTAATTTCGGATCTCAGCACACATGGTATGTGTTATTCCCCGATGAAGGGCACAATGTAGTTGAAACGTTTGACTTTCTTCGCCTTTGACCTTTTTGACTAAACCTCAACTTGGTTGATCTTTTACTCTCACATTTTTGTGAGCATGGATTCTTAAAAAGTCTTCTTTGATTGCTTGAAAGAGTCTTTAAATCTTTCTTTCTTTTTTCACAATCATGACCTTCAGACCAAAAGAAGCCACCGATGTTTTGAAGCAATAGCTTTGGTGAAATGCCATGGCTTGCCTTCTCCTTTTCACTCACAAGTTTTCTGGTTGTCCACCTCGAGTACTTCATTCTTTCAAAGTATCCGTCATCCTCTCTTCCCAAAAGACGTTTTCACCCTTGTGTGCCATGTCATTCTTATCATTTGCATGTTGGGATATTCTTCACAAAAGTGTTGCAGCCAAAATCCTCGGCTTTGTACTGAATTGGCCAATGATTTACATTCTTTCTTATGACATGGTCCGTGGAACAGGTAAGATAATGACCGCAATGCACAGTTTTTGGGGGGAAAAGCTGTGCTCGCATTGTCGTGTAACCTGATGTCACCCTCATGTTCCACGATTGTGCAAGCAACCGATTTGAGAGAAGTTTTTGCCTCTGGTCCTGATCTGTCGCATAGCATACTAAGTGAATTACCATGAATAGACTTGCATTCGGAAAACAATTATGGATTTGGATTTGCTCCATGAAAGGCCACAATTCCTTTCTTCCTTTCTGGAGCGTCACTCTTACTACATTGTCAGTGTCTCTGTGCCATCCGGTTAAGATTGATGCTGAGCGAGTGGTTCCGCAGCCAACAAATCCAGTCGCTTAAATCTCTTCGCAGCAATTTTCCAGCATCCCTTTGATCAAAATGACATGTTCAACAAGCTCCTTTCCCAGAGAAAGAAAATTTAAACAGCAATATATCCAAACTGAATTGCTCGCAACAAATGACTTTGGAGTTGTCTCCCATTCACTTGCTTCGACCTTCACATGATAAGATCAGCATAGTAAAACACTGGGTTGTCAGTGTATCACAATCCACTCAAGATCTTTGCTGTTTTCATGGCACTATTTTTCATACTCTTCGATTCAACATCTCCTGGGGGGAAGGAATTGTTGCATTGCCCTGTTGTGGCCATTTGACTCCCATGCCTGCTCAGTGGAAATGTGTACATCCTGCCATAGCGTGCAAACATTTCTAGGATTGCTTCTTCGCCACGGAAACGTTTACGACTTGTCGTGATCGCCCCGGGGTACCGCCGAGAGTGCGGGCCTCCACTACCCTGCCAACTGCTTTGATAAACTTGTCCTTTGTCACTTCCTTATGCTTTGTGAAATCTGAAAAGGAAATTCAAACATTCCAAACCAAACCTTGTCTGTCTTCGTTCATTTCCAGATGCATAGTCATATCCTGTCAGTCAGTTATTAGTTTATTTGACCTTTTAAAAATTGTGTTTTCTTTTCTTAAACCCCTGTTGTCCCATCGTCATCTGGCCTGTCATTGTTACCTTTCAATTTTGATCATCATAACAATCTTCAAGCTCTTGATTCTGCTCCTTGTGCTACATTTCCCAATAAGCTGTTGTACTTAATTCATAAGCTGGATAAACATTTGTGAAAGCAATAATTTAAGCTGCATATTTTGAACAATTTTAATGTGTTTCTGACATTTTTGGAGCCATCTTTGTAAATATTTTTTTTTCTGAGGATATCCCAAAGACTCAATAGCTCAGTGGGCTGTTGCTGTGTGAGCAAAGACTCAATAGCTCAGTGGGCTGTTGCTATGTAAGGGATGAGGGTAAGGTCCTTGGGTTTTGAGTCCTGGGTTGAGTCAGAATTTTTTCACACTCGCCTCATGCAGAAATTTATTCCTTTCTATATATATATATATATATATATATATATATATATATATATATATATATATATATATATATATATATATATATATATATATATATATATATATATATATATATATATATATATATATATATATATACATATATATATATATATATATATACATATATATATACATATATATATATACATATATATATATATATATATATATATATATATATATATATATATATATATATATACACACACACACACACATCAGACGCACCTCCTGAATGTTATGGTGAGCATCGCCTCGGATTATGTCTTGTACAGTAAAACCGCATAATCCGTGAAGAACAACCGTCCATCTGCCACCTAGATGATTGTTCCCTCTAATGCAAACCATTCAACCAGAAGACACATAATGCGATCGGAGGGTGAAACAAAAACATGTGGAGTATGATGAGCACTCCCCCGATCTCCTTTGGAAAAGGGCAAACAGGACAAACAAGCCCGATAGGTGGCTTCATTTCATGTTTAACTGATGTTGACCATGTAATCTTTATCTGTTTCACAGAGTCGCTGGGCCAGGGCCTCCAGATTAGAGTTGACGCTTTGGTGTAGGACGATCTCCATTGGAGATTGGGGCACACTCCACATGTTTTTGATATATATGAATATATTGTTACGAATTTCGCCCGCCCAGCGTGCGATCGGCCACGTAACTCGAATCGCGACACGTCGCCCACCGGAACGGACAATTCGGTCGTGACGCTCCTGGAACTACCGCCAAGGAGCTATCCACGGGGGGGGGGGGGGGTTTAACCTCACCACAACCCAGTCCGCATTCTACCCGCGCGAAATAGGGTGAATCGCCGAATTTTGATATACCTAAGTACCCGCGCGGGTAGCGTACCGAGGAGTTGTACCACAGGTCGACTCCAGACACAAACCGCTAAAGCAGCTCGTTCCGTGCTGCAGGGATAACCGAGCGGAGTTATCGTCGACCTCGACGTTTCGTGATTATTTATTGGGTGTCTACACCCACTACCAATCCCTTACGTGATGCAAGATGGAACTTTGAAACAAAGGAAAGGATGCAACGAAACGAGAAACAGTTCAACAAGCAAGCACTTTATTTCACACACGCACGCACACACACACACACACACACACACACACACACACACACACACACACACACACACACACACACACACACACACACACACACACACACACGGCAAGCACATATTCACAGCCATACAAAAATGCATATATAACAGTCAAAGCAAGAACAATACGCAGAGTTAAAACCGAATACAGCAATGCACAAGCACTTATACGGGTTTACTTAATAGACTGGCGCCACACACACACATTTACACCAAAAGCAAAGAAAATACAAGCCACCCTCACAGGCAAGGAGGCAGACAGGTCCGTGGACCAAATGAACGTGGGACCTGGGTGATCGGCCAGGTCCACGAGACCGAAGGGGTCTTACCCGTGCCCTCATGGCGTGATGGCGGGCTAGCCGCAATGTCCACGTAATGTGCCTGACTCCGTGCCCCTGGTATGGTCGGTGAGCTCCTCCAGGCGTGCGTTGCACAGGCACGTGTTGGTTGGTCGACACCACGGTTGGGGCGGGGAGCGGACGGGGTTACCGGCGCTATCTCAGCGTGGATGGGGGAAATTGTTGATGCTCGGGGTGGGAAGAGGGGAATGGAGGACGCTCCGTCCCGCTAGCGGGGTCTCGGGACCGCACCGACTCCGGCGAACTCTCGCCCCTGAGTCCTCTTCTACATCCCTGCTCCACTCGCGACTCGTTCCTCGACCTCCACTCCGAGCTCCGTCCCCTTCGCCGTCCGATCCCCACAAACACACGACTCAGACTCCACGACTTCTGACTAGCGCCACTTTCTGCACCCCTTTCTGCACCCCCTTCTGCACCCCGCGTCGACCTCCGTCTTCACTCGACGAGCGCCACTTTCTGCACCCCCTTTCTGCACCCCACGTCGACCTCCGTCTTCACTCGACGAGCGCCACTTACTGCACACACGAGCTGCGTTGTGCTCGCGTCTTTATAGACCGGGGGAGCAGCTTGTATGCAGATTCGCGGATCAAAACGCGCTTGGAGGCGGGGCCACGCCGCCTGATGCTTGCCCATTGGATGGAGAAAAAGGGGTGTGAGCCTCCCCTGATCCGATTTCCTCTCCTAAAAGGAACGCATTCACAGCGGGTTCGGAGGCGGGGCCATGCCACCCGATGCTCAGTCATTGGATGGAAGAAAAGGGGCATGCAGCCTTCCTGATCCGCTTCTCCTCTCCCGAAAAGGCATCCATGTGCACTCGCGGCTCGACGTGTTCGGCAACAATTACCGAACGGGCCCTGGACAGCACGACGTTTGGTGTTGACAGGTGGTGTGGTTGTTGGTTGTGGAAGGAGAAAGGCAAAGGTGGTGGGGGGTTTGCTGTGGTGGTTTGGTTGTTTGCGGGCGTCGTTTGGAAATGGCGGTGAAGCGATGTTTGCAGGATGGAGTTGTGGAGGTAAAGAGGCGAAGGTGGTGGTGTTTGAGTTGTTGGCGGCTTAATGGTCCAAAATAACGATAGAGAAAGAAAAATGGCAAACTCAAAGTGTCGCAGCCCGGATGAATCGCAGATATTCCCTCTAAACAACAGGTGTGGACTAACTACACATGAACTTATCGATATCTAACCTGAGGACTTTTCTGGTGCATTGCAAATTTCCACAGCCGCAACAATATATACATATATATATATATATATATATATATATATATATATATATATATATATATATATATATATATATATATATATATATACATATATATACATATACATATACATATACATATATATATCTTCTTCTTCTTCTTCTTTCGGCTGCTCCCGTTAGGGGTCTCCACAGCGTATCATCCATATGATCCGCATAGTGATTTGGCACATGTTTTACGCCGGATGCCCTTCCTGACGCAACCCTGGTCGCCTCTTACGACACAGGGATATGGTACACCTATTTTTAACCGGGGTATACACCGGCCCAGTACACTGGTACTCATTTTGCCGACCTCGGAAGGATGACAGGCTGAGTCAACCCCCTGGTGTATTAATTCAGTGGCCCAACGGGGCTTGAACTCGGGACCTTTTGGATCCCAAGCCGCTGCCCTAACCACTGCGCCAACACCAGGCGCTATATATATATATATATATATATATATATATATATATATATATATATATATATATATATATATATATATATATATATATATATATATATATATATATATATATATATATATATATATATATATATATATATATATATGTATATGTATATATATATATATATATATATATATATATATATATATATATATATATATATATATATATATATATATATATATATATATATATAACACCAGGACCCCGACATTCATGGGGGATACGTTCTGGGAAACCCCCGCGAATGTTGAAACCGCAAATGTGGAGGCATTGTTTCAATGGGAAATGGGGGGATAGGTTCGAGGAATTTCCCGACCCGTGAAAAATCTGCGAATGTTGCGGAAAATCTCGTGAAAATGCAGGAAAATGTGTGGAAATGGACGAAAATCCGTGAATTTTGGGGAAAAATCTATGAGTGTTTTATCATTGTTACAATGGAGACAAGGGGGAATAACGGTGGACTTATGTAGCATACTGTAAATCACGTGTGCATTGTGGGTAACTGCGGGATAGGTGAGTCGTCTGCACATTGTTTGTGGGGGATCTTTACAGGTGATGCTGTATTCGGCAGCTGATAATTAATCGATGTGGTGAGCGATGTCATTGTGTAATTAGTCCATATGTTGCTGGATGTAATTACACGAATAGTTATGTTGAACGTTTCCATTCTTTAACTCACAGGACTTGAAATCTTTCCTATCTGCAGGTAGATAATGCTGAGTGTTTTTAAAATGTAACAGCTCAGATAGTGCTGTTTGTAGCAAGATGGTGATTTACACCAAGATGCACTGAATGTTTCCATTGTGTAATGTCCATGTGTGACGAACTGGTAATTAATGGATACATCAATAGATGCTGTTCGTGTTTTCATTCTGTAAGTAACTGACGGGGATGACATCACTGGGAATGACGTGTTAAACTGGTGAGACATCCCGTCAAACTATGTTTATGCCGCGAAGCTACAATACAGTACCGTATGTTTAAAGTGCACATGGGGAGACATCCCACGAGACTATGTTTATCCCACGAAGCTACAATACACGTACAGCAACCAGGTCATGTTCACGGCTCGTGGAAGATATGTTTTTTGCGTTCAGTATTGTACTGTACTCACATCCAGTTCCTTTGTGCTTGGCTCATGGAAGATATGTTTTCGAACTGTGTTCAGTTTGCGGCTCGTTCAAAAAAAAATTCCGCAAAAACCGCAAATACACGGGACAATTTCCCGTGAATGTAGGAGCATGTTGCAAATGATCAACCGCGAATATGCAGAACCTGCAAATGTTGGAACCAAGAATGTTGGGATCCGTGTGTGTGTGTGTGTGTGTGTGTGTGTGTGTGTGTGTGTGTGTGTGTGTGTGTGTGTGTGTTTGTGTGTATGTTCATATACATATACATATATACATGTAGAAGATTGGGGCTTGGGGCAGTTGGGATTTCTTTTTTTTATTTAAAGAAGTTAGCGCTTCCAACCAAAAGTAAAAAAAACTAGATCGACTCTGCTAATTTGAGCAAAGAGTAGTCCCGGTCTCAGGCAAAGTTTCACCAGCTTCACAACCGGCTTCCTCAGGCACAATAGACCCCGAACCCTGGCACGTGTCCGGTTATTATTTCGATATGACCGCTCATTTTCAGCCACGTGCTGGTGCTTGAGGTCAAATGAAGGAGTGCTTTTTAATTTTATTATTTTTTGGAAAAGTCAAAGTTAATTTAATATTTTGCATCCCAATTTAAATATATGTGTGTGTATATGTGTATCTATATTTTTATATCTATTTATCTATCTATATATATATATATATATATATATGTATATATATATGTATATATATATATATATATGTATATATACATATATACATACAAACATACATACTCCGGGGATGGTGCTTCTGCTCCACGCTAACGAGGGCCAACAAGCCCGAAATACATGTCCGTGGATGTTCCCCTCCCTGGGTTGAACTGATCTCTGAAATTGAGAATGAAATGCTCTTCCTGGTATTGGCTGCAGTCCAATCTGGAGTAGGGGGCTGTACCTCTGCTAAGCTCATTCCGAGTAAGCGGAGTCTCTGCAACTGTTTAGTCAGAAGAGCCTTTTTATAATCTGAATTGTTCCTGGCTATCCCCTGAACTGTTTTGTGTACCACAGACAGGTTAATGTGTGGCAGTCATTTTCTGTTTGTCAGGATGCATGCAGCAACAGCTGATGTGGGACTTCTTTCCTGGTCATATGCTCATGAATGCCATGCCAAACCTTAATTACAGTGGGGTTTGGAGTACAACCCAGACTGCATTGTTCAAAGATGAGTAAGCTACCTCTGAGATATCCTGTCAGCCAACATTTTCACCGATTTCCTCCTCTCTTAAGCTTATTTCCTGCAAACCATTGTCCTACTTCTCCTGTCACTGGCCCCGTTCCCTCCGTTCATAAGTAACATTGTTTATATTTTGTTTTTCAAGTTTGTTTTCCTAAAATTTGCCTGACTTATTTTCCCTTTGTATTGCTGGTAAATATGCTTTTTCCCTCCTCCTTTGTGCTTGGCCAACAAGCCGGACACAATGTTATCACACCGAGACAGGACTGTTGGCACCTGTCCTCTTTCTGTGACCCCATTATGCTCGTGTGCTGCAAATGAATTGTGTAGTGTCGAGTGACCTTGGAGATCACGTTGGAATATCCGAGTTACACCTGAAAACTCCAACTATGTGTAGATTCTCTGGCCGTCCCACAACCCGCTGAGCAGCTAACACCCTTCTTATTGTCACCTTGGAATGGAGAAAAACAGCACTAGAGATGATTTCCCCATTTTTACTTGGGGAAGCATCGTATGAGACGAGAAGTCATCGATATCAGGGGAAAAAGGATGCTGGGGAAGTGTGAAGCTTACAAACTTGTAACTTCCAGGTCCAAAAAAGGAAAATAACTTTTCATTTAGTGGTTGGATTTTTTATTTGTTTTTTTTATTTCAGATCTGGATGATTTGGCTTTCAATGCATTATTTTTGCGGATTATTTCAATCAAGACCTCTTGAACACACTAAAGTGCCACAAACTCGTTTGTGTGTTTGTCGATCAACCCTGCAATTGCACACCCGCTTCGGAGTCTCATCGTTTTTTTGGGTTTGTTTGGGTGTTTGTTTGTTTTGTCGGCGTGGGACTCATGCAAGAGTTAGTACACTGAACGGATCAGGACGTAACAGACAAAAACAGAACGCAAAACACGCATACATGGGAGTGGATACGATGGCCACAGAGGATACATGGGCTGGACAATATGGCTACAGAAGGAAACTCTAAGGGGGGGAAAACTGGAAAATTGGAAGGGGGAGGAATTTGGGAAGGGAGGGGGTTAACGAGGTTAGGCAAGGTCATGGTTTGGGATTGGGGGACAATGTGTGATGGTGATGAACAGCTGTCGTGAAGACCTGGAGGGAAGAATGACATTGAAGAGGATGAATAGATGCTTCGGAACTTTGAAATGAAACACATAGCAAAGGGAATTTCAAAAAAGGAGAATTACTTTTGTTCTACCCCCTTGCGTGAAGATTCCTTCTACTCCCAGTGAGTTTCCCGGTAATTTCTCCCGAGGTCAAGGTAGATATGTGTGACGTCGTTTGATTCACATCGAATTGTGGATGCTTCAACAGATATTCTGAGAAGTTCCCTGAAGAAAAAATTCTGAGAAGTTCTGAGAAGTTTCACAGAAATTCCCTGAAGATGTATTTGCTGATCACTGCTGCTTAATCTCCATAACATACTCCATAATGAATGGATCTATTAACTCCCCGTTTTGAATTTTGACTTTTGTTTCCCTTTCTTAGTGCAGTGATCTAAAGTTTTTAGGTATATTACATGTGGGACAAATAGATCAGGAAACTTCAATGTCGTGCTACTTTCACATGTACAACTATAGTTGTAGTTGTCGTAGGATTGGTGGTACTATTGTGGACCTGAGAGTGAAAGGTTTTTGGCCCAAGTCTTTGACGAACCAACTGGCCAGTCTCCTGAGGTTCAACTGGAGCTGATTTGGGCAGGAATTGGTTACTTGTTCAGGTTGCCGGCGAAAACTAGCGTACTCATAAAACATACAGTGGGATCTTTAACATCCACCAAACTAATGACTGCGGACAGGTCATCCATCCATGCGACGCCGCACTTTGTGACGCAACGCCCTGCCTGAGCGGCACCAATCAGACGGTTTATACTTGGTTCGGGAATCAAACCCAAATTATATGATTAAAAGACTAGTGCGCTGCCTCTGCACCATCCTGTCAAACTACTTTCACATGAACAAAGACATTAATAGACAATGGACAAAGCGACTGAGCATCGAGGATACTGAACTGCAGTGACAGCATCTCGAGCCTTGCAGATCGTCATTCCAAACAGACCAACAGGTAGGAAATATCTAGAGTTGTTAATTAATTATTTTGGGCTGAGTTTTGATGCTTTGAAATTGGTCATTCAAATGTTTTATTTGTTCCTTTGTTTTGAAAATGCTTTCTTCAATCAGCTTTTGCTTAAACTGATATTCACTCGAAAAAAAGTGACATTTTAACCCAAAAAGCACCAAGAACATGTCGGACACCAACATGTCACATGTAAGCGCAGTGCAACTGTGGTGGAGCCTCCTCTGCCAAACCTTTCCGAAGGCCCAGAGTTGAGCGGTGCACAGACTTGACCCCCATGTTATAACTATCTCTCATTCTGGGGAAGAATGCTGTTCGGTTTGGCCTCGCATCACACGACGCCGACCTCACACATGCCTCGGGTCCTCAGCAGTTCGCTGTTATGGGGCAGCTGTAATAATGTGGCGTTTTTTGTGCGAAGGCTGAAATGTGTGCTTGAGCGGTCACTGGGCTGAGTGTGATGAATTCTCAGGTCAACCTGCTTTTGAGGTTTGTGTGGGGTGCATACAGGGTGACGTGCTTTGGAAAACCACCCCCGTGATTGTGAAAATGGATCCTACGCGCCGGTTGTGGAATTGATTTCTTTCCTTTCAAAATGTGTTTTGGATCGATTTGTAATGCGGTGGTGAAATTTCATCAACAGGCATCTGAAGGTTAACAATGAAGCAAATGCAATTAGCAATCGTTGGTAATCACGAGGATGTCAGCCAGGTCTGCGCACTGATGCAAGTTCATCGAGTTAATGCACTATTACTTTGATGAAATATTTCAATAGCCAACCTCCTATTGAAGGCTTGTTCTTAATGCAATTAAATATGGTTGCTGTGGAGACCACAAAGGGTCTTAAATGGGCAAGGTGGTTGACCCTGAGCACATCACCTATACAGGACATGTGATTCTAGCATCAGTCAGATGGGTCTCCTCTAAGCAAAAAAATCATATCATGAGACGTTTAACTGTCGAAGTTGCAGATAGGACACCAAACTTAGCAGTCCTCTTCAAAGGACACCTTGTCCCCCACCTCACCTTCCCCTAACCCTCCAATTGCTCCAAACGGCTGACTCGGCTGCATCAGATCTCACTGAGAATGGATCTGAGAACCAAAACTACCAACAGATCATCTAAAATGCCCTCTCTGCATCAGTGATGTTGGGCAAGGTGCTCTTCGATCTCCGGCCTGCGCTTTGTACGATGGCGTTCTGATGTCTTTCCTATTCACTTCGAAAGTCACTCTGGCAATTGGTTGTTTGTGAATATCAGAAGCTTGTGCACCTTTTATGTCAGTAACCGTCAGGTGTTGGACATTTCCTTTTACTGTACAAGAATGAAAGTGATTTTATTCGATAATGGAGGCTAATCGGTGAGAATGTATGTTCATTTTGCTAAAAAAAACAACAAAAAACCCCAAAAAACAGCTTGTTTGCGTAATGGTCGGCATAGTTCCTTGTGCGTACTGCTGTAACTTGCTGGACAGAGTCGACTACAAACCAGCAAAACATGGCATCATCGAGTTGTTCAGCTCCTGCAAGACATCGGCTGCGAACGATCGGCCCACAACGTTCAACACATCAATAAGTATGATCAGTGCACACCTGCCTGGATAAGTGCATGGCTCCCTGTCGGCGTAATGCTCCAACGCTATTTTCTTGCTTTCCCTCTGTTGTGAAATAGGACGCCCTTTCATGGAATGGGCCACACGACCGTTGTGGTTATGGCCGTCGTTGATGCAGTTTGGGCCGAGTTAAGGAAGTTGAATGATTCCGATCACGTGACAACACGTGGCGATGGCATTCCGATAATGGAAGCGTGGTAAAGCTTGAGTCATGGCATGTCAACAACCCTATCGTATACTTGTAAAGACCTTGTGGTCACTTGATCAGGATTGTGTTGCAAGTCTGTCAGGACATTGTTGTACAAGTGCTGTTAAACACATATATATATATATATATATATATATATATATATATATATATATATATATATATATATATATATAATTCTTGGAGTTGTTTTGGGACAACAACAATATAATGCAGTAAAGCCTGTACATCAGAAACCACTTATCCACGACACCAAAGACCCCATTCTTTTGATGAAGTTAACTTGGCTGTCCAATTCGAGGAGCACTTTTGAGGGACGGTGGATCAAGGTGCTTAGATGTCTCTGCCTCACCTGTCTACAGACCAGTCTGCAAACCCAAAGTGCTTTGGGTTCACCAACTGGTCAAATTCCAAAGTCTCTACTGATTGGTATGACACTTTGCGGTATGAATGGTCACATTTCAAAGAACAATACTTCCCTCTCGGCCTAAAACCCCATTGCAGACCCCCTGCGACTGGTAGTGGTTAAAAGATCTCCTCCCCCGTGCTAATTATGCTTATTTACAAAGTACAAAATAACCTAGCATTCATCGGCCTGCTGATGTTTCATATTGTTTAGATAGCCCACTCGAGCTAACACCATAGGCCACAGCTAAGTCTGCCACAGCTTGCTTGTTGCTTTTAACCACTCATGGGATTGACATGATGGATGGGTGGAACCACCGCTGGATTGCTATCTTGGTTATCGGATTGCGGGTGTTTTTGAACCGCTCCGTGAAGCAATTTTCTCAAATTAGAAAACGACATGAATTTAAGTTTGCTGTCGAATCACTTCGAGGAAGTGCCAGCAAGTCTTTGAATCAAACATGTCACTAACTTTAATAAATGGTTCATTCGTTTAGGAGCAAGAGCTTGGTTATAGTGAATACCTAACTGCACAATATGGAAGTAACCACAATCTTCTAATTAAAAAAAAATCCCTGTTTATCGCCGTGGTTTCCGATCATGACCCAGCTATAAACTGTCGTCCTGGTGTTTCATAGGCAGGGTGATTCATCGATGCGTGTGTCATCCTTCAGATGGATGCCAAACTGGGCGTCCCGTCTGCCTGCATTAGTTGGTGGATGTTAATGATCCCACGGTGTCTTTTGCGAAGAGTAGGCGAGCTTTCGCTTGTACCCTGAACAAATTACAAATGCCTGCTCTAACCACTTAGTCGAGCATCAGGACTGACTTGCCGGTTTGTGAAAGATTTAGGCCAAAAACTTCCCCCGGCCAACCCCCCAAAAATGTGGGAATAATTGTGGCAATTAAAGAAGAAGAAAGTTGGGTTGGGGTCAATGGATTACCCCACCCCTCTTGTTTTCTCCACACAAGCCCCTTCTCTTTCAATCACTCAAATATCCTCCACCTGTTTCCTCCTCTCTCCATGCTTTCCTTCCCTCCTCTATCTCATATCCTTCTCCCTTCGTTTCCTCTTTTCACTTTATAGTATCTTTCAAACCGACATGTTCATATTGAGAGGATATCATCCAGCTTCATGTCTTCACCAGCACACTGTCTGCTCCCCAGCTGGCCCTGTTAAGTTATTTTGTAAGTCCAGTAATAAGGTTAACAATAGTGTTGGGATGAATGGCAACATTGCGCTGCTTCCTGATTTTAGAGTTCAGAGCTTGACAAAACATGCCTATTAACTACCATGCTTGGACTGCATGCAGAATGGCTCCATACCCTGAACCGTGCTGTGGAATGCAGGGGTCAGGGCGGGGTGGGTCGGCCAGGCGTGGAGCTTTGTCAAGCATTTATGGATGGCGTGCGGTTGGCTTTGTAAAGACAGGTGTGGCATGCTGAGCCTTCACCGAAACACAGCACGGGCACAGGTCGTTTTTATGGCACATGCAGCCTCTGGATGTTTTCTGTGCTCATAAACTGTAGAAGAGGAATTGCATGACTGCGGCTCAAAGTAATTTTTTCCTGCGTCATTATGTTTGCCTTTGATTGTGTCACCAAAGTCCAATCACAGTCATTTACCAGGAAGTCAGCCGGCTTTTGGAGAGCATTGTTGTAGCTGATTCGCTAAACTTACTTGATCATTTTCTAGTAAAAAAAAATACTCGTCCCCATTGACGGGATAAAGTTTAAGTCAATCTATCAATTTAAATTATTTCATGGACTTTAAAAAAGGTTAATTGTGTTGCTCTCTTGGTATCACTCAGAGCCAAAGATCCGAGCTACTTGTACCGCTCACCGTGAAATGGTGGTGCAACATCGGGTGGCGGGGGTTGGATTTGTCTTAAAAGAAGGCAATATATAGCAATTTTAAATTGTGTTTCACTCCTTGAAGATCTGTATTAAATCTACTTTAATTCACATGTTCATGTTGATTTCAAAGATTACTGAAAAGGACGATAAAGTGACTGACTATACTGCATCAAGAAAAGTAAAATGAAAATGCAACACAACCAATCGGCAACTTTTCAAATGCAGCGTGGGAAGCGGCTGCCGTAAACGGGAGACAGACGAACGCACGGACAGACAACGCGGTTCGCATTGCATAATAGACACTAGCAGGTACCTGCAGATAATCTGCGTTATGTAAAATCTGACTTCAAGTCCTCAAGTCCTCCCACCAACCCCCCCCCCCCACACACAAACCCCAAGTCATAAACTCCCACTCCCAAACTCCAGGTCTCAACCTTCCCCACACCCTGAAGGCTTCAATCGTCTCCCCACTCCAAGCTTTCAAACCTCCTCCCTAGTCCCCCCACCATTAATCCCCACCCACCACAACTCCTTTATCTCCCACTCCCTCCCTCCCCCACCCCCTCTCCACTGACATTACCCAATCACTCCCTCACACACTCACACAAACAAAGTCTCAACCTCACCCTGGTAACTCTGTCCCATCTTTACTCCTCCCACCCCTCAGAATCCTACCTCTCTGTCCCCCCCTACTCCCTGAGGGAGAAGGGAAGAATGGGGGGGGGGGTGGATAAGTGGGAAAAAGGAGACGACAAACGCATGGACAGACACCATGGTTGGCATTATATAATTGTAGCGGTGTGCAATAACGAAGGCAACACCACCATAAAATTGAACCGGAATTTAATAGTGGGAAAAAAAGGCAATGGCGTTCAATCTAGAAGAGTCCCACCGAGCACTTCAGGCACACACAACGAAAATGGCCACCCTCCTCCCTTCGAGTTCGACTCCCCCTCAAGCCCAAGCTTCTTCGCAAACTTCAAGTAACCATCAGCAACAACGATTTAACCCGAGAACACTAACGTGTGGTGTGAGATACCCACACAAAGTGCACAGCTTGATGCTCCACTAGGTTACCCCATGAGTCAGAGCCTGGGACTCCATATATCTTCAGTGTGTGGGCAGACATCGTTGAGGAAGGGTAAGTCACTCTGCTCTCTTTTCTGGTTTTTGTGATATAGCATGGTCTGGGCATCTCATACCCCACGTTAGTGTGTAAAGGCAACCGCTTTGTACACTAATGTGCGGTATAAGATGCCCAGATCATGGAATATAGTGACACTTTATATACGGTGATTACAATTTGTGATAAAAATAAAAAAAATTTAGGCAGTTATATATTCCTTCACATAACAACTTGTGCAGAGAGCAGAACCTGAAAAGAATACAAGATGTCGAAGAAGAGTGTAAGATGTGTTTATCTTCGTGCAGCTAAGCTATAGATAATGCCTATAAATGTACCGTCTGGAAAAGTAGAAATTGCAGGTCGTACCAGAGATCCCAGCATGTAGCTGGTGATACTTACAACATATGGATATATATATATATATATATATATATATATATATATATATATATATATATATATATATATATATATATATATATATATATATATATATATTGTTGCGGTTGTGGAAATTCACAAAACACCATTCAGGTTCCCCGAAGATGTTATTTCGATAAAATGTGTTTCAGGTTAGAATCCCCACCAATGTGTAAAGGGCTGCGAATCTTTGAGGTAGCCGTTATTCTTTCTCTATCTTTTATTTTAACAAACATCGCAACGCCATCATCTCCTGCAAGAACGCCATCATCATCGACAAACAATGCTCCCTCCGCACCAGCCGCCATTGTGCTCGCCGCGGCGCGAGCCGATTTACATAATCTGATCAAAACGAGGGTTTCCCCGACATCAACCTGTGACGGCGAACATGGGGTGCCCAGCGAGGCTTACCAGGGGTGAGAGGTCGGAGGTGTAAAGTGGGCGGAGCCCGGCCTCGGGTGAGAGATCAAAGAGCGGCTCACCCCGGGCCAATATAAGGACAGGACTCGAACGAGTTCGGCAGATTCATCGCTCTCTGGAGATGGGCAGTCGCGGGAGAGGAAGGCACACGGAGCACGCATTCAGGGGAGGAGGCAGATGGTGGCGGTAGCGTGGACAAGCGGGCACTCGGGATGTTCGTCCCTCTCTGGAGTCGAGCAGCTGCGTCGTGGTCCAGGTGAACGGCCCTGAGACGGTCAAGCGATGCTGAGGTAGTGAACGGGACACGAAGAGCATCAACTCTAAAAGAGCAAAAGACCCGTTCACTTCTCTGAGTGCGTCGCTGGCCAGGCCCGACCGACCAGGCCGCAGTGGAGGCTGGACGTCCGAGGGGAACCGAGCAAGCCGCTCGGCCGCTAAGCAACTGGCACGTGGTGACACAAGGGCCAAACAGGAACATCCAGGGTCACCGACCCGAAGACCTTCGAGCCGTCACAAGGGGCAGTCAGGTAACCTGCCCGGCCTCTTGTGAGCCTTCAGTCACCTAGGCTCCGAGTTGGTATAAAGGCTCACGAGCCCGTTTCTTTTCTTGGGTTTTGTATGAAAGTGTTTTGTGGCGCCTTGTCTTTATAAGTATAATTGTGGTTGTGCGTGCCTGTACATAATAAATAGACATCGGTTGTAGGCTTTGCTTGTTTCATGTCCCCTTCCCCCATTGATTGCTTGCCTGTTGAAATAAATGTCCCCATTGTTTGAATGTCAACCTGCTCATTGCGTCATTTCCTCCCATTGACTTCCACGGCGTGTTCGGGAAATTAGCCAGCTATTAAAGCCAAATAAAAGTGGTCATTTGGTCCGACGGAACTTGGCGAATAAAACCGCTCGGCATCGCACACGGAACGAGCGCGCTTAGCGGCTCGTTTCCATACGAGTCCCGTTGAGGTATAAATTCTCGGTACTTCTGTCTGCACGGATAATTAGGTATATCGAGATCCGGCGATTAACCCTGTACCGCGTGGACAGAATATTGACAGTTTATGGTGGGTTAAGGCACTCGTAGCAGGTTTCCGGAGTTGTCCAGGAAGCTCCGACTGAATTCCGGTTTTCGGCGGACGTGAAACTGCAGTTGGGCTGAAGCAGTCATGCGTAGGCCGTCCGAACTGGCTAATTCGTAACAATATATATATATATATATATATATATATATATATATATATATATATATATATATATATATTCATCATTCACTACGCTTCATGATAGATGTACAAATTTTGACTGAAATCTTTCTTCTCAATCACATCAATGATTGAACATTAACAGCTATGTCTGATGTATTACTTTCATAATTAAAGACGTTAAAATGAGGCTAATGCAACAGTCAACTCAAAATTTACAGACTGGTCTCCTATCACTACTTTCTCAAACATCAACTCATCCTGGGAATTCTTTCAAAGAAACTTGCTCTCCCTCATGCACAGATTTATCCCCTCTCGTGTTCAGTTGTCTTACCCTTCCTCCCGTCCTTGGTTTACTGAAGCTTGTGGCGAGGCAGTTGTCCTGAAACAACTTGCCTTTGCCTCATGGAAAGCAAACCCAACTGAGGGCAATCTCAGTTCTTTCCACAAAGCTCGGAACAAGTGTGTATCTACCCTCAGGAGAGCCAGAAAACAACATCTTTCTCATCTCAAGTCTGAACTCTCAAACCTCTCTCCCTCCTCAAAATCCTGGTGGCGTTTAATCAAATCTGTTTCTGGTGTATGTTCCCCCTCCATCCCCTCCCTTACCTCAAATGGCCGCACTGCTGATTCCACACGTGATAAAGCTGAATGTCTAAACTCGGTGTTTGCAGCTAAATCTTGTGTCCTAAACCCATCACTATCTCTACCCACTTTACCCAGTCGCACCCAACTGTCCCTGGACTCTGTATCCTTTTCTCCTGACAAGGTGGAGAGCTTGCTTTCAAACCTCGAGTCAGATTCTGCAACCGGTCCAGACGGCATCAGCCCACGTGTCCTCAAAGCCTGCTCTTCTGCTCTTGCTCACCCTCTCTCTGTTCTATTCACCCTCTCATTTTCCCAAGGTCATCTGCCATGTGCTTGGAAATCTGCTAACATCACTGCCCTGCATAAAAAAGGTGCAAAAACAGATCCCTGTAACTATAGACCAATCAGCCTTCTCCCAATCATCAGCAAGGTTATGGAATCCATCATCGCTTCAGACATGAAATCCTTCCTCTTCTCCAATGGCTTGATTTCCAATCATCAATTTGGTTTCAGACCAGGTCACTCTACCCTAGATATGCTGCTACTGCTCTCCCATCAATGGATGGAGGTCCTCAATGCCAGACAGGAAATCCGAGCCGTATCCCTGGACATATCACGTGCTTTTGACACAGTCTGGCACCCTGCCCTACTCACCAAACTCTCTTCCCATGGTATTCAAGGCCATCTCCACTCATGGCTCGCAGACTTCCTCTCCTGTCGCAGTCAACGTGTGGCCCTAAATGGAGTTCTTTCATCCCCTCTTCCTGTCCAGGCTGGAGTTCCTCAAGGTAGCGTTCTGGGCCCTGTTCTTTTTCTGGTTTTCATCAATGATCTCTCAGACTCTCTGGAAAATCCTCTATTTCTCTTTGCCGATGACTCCACCCTCTGCCGTACCATCTGTCATCCCTCAGACCGGCAAGCAGCAGCTTCTTCGCTCACTGCAGATCTGGATAAAATCACAAACTGGTCCAACACGTGGAACATGTCTTTCAATCCAGACAAATCTCACACTCTCACTATGTCTCTTCGAAAGGACCGTTTAGAAAACCCCCCCATCCACTTTCTCAACAATCCTCTGGAAGAAGTCTTTTCTTTCAAGCTTCTGGGTCTCACTATCTGCCATGACCTTTCCTGGGAAAGTCACATTTCCAACCTTGCCTCAAAAGCCAGTCGCCGACTGGGAATCCTCCGTCGTGCAAAGTCCTTCCTCGGCCCTCTTGAGCTCCTGACCACTTACAAAGCTTTTGTCCGTAGCCTGATGGAGTACTGCTCTCCCCTCTGGGCTGGTGCTCCTGCCTCCCACCTTTCTCGACTTCACGCTGTCGAAACCAGGGCTTTTAAGATCATTGGCATCTCCCGCAATGAAGCTGAGTCTTTGGGCCTCTCACTCAATCACCGCAGGTTGGTCGGTGGTCTTTCTGTCTTCTACCGACTCCTCTCCAGCCTTGCCCCCTGCTCTCTCTGCGATTTGTCCCAACCACATTTCCACAGGGCGCTCAAGGTCCGCCAACAACCCCCTTCTGGTAAAACTACCAAAATCACGAATCACTGCTCATCTTCACTCTTTCATTCCTCTTTTTTCCCGCCTTTGGAATAAACTTCCTCACTCTATTCTTTCCCATTCTTCCCTCCAGGCTTTCAAAACAGCTGTTCACCACCACCTCTTATCTTCCCCCATCCAAATCCTCGATCTTTTCTACCCCCGATAATCCACCCAAGCCCACTTCCTTCAATTCTCCTGCTTTCCTTCCTGAAAGTCCCTGTAATGTCCATCTTCTCCTCGCCATGTTCCCCGTCCCATCCCCATCCCTCTCCCTTCCACAGTTCACCTGTGTCTGTTCCCCAATGATTTGTCCCTTCCACTCCCGCCCCTCTTGTCTCATGCCTCCTTGCTGTGAGTTGTGTGTTAGCTCTCATACGAGCCTCGACCAAGGTATACAAAAAAAAAAAAAAAAAAAAAATCACTAACTGTGTTGGAATTTCCTCCTCACAAGCCGATTGTCTCATGACTTTCCCCCTCAGGACTTGAAGTCTACTGCCTACTGCCACCTCATATTGTCTCCAAATTATACCTCTGAGCCTTCCTACACCCACTGTCCCATTTCACCTGCAACTGCTCCCTTCAGGCTGTTGCTACTTCCATGTTGCATCCTGTTTCCCTTTCACCCCACTCATCCAGGAGCCCCTATTCCTGTTAAAAAAAACAAAAAACTCAAAATAGTTTTATCTTAAATGTAAGCAACTTCTATTTTTTTAATACTGCCAGATTTCGGCTCATAGAAGAGCAAGGTGACCCAGAGGGTGAAAAGGTATTCATCGACTGACGGTGTAGTGAGACCTGACTGGCTTTGTAACTTATTGACGATCTCGATTATCACACGCGCTCTTCTGATCACTAAAGTTTCAACCATTTCAATAGAGTATCCTTCCAAACAGATTTAATTTTGATGTACCATACTCTTTACAGAGCATCGGTGCTGCCAAGGCAGTTTCTTGACAAGGGCTATACTGGGTGGATTGCCATTGCCTTCCCAGCAGTGTTTGTCCATGCTCTATCCTATTATATTCTGAGTGTTAAGCAAGGAAGCAGCACAGACCATTTTTTAAGTCTTTGGTGTGACTGATGGGGTGTGAACCTCGAACCTCCCTGACACAAAGCAGACGCTCTAAACATTACCACCACCGAATCTGATCCCCTCCAAACTATGACCCTCTTAATCACTGAAGTTTCAACCATTTCAAGTAAGGTAGACATCGGCTTAGTCACAATTTTATATGGTAAACATCTGACAATCTGAGGTTTCCTTTCGTCTTGTGACACTGTACTCAAGATGAGGTGTACTTAATTCGTTCTCTTGAAAAGATAAAATTGCGAAATCATTTAATATTTTTATGGCACACACGACGTACTTATTCTATCCTCTTCAAGGTTGTTAAGCTAAGCAGATTGAAAAGGGTTTGCTTGGAAGTTCAGGGATATTAAAATCTGTTTTCCAATATCTGGGTTTAAGGTCCAGATGCTGCGCTCAAATGGAATAAGGGAAGGAAGGCTCTTTTACGGGCATCAGGTTTATCCCACAGTGGGTGAAGTTATTGCCGAACTGTGCACTGCGTATTCTGGAAAATGAAGTTGTTCCGTGGTGTATTTATAGAAAATTTCACACTGAAGTGAAAACAATGGGCCATACGAAACTTCCCGCCCCTGCTCTCACCGCTCCGCCTCGTTGTGGGGAAAGGGGAAGGCAGTGCAATAGTCATGCTGTATCTGCCACTCCCAGTAAGGGCAAGCCCTTTTTGAAAATCGTCACTCAAGCACCACGAGCAGCAGCGGGAACAAGTCCTCAAGTAAAGTCCAACACGTACGAGCTTGAAAACCAAAGATCTTTTCTTCTCCCAATCCCAGGAACAGGTGAAAATTGACAACAGTCTTTCTGGGCTCGGATTTGTTTTGAACATTCCTTTTGTTTCTTACTTTCGCTTAAAGGGGAGATGGTTCATAGATCTTTCCTTTAAAAAAAAAATAATGTATAAGTTTTTTTTTGAGGGGTGAGGGATCTTCGTTTCTTCCATTCATATGAAGATGTTTCTGGATCATCATTTCTTACATATATTTGGAGGAGATTCTTTTTATGGATCTTAATTTCTTTCAATCATACAAAGTCGATGCTTAGTGGATCTTCTGTTCTTACACTCATTTAAAGGAGGAGAGGTTTATGAATCTTCATTTCTCGCACTTACTGAAAGGCGTTTTTTTTATGGATCTTCCTTTCTTACAATCATTTAATGGAGATGTTTATGGATCTTCCTTTCTTACACTCATTTAATGGAGATGTTTATGGATCTTCCTTTCTTACACTCATTTAATGGAGATGTTTATGGATCTTCCTTTCTTACACTAATTTAACGGAGATGTTTATGGATCTTCATTTCTTACAATCATTTAATGGAGATGTTTATGGATCTTCCTTTATTACACTCATTTAACGGAGATGTTTATGGATCTTCATTTCTTACAATCATTTAACGAAGATGTTTATGGATCTTCCTTTCTTACACTCATTTAACGGAGATGTTTATGGATCTTCATTTCTTACACTCATTTAACGGAGATGTTTATGGATCTTCCTTTCTTACACTCATTTAATGGAGATGTTTATGGATCTTCCTTTCTTACACTAATTTAACGGAGATGTTTATGGATCTTCATTTCTTACAATCATTTAATGGAGATGTTTATGGATCTTCCTTTATTACACTCATTTAACGGAGATGTTTATGGATCTTCATTTCTTACAATCATTTAACGGAGATGTTTATGGATCTTCCTTTCTTACACTCATTTAACGGAGATGTTTATGGATCTTCATTTCTTACAATCATTTAACGGAGATGTTTATGGATCTTCCTTTCTTACACTCATTTAATGGAGATGTTTATGGATCTTCATTTCTTACAATCATTTAACGGAGATGTTTATGGATCTTCCTTTCTTACACTCATTTAACGGAGATGTTTATGGATCTTCATTTCTTACAATCATTTAACGGAGATGTTTATGGATCTTCCTTTCTTACACTCATTTAACGGAGATGTTTATGGATCTTCCTTTCTTACAATCATTTAATGGAGATGTTTATGGATCTTCCTTTCTTGCACTAATTTAACGAAGATGTTTATGGATCTTCCTTTCTTACAATCATTTAACGGAGATGTTTATGAATCTTCCTTTCTTACGATCATTTAACGGAGATGTTTATGAATCTTCCTTTCTTACGATCATTTAACGGAGATGTTTATGGATCTTCATTTCTTACAATCATTTAACAGAGATGTTTTATGGATCTTCCTTTCTTACAATCATTTAACAGATGTTTTATGGATCTTCCTTTCTTACAATCATTTAACAGAGATGTTTTATGGATCTTCCTTTCTTACAATCATTTAACAGAGATGTTTTATGGATCTTCCTTTCTTACAATCACTGAACAGAGATGTTTTATGGATCTTCCTTTCTTACAATCATTTAACAGAGATGTTTTATGGATCTTCCTTTCTTACAATCATTTAACAGAGATGTTTTATGGATCTTCCTTTCTTACAATCATTTAACAGAGATGTTTTATGGATCTTCCTTTCTTCCAATCATTTAACAGAGATGTTTATGGATCTTCCTTTCTTACAATCATTTAACTGAGATGTTTATGGATCTTCCTTTCTTACGATCATTTAACGGAGATGTTTATGGATCTTCCTTTCTTGCACTAATTTAACGGAGATGTTTATGGATCTTCCTTTCTTACAATCATTGAACAGAGATGTTTATGGATCTTCCTTTCTTACACTCATTTAACAGAGATGTTTATGAATCTTCCTTTCTTACAATCATTTAACTGAGATGTTCATGGATCTTCATTTCTTGCACTTACTTAAAGGTGTTTTTTATGGATCTTCCTTTGTTACACTCATTCAACGGAGATGTTTATGGATCTTCCTGTCTTACGATCATTTAACGGAGATGTTTATGGATCTTCCTTTCTTACAATCATTTAACAGAGATGTTTATGGATCTTCCTGTCTTACAATCATTTAACAGAGATGTTTATGGATCTTCCTTTCTTACAATCATTGAACAGAGATGTTTATGGATCTTCATTTCTCGCACTTACTTAAAGGTGTTTTTTTTATGGATCTTCCTTTCTTACACTCATTTAACGGAGATGTTTATGGATCTTCCTTTAAGCCTGGTGTTGGCGCAGTGGATGTGGTAGCGGCTTGGGATCCAAAAGGTCCTGAGTTCAAGCTCTGTTGAGCCACTGAATTAATACACCAGGGGGTTGACTCAGCCTGTCATCTTTCCGAGGTCGGCGAAATGAGTACCAGTGTACTGGGCCGGTGTATACCCCGGTTAAAATTGGTGTACCATATCCCTGTGTCATAAGAGGCGACCAGGGTTGCGTCAGGAAGGGCATCCAGCATAAAACATGTGCCAAATAACTATGCGGATCATACGGATGATCCGCTGTGGTGACCCCTAACGGGAGCAGCCGAAAGAAGAAGAAGAAGTTTATGGATCTTCCTTTCTTACACTCATTTAACGGAGATGTTTATGGATCTTCCTGTCTTACGATCATTTAACAGAGATGTTTTATGGATCTTCCTTTCTTACACTCATTTAATGGAGATGTTTATGGATCTTCCTGTCTTACGATCATTTAACAGAGATGTTTTATGGATCTTCCTTTCTTGCACTCATTTAATGGAGATGTTTTATGGATTTTCCTTTCTTACAATCATTGAACAGAGATGTTTTATGGATCTTCCTTTCTTACAGTCATTGAACAGAGATGTTTATGGATCTTCCTTTCTTACACTCATTTAATGGAGATGTTTATGGATCTTCCTGTCTTACGATCATTTAACAGAGATGTTTATCGATCTTCCTGTATTACGATCATTTAACAGAGATGTTTTATGGATCTTCCTTTCTTACAATCATTTAACAGAGATGTTTATGGATCTTCCTTTCTTGCACTAATTTAACGGAGATGTTTATGGATCTTCCTTTCTTACAATCATTGAACAGAGATGTTTATGGATCTTCCTTTCTTACAATCATTTAACGGAAATGTTTATGGATCTTCCTTTCTTACAATCATTGAACAGAGATGTTTATGGATCTTCCTTTCTTACAATCATTTAACGGAAATGTTTATGGATCTTCCATTCTTACACTCATTTAACGGAGATGTTTATGGATCTTCCATTCTTACACTCATTGAACAGAGATGTTTATGGATCTTCCTTTCTTACAATCATTGAACAGAGATGTTTATGGATCTTCCTTTCTTACAATCATTGAACAGAGATGTTTATGGATCTTCCTTTCTTACAATCATTGAACAGAGATGTTTTTGGATCTTCCTTTCTTACAATCATTTAACGGAAATGTTTATGGATCTTCCATTCTTGCACTCATTTAACAGAGATGTTTATGGATCTTCCTTTCTTACAATCATTTAACGGAAATGTTTATGGATCTTCCTTTCTTACAATCATTTAACGGAAATGTTTATGGATCTTCCTTTCTTACAATCATTTAACGGAAATGTTTATGGATCTTCCATTCTTACACTCATTTAACAGAGATGTTTATGGATCTTCCTTTCTTACAATCATTTAACGGAAATGTTTATGGATCTTCCATTCTTACACTCATTTAACAGAGATGTTTATGGATCTTCCTTTCTTACAATCATTGAACAGAGATATTTATGGATCTTCCTTTCTTACAATAATTTAACGGAAATGTTTATGGATCTTCCATTCTTACACTCATTTAACAGAGATGTTTTTGGATCTTCCTTTCTTACAATCATTTAACGGAAATGTTTATGGATCTTCCATTCTTACAATCATTTAACGGAAATGTTTATGGATCTTCCTTTCTTACAATCATTTAACGGAAATGTTTATGGATCTTCCTTTCTTACAATCATTTAACAGAGATGTTTATGGATCTTCCTTTCTTACAATCATTTAACTGAGATGTTTATGGATCTTCATTTCTTACAATCATTTAACGGAAATGTTTATGGATCTTCCTTTCTTACAATCATTTAACAGAGATGTTTATGGATCTTCCATTCTTACACTCATTTAACAGAGATGTTTATGGATCTTCCTTTCTTACAATCATTTAACGGAGATGTTTATGGATCTTCCTTTCTTACAATCATTTAACGGAAATGTTTATGGATCTTCCATTCTTACACTCATTTAACAGAGATGTTTATGGATCTTCCTTTCTTTCAATCATTGAACAGAGATGTTTATGGATCTTCCTTTCTTACAATCATTTAACGGAAATGTTTATGGATCTTCCTTTCTGACACTCATTTAACGGAAATGTTTATGGATCTTCCTTTCTTACACTCATTTAACAGAGATGTTTATGGATCTTCCTTTCTTACGATCATTGAACAGAGATATTTATGGATCTTCCTTTCTTACACTCATTTAACAGAGATGTTTATGGATCTTCCTGTCTTACGATCATTTAACAGAGATGTTTTATGAATCTTCCTTTCTTACAATCATTTAACAGAAATGTTCTCTGGATCTTCCTTTCTTACAATCGTTGAACAGAGGTTTTATGGATCTTCCTTTCTTACAATCATTGAACAGAGATGTTTATGGATCTTCCTTTCTTACACTCATTTAACAGAGATGTTTATGGATCTTCCTTTCTTACAATCATATAAGCGAGATGTTTATGGATCTTCCTTTCTTACAATCATTTAACAGAGATGTTTATGGATCTTCCTGTCTTACAATCATTTAACAGAGATGTTTTATGGATCTTCCTTTCTTACACTCATTTAACAGAGATTTTTATGGATCTTCCTTTCTTACACTCATTTAACAGAGATGTTTATGGATCTTCCTTTTTTACAATCATTTAACAGAAATGTTCTCTGGATCTTCCTTTCTTACAATCGTTGAACAGAGATGTTTATGGATCTTCCTTTCTTACACTCATTTAACAGAAATGTTCTATGGATCTTCCTTTCTTACAATCATTGAACAGAGATGTTTATGGATCTTCCTTTCTTACAATCATTGAACAGAGATGTTCTATGGATCTTCCTTTCTTACAATCATTTAACGGAAATGTTTTACGGATCTTCCTTTCTTACAATCATTTCAAGGAGATGTTTTTATGGATATTCCTTTCTTACGATCCATGAAAGTCGATGTTTTATGGATTTTCCTTTTTAAAAATCATTTAGCCGAGGAGATATTTTATGCATCTTCCTTTTGTACAGTAATTTAAAGGAGATATTCTATGTCGCTTTTTTTTTAAGGTAT
Organism: Eptatretus burgeri; assembly: GCF_056783735.1. Taxonomy (NCBI): domain Eukaryota; kingdom Metazoa; phylum Chordata; class Myxini; order Myxiniformes; family Myxinidae; genus Eptatretus; species Eptatretus burgeri. The sequence goes on along the minus strand of NC_140962.1, from coordinate 142,787,968 downwards.
ATTTAATAAATGGATCAATTTATTTATTTATTTTCATAAGAACTTTGGTTTTGGGTTCACCTGTGTCATGTTCCCTTCTGAGCATTTGTTTCATAATGCTGTGTGCTCCAGGTTCAATTTCCAAATACTGTATTGATTTGTTCATTATCACATAACAAATTATAATAATACAGCACTCAGATATCTTCTAATGTCATTGCAATACTTATGATATAATAACTAGCAAAGGCTACCCGGAACTGCCCAGCCAGGTGAGCTTTTCCTGGCCGTAGTTTCTTGACACGTACTTTGAAAAGCTGTGGAGTTATTGGCCTCATGGTGGTTACCTTTTGCCTGTGGGCCAGCGGCAGTACTGCCTGACCCCACATCCCAATATTCACTTTAGAGGGGATTTTGGTGGCCTTAAAACAGATGTCAAGGCCAACGTGTGGTCGCTTAAAACCTTGCCAGGATTCTGGAGTACCTACACCCAACATTTGGGACCTTTATGTGTTTGCTTATTTGTACGTTATTCTTTCACAGCTAAACCATAGAACTGAAACACTTGAAAATATGTTTATAGATGAAACAATTTCCTCCATGAAGATCCTGATTGTTATTAAGCAGAGAGTTGGTGTCAAAGCCACCCAATGCTCGCCTGTTTATACATTTATCGTTTTTAAAAGACTAGTGTAATAATATTTTTTATAAAGCATTGCAGTGAAGTCTGATCCAAATAATTTTTAAAAAAAAATGTATTTGTATATTGTAATCAGTAAAAAATAGTGGTAGATAAAAACATTAGAAAGGAAATAACTTGCACCAAAAACTTTAACATTTTCACGCTCACGCTCACGCCGGGGTATCGCTATAGCTCTCTGTTCTTCGAACTGGCGAGCTTAAAATGTGTTTTAAGAGAATTATTTATTCTGATTATTGTTTTTATTTCTGTAGGTGGTTATGAGTTCAAGTTTACATGCAGTGGTATCGTTGTATCAAGTTATAAGACTGTAACTGTATGGTAACATTGAAAGTGGTAAGTCGTTGGTTAACCACAGAGTGCAATTCATTCTTACTGAAATTTATTTTCCAAACAATTTTAAGTACTTAATTACTTTATGCATAACTATTATGGGATTGATTTGCGCTTTGATTTATTTTCTTTTTTTTCTCGAGCATCAAAGGTTCTTGCCAGACCATCAAGCTCGTTGGTTTTGCAACATTTAATGTCATGGAGCTACTTAAGCCTTTTCCAGTGCTGGGCATGTCGGAACATTTATCCAGAGCGGAGGTTGGCAGAACGAGAAGCATTATTTCATGGGCGTCTGATGACTGTCTGGCCACAGAAACCGTATTTGTCACCCTTCCTTCTTTTTTAAAGTTCATTCAAAAGGCTTTAAACCCTCGGTGCACTTTAGTAGGACAGATGAAAGTTTCTGTGTGCGCATGCATAGTGCTCGGTTCTTTTAAACCCGTCTCGGTTTTAAGTACAAAGCTGTGTAGTTTCACTGTGAACCTGTTCTGGCATGCAAGCGAGAAACTTGTTGTAAAAGTTGATGTTTTCTACTCAAATGGTCCAGGCCACAATCATATTTCGATGTTGAGTACCGCACACAATTGCGATGACTTCCGTGTGATCTTGCTTGATGCCAGCATGATGGAAATGGAATCTTGTTTAAATTTGTGGAGTGCCATTCCTTGACACGCTGTAGTTTGCCTCTCGTACCCCCTTTGCGCGGTGACACTTGCACAGTCCATTGCAACACTTTCTTCCTGTTGTTTAAGATTTTAATCTCGGTGTGATATAGTGACACAACTGTGAGACACCATGTGCTCTCAGATTATCATTATTTATTTATTTGTTTGTAATTTCATGAGATTTCTCAAGTTGATTGCATTGGGGTTTAAACGGCTGATTACTAATAAAATATAGCTGAACAATGACACAATGCTTTATATGAAAATCGTGTGTGTGTGTGTGTGTGTGTGTGTGTCACTTTTCAGTGATGATTCATGGCTTCCGCCTCTCTCATTAGGAAAATATTCAAATACCTTCTACCAAAATACTTGACATGTTTCGTATTCTCTGCCACTGTTCAAGCTTATGATCTTAGACGTACTCGTGCCTTCATTTCTTTACATTGCTTTTAATCACAATGTTTGTCACTTCTTTATCACATGGCTACATCATCATATCATCTTTCAGATAACAATGAAGTTAAACCATGACTTGTTGCTATGGATTCATTTGAAGTGTTTGGCCACAAGCGCAGTATATAAACACTCCTGTCCTTGTTTTTCCCCTACTCCCATGACATGATGCATCGTCATTGTGTTGCAAGTCGGAAAGTCCGGAGCTTCCTCGCAGAATCGACGGGTTGTGCTCATGTGGTTTCATGGCTGAGTTCCCTCCAGCTCGGTGTAGGCATTCATGAGGAAGGAGTTTTATTTTTGGAAGTCACCTGATGAGTTAAGACTCAACGAGCCCCACATGATTAAAAACAAATTGAAGTTCCATTTTAGTTAAACTCAGCATCAATAACCATAAGATGATCAAGAAGCTGTGAAACTCGATGATAAATTAGATTGCGGCCTCTTCTGTACCTCTCGAAGCTGTTTAACCAATGTGGCGGTTCCACGGTGCTGCGAATTTCCATGCACGTGAGTGGTTCATCGACTCCATGATGCTAATTCGTTTAATTCCATGTGCAGCACGTGGCTGCTGCTTTATGTCATCGGATGAGGGTGTGACTGTGCTGCTGATGCAGTGCCCCCTGCAGGTTAGAGCATGGAATTTGGAATCTGTTCAGGGTTCCGGCAACAGCTCACCTACTCTTTATGAAAACACCGTAGGATCCTTAATGTCCACCAAGTAATACTGGCAGACGGAACACCCAGTTTAACGCCCGTCCGAGGGACGACGTACACATTGGTGCCTCGGCCTGCACACGAAACACCGGGATGACCAGTTTATTGCTGTGTCTGGATTCAAACTCAGGCTCGGCAGCTCAGGGGGAAAGTGTGCTTACCTCGAGGCCATCCTGCCAGCCCCGTTATGTTAATGATATACTTGGACTCCGATTGTCTCCACCAGAAAGTTCAAAACTAGTTCTAGCCAGAAGTAGGCCAGAGTTAGAACAAAACATCATTTCCCATGAGCACAACCACAAACCAAAATGATCCGGCGATTTTGGTAGAGTGGCCTTGCTGGTTGAGAATCCACTTGTACAGTATGCGATTCTAGTGAACTGAGATGCAATAAGTAAACTTACTCAGAATTCACCGGTCGAGACGATAAGGTACAATGTTTTTTAATCTTCTCTGGCCCAAAATTTTCTTTCTTTCTCTTCTTCAAGTGTTTTCTTTTATAATTTATAACTTTTTATTTATTATTTATTCTCTATTTCATGGATGCTTATAAAGGTTTATGCCTGGTGTTGGCTTATTTGTTTGGGTGGTGGGCTTTTGGATCCTAGGGTCCTGAGCTCAAATCCCACTCAGCTGTTGAATCAATACCAGGTGGGGTTAACTCGACCTGTCATCCTTCCGAGGTCGGCAAAATGAGTGCTAGCATGCTGGTATCCTCTGTCGGAGTGGCGACCCGTCCAGGATTGTGCCCAATAGCCAAGGAGACTGCTTAAGCAGCACCAACGCTCTGCACAGAGTCTGGTCCCAATCTCCTCCTCCACCTCCTCCCGTAAATATTTATTTATAAAATTAGACAACCCATGTTTTCATAACCTGCTTCAGATTTCAGAACCGGTAAAATGGCTTCTTCCATCAGCTTAGGCCTGATTGTTTCATCTCGCTGATGAAGACATCCATTCTGAACCAGCACTGTCCAAGACTGGTGTCGATGTAAGGCTTTTGAAAATCTTTCGTAAATAACCACCAATTTCCCCTTTGGGGGAGTGTGGAGATCTTTGTCGATGTGAGGTGTCAGTTCGTTCACCTGTTCATGACGCTGCTGTTGAATTTATTTGTGCCATGGCTTGGGGAGTGGGGGATGGGGGTTGGATTTGAAACAAAGGTGGCTGAACGAAATCGGTGTTTGTTGTTACCCCACATCCATGCGAAGCGATAAACGCGGTTAAGCAATAAGTTTTCTTCTGTCCGTCTGTCCATCCGTCCGTCTACAGACGTCAGTTTATCATCGAGGAATAACCTGATTTCAATTGAATGTTATATTTTGAACACTAATCGGAAAATGAATCTGAAAACGAACCTGAAGTGTATCAGTGTTTCGGCTCTGAATTCAACCTGATCGTACGTGCGCAGAGAGGAGTGAGGTTTTTTTTTACTCTGTCTGTGCGGCACTCAAACAAAGTTGAAAATCATTCCAAACAGGAAACTCACTGTTTGTAAGGACGTCATAAAGGACACAAACAACAGGCGCGAATCACTAATGTAACGTGTTCGATAGTGAGATGTAATAGACACTGAGTAAATCAGCAGTAAACTTCCTGAATTAATTACTTAGACGACTTTTACAACTTTTTTTTTTCATTTAAGTTGAATCATATACTTGAACACTGTCGAACACAAATCCCCTTTCGACCATGTCCAAAAACCTCCAGTTTTGCCGTACTTGGACATGTTAAATACGGTGGTGTATAAGACTGCTTCAACGTCGCTAAACTTCTGGATTTTTTCTTATCTGATCTTTAAAAGCATCATTTTATTTCCATTGAATTATATACTTAAACACTGCGTGGGGTAAGGTGTTCCATGAACTGTCTAGTTTCCAAATGTTTGTTGGCTCTTGTACAATTTGCATTAAACATGGTCCTTGTATGTTTGATTCCAGGTTTCGAAAAACAAATCTGGAGAAATATATATATATATATATATATATATATATATATATATATATATATATATATATATATATATATATATATATATATATATATATATATATATATATATATATATCCACAGGAGTTTGTGAATTGGTTGTGAAATCCGTCAATGATGTACCATTCGCATTCCATTTCGCCTTTAACGTATATCTATCAATTCGTTGTTGCGTGAGATAATCTTGACTCCAGAGCAACATGGTTCAGCCCAGGTTGGGAAGTGTGACTTGAATCAAGGATCAAACAGCTACATCGCAATCTTTGATCTTTCCCACAGGTGTTCCAGTGGAAACAACTCGAGAACCTGTACTTTAAAGAGAAAAAGTTTTCGGTCGAAGTGCACGATCCTCGCCGGTGAGTGTCGCCCTCACTCTTTGAGCCATCTTTCTCAATTTCTCTTTTCTTATTGTCTTTATCATTTTCTCAAATGGTGACATAAGGAGCTTATTACATGTACACTAGGGGACTGCCCGTTGAACCCTAGCGACCGGTGAAAGGGCCGCTATTCAAACCTCCATATTCCCCAGCGGACGGTTTACCAGCCACTAGTCAAACCTCCATGTACCCGAGCAGCCAGTTTACCAGCCACTAGTCAAACCTCCATATACCCTAGTGGCCAGTTTACCAGGCACTATTCAAACCTTCATATACCCGAGCGGACATATGTTTTTTTTTTTCCAGGGAGCCCAAGGTGGGAGAGCTGAAAGTCCCAGGAGCTCAAGGTTCAAAGGGTTAAGGTCCACCAACTAATGCTGGCATTCAAGATGTCCAGTTTAACGTATATCCGAAGAATGGCACACATTGATGCCTTGCCCTGCCTGTGAAAATGACGATAACAGTTTATAGCTGAGCTGAGATTCAAACCCAGGCCAGACAGTTCATAAGTTAGTGTTCATACCTTCAGACAATCCTGCCAGCCCACCCATTTCCCTCTCAATCTCGTATGCACAGCTTTTTATAATGGCTTTCCCATTCATCGTGAGCTTTATCAACGGGCATGCACACATCTCCGCAAACGCACTCATGGCTATTCCCATATCCCGACCGCCAATGAGTGAAAGAAAACACGTAATATATGATCAGCCCGATGCTGCTGATAACTTCTTCATCAATTTTTTTTTCCAGGGCCGCAAGCAGCCGCAGAACCTTTGGACAGGCGGGCATCGTGAGCCATGCCTGGTATGGCAGCCCCGCTTTGATCAAAGCTATATGGGCCATGGCAATCAGCCAACATCAGTTCTACCTCGACCGTAAGCAGAGCAAGGTGGGAGTCTTGACAGACACTGTTTCCTGATGCTAGTCTGA
>NC_140962.1:142749325-142776825 GCF_056783735.1 Eptatretus burgeri | reverse complement strand
AACCCTTCAACAAACAACCATTCCATTCCCCCATCACGATCCACTACCCACCTGCTGTCTTCAAACACTCTGACTTGCCAAGGCAGGGTCTTGCAGCCGTTCCTTGCCGCTTCCAGCAACATTCCTTCCACAAACATTGTAACTCTTGCACGACGGCCTGTGCAACATTGATACTGTTACTCGTCAAGTATAAACCCACGTGGAAGACTGGCTGTGGTTTCCCAGCAGGGGGGCGTTACAGCGTTGATACTGTTACTCGTCGAGTGTGGGCCCGCGTGGAGGAGTGGCTGGGGTTTCCCGGCAGGGACCAAGGCCCCGCCCCAGAAAGGTGAGCCGTTGGACCTGTCCAATCAGAGGCTGACAGCAAAGTGTGTTCACCAAGGCCCCTCCCCGCTGAGGGAGGTCCATAAATTTCTGAGCACTCTCTGAGGCAGCTGGTCTTTTTGAGGTCTTGGGTGGTCTTTTTGGGGTCTTGGAGAGTCTTTTAAAAGTTATTTTGAAGAGTTTTTGGTGGGCGTCTATGCAGTGAACGTGTCTCTGCTGGCCCTCTACGAGGAAGGGAAGAGCTACCCCGACCCCTCTCCGTGGACCCCAGCCATTCAGCACCCGAGCTCCACCATGAACCTCGAGTCCCACACGTGTGACTGGGGACCAAACCAGTGACCATTGTCAGGTGCCACATCGTGGAGCACGCCATTCCTCCGACGGTCAGGTACACCACCGAACTCTGGCCCCCAGCTTGTCTCTCTTCACGGCTGCGAGGGTCCAATAAAGACTCTGGGTTTCTGTTAATTTTGTGTGTCTGCGAGTGGGCCCGTCTTTAAGTAGAACTGAATCAGTGTTTTTTGATCATTGTAAATACTTCTTGCATATTCGTGTTAAGTCTTGTTTTGTGTCTTCATTTACTGTAAATAAAACTTGTTAGAAATTCCCCCAGTTCGTTTCCGTCCCTTTTTGCATTGGTCCAGCGTGTTTCGGATCTGAGTTTAGCCGGGTTTTTATAGCCGATAATCCGTTCATTCCAGCCGGCACGGCTTTGGCAGTTTCTGCTCGGCTGCACCCGAACCGGAGATGGTAGTCAGTAGTTGGAACTTTACCACAGTCGGTAGAGTGACCCGGTTCGAGCAAGACGTGCCGATGGCGTGGTTTCCCCGATAGTCAAAATCACGTAGTTAATTAGGTAAATTGGTTATAGACAAATAGACCCTACGCTACGCGGTTGAAATATTGGCGATCACGGTCAGTTAAACGACCCACCGGCTCGTGGAGTTATCCGAGCGATGGCCGATAATTCCTGGGAGTTTGGTGGAAGACGACGCAAATCTCCTCTAGTATGCGGGACTCCCCGGTATGTATGTATGTATGTATATATATATATATATATATATATATATGTATATATATATATATATATATATATATATATGTACATATAACATGCGCGCGCACGCACACGCACGCACACACAGTACTGTATGTGCTTTGTACTCTTTTTGACTCTCGTGAATATCTTGTTTGTATAACTTTTTTTTAACTCCCCACATTTCACATGGATTTGCAGTAACTCAGATCAAAGCTTCTCTTATACTTGGGACATATCAATAAAACATCAAGTTCAACTCTTAAACGTTATTCTGTTAACCTGTTTTTGATTTGCCACCTGATAAATCTGGAGCAATACAATTTGAATCGATCTAAATGTATCCAGCATGACCCTCAGAAATGCCTCTGTTAAGATGTTTTGTTATTAACTCCACACTTAGTCCTTCCCAAAACTTTCCTGATTCATCATCCAGGTTCTGTGGAGTTGGAGGGGCAGCAAGCCACTGAGCTGAAGAGACTTCAGGCTCGGCAACGTTCGTTGGAGGATGAGCTGAATGCCCGAATTACCGATCTGCGACTGCTTTGCCTTCAGGAAGCTGTAAGCTTTCTCTGACCTTTGATAATAACAAGTAAACAAGTCAGAGTTATCTCGTCTCTCTGTGCCTTTTCATCCAATTACCAAGTAATCCCACTTATGAGCAGAGCTCATTGAAGTTAGTTATGTGAACACATCTTCAGGATCCTTTCATGGGAAGAAAACATTTTTGTTTTCCCAGGGTTTCTGCTGACACAAATCCAGAAAAGCCAGGTCTTGCTGACTAGGTGTGGACGAGTTAGTGTTTTACACATATTTTTTTGACAAATGGCAACATCTCGCATCAGCCGAGTGTTAAAGTAACAGTAGATACTAGTTTGTCCGTTAACAGACTGTGTGAGATTTGCAACGACAACTATAATATGACCTTGTGTGGAACATTTCTCAACAATGACCTCCACTGGGGGCCACATGATATCTCTATCTCCCCATCCTCTGCCTGCTTTGTCGTGATCAGAATGTCACCGGGCACTTACCGAAGGAATATCCCTTGAAGCCCGGTGAGCAAATGCCTCAAGTTCAGCGGAGAATGGTTCCCATCCAGCAGCAAAGAATGGTGTCTACACAGGTACGCGACATGCCCCAATTCGTGTTTTCTGGTGTCGTGCTGGTGTAATCATGCCCTTTATTATTCCATGATCCAGGGATATGATCTCTGTGCTATGTTTGTTATGTTTACTGGGGACGAGTGCTGTGCGAGGAGAGTTGCATTTTTAATTGTATATTGTGTGAAATGGGTACTCGTGAAGCTTTGGCTTGCATTGCAAGTTGTGCTGGGACCACTTGTCACATTTGGTAATGTATTAACACAGTGTAGTGTAACACTAAGTGATTGTAAAAGAACACTAGTATAAAATAGGTGCTGTTTGGGTTCGATATCATAGAATGAAGAGATAGTCTTGCTGATAAAGGCTCGTGTCAATCTGCATCGGCGGACAGGTAGAACAATCGGTTAACTCAACGGGAGGTTTACTGCCCGAAACGTAAGCTTCTCCTTGCTTCCCACGGCGGTTAGCACACTTCAATCAACGTCCTGTTGATTTCCTCAATTATCGAGGATATCAAGCTGGCAGGATAGCTCAGAGAGCGACTGCACTCACCTTTGAGTGATCTGATCTGATTGTGACTCCAAACATGACCACAAACTATAACCCAGCATTGCATCAATGAGCATTTTTGTTGACATTGTAGAAAGACTTTTTGTAGTTGTTGTTGTGCAAATTTCCAATTGCAGCTGCAAGCATTCCAAGAAGCTCACCAACAGATGGTCCATCCGTGTGCGGGTCCAGATGCTTTTCATCACCGAGATCACGCCATCCATAACCACCAAGCCATTGAGAACATTCACACCCCCCTGCAAAGGCGTGCGACCGTGTCCCTCAGGAACACCCCATCAACATTCGCTGCTGAAGGTATATTCACATGGATACGAAGAAAATAATTTTATATTTCCACAAAAAAGATGGTTACATCTTTCATTGTAAGTGCCTCAAATTTTGTGATGTTTTTTTTTTTTGGGGGGGGGGGATTAGGCCCAAAATTAATTGTTCATAAAATAATAACACTTGTCAGTGTGATAGTTTGATACCTGAACATATTTATTTTCTTTTTCCTTTTGTTGTTAAATGATTGACAGATTATGCAAACCAGTCCTTGCTCTCGAATGGTAAAGGGCATTTTGAAGATGGTTCTTTCGTGGATGGGATCGTTTTGCGGAATTCCGGTGAGATTCCCGGTGGTAAATGTGCAATGGGGCTTGCTGCGTGACGGAACAGTTCACAAAACGACAAAAATGCCTTTTCACGGTGTTACCCATTATTAATTATTTTCCTTTTATTTGTACATTCATACATGCTCATTGTTTGTTTGTTTTTTTGTAAAGAATTTATTTATTTATTCCCTGTCCCAAGGATATCAGCCCGAAGACGTGCTTCCCTCACCGCCACCTTCTCCACGCATGTACGTCGATCCAATCTCAGTGTACCCCCCCTACATGAGCACGACAGGACAATTCCACTTCCACAACCATCCGATGCCTCAGTGCATCCCAATGTTGTGTCCGTCGTTGCAAAACCGACCAGTGACGCTGGAGGGCACACAGATCCACAGGACGCCATCTCAGATGCGCAACGATATGGAGAACTACGACAGCTCCCCCATTAAGCCTCGAGCTTGGACTGAATCCTCTCTGGACAAGCCCTACGAGAAACCCAAGAAGAACAAGGGAGTGAACCAGAGCGGGTAAGATTCTTCAACTTGCACTCACAAGGCTATATGAACCGATTTGCTTCGACACACGTTCTTGCCGGTTCTTCGTGCAATTAAACTGGCGTCCGTGTAAGTTGAACTGGAATCGCCATCAAAATCTGCACCGACAGACATTAACAGATGGAACTCCAGTCCTTGGAGTTCACATCAAGCAAATTTTCAAATTGTAGAAGTTTTTGCTCATCGAAGAGTTAATTTTTTTTCTTAATCATGGATTATATATATATATATATATATATATATATATATATATATATATATATATATATATATATATATATATATATATATATATATATATATATATATATACATGTACTGTACTTCTAAATTATAATATGGCATTTCAGGAGGATGTTTAGTTAACTCAACATTTCTAACAATATCATGGTCTGGCATCATGGCATTCAATCCAAGTAAATATCACATTTCAAATTGTCTCTCGAGAAGGAAAGTTGACAAACTCATCTGTGTTTATCTTCTGAGATCAACCACTGGGCAGGTACAGCACAATGGTTGCCAACCAATGGTTGTGCGTGTTCTATATTTTTGAAATTCTGAGCATCAACTAAGGAAGCAGCACTTACCATTTTTTTAAGTCTTTGGTATGACTCGGCTGGGGATTGAACCACTGACCTCCCAGACTCAGAGCAGACGCTCTAACTATTACACCCCCGAGTCTGGTTAAAAGAGTTCAACAACTCTCTTGACCCACAATCACTCTCGGAGCCTTCCAAAATCAGTGCTGCGTTTTGCAACTCTAAAGGCAACCTTATCATCAATGCACACATTGTTTAAAATGGTGCTTGCCAGGTATGTGAACCTGTGCGTGTTCATCAATGGTGATAGCAGGTGGAATATATGTTTTGGCTGAGGCTGGTAGAAATGTCACCTCTGTGTCGTTGGGGCCTATTGGGAAGGCAAATTTCCTGCACTCGTCAGATCTCTGATAACCTTGTCAAAGGCATTTATGAGGTCAACACGTAATGGAGATCAACGTTCCTGAAGCTGTCAAACAGCAAAGGTCATGCCGGTGGTACATCAACCTTTCCCGAATCTACATTGCCTGTCAAGAAGAGATTTCTCAGCAATGTGGCAGATGTAATGGGTCAATAAGACCCTAACAAGAACTTTTCCTCCAGTAACGAGGAGGGAAATACCTCTGTGATTGTCAAGCGCACTTATCAGTTGCTTTTTAACTCGATGAAGTGTGTGATGGATGCATCTGTAAATTATGGTCGGATTCCTTCCTTGTGCCAGAAACATTTGCTGGTAAGATTTAGACCAAGACTCTGATGGGTGATTTCTTCCAGCTTTGTATGTTTCTCCAGGAATACCATCGGAGCCATGTGCTTTCCCACTAGAAAGGACATTTATTGCGTTACAGGTTTTGGGCGATGGTAGATTCTTCGCTAGAACCTCTTTTATAGGAAGTTGGGGGACATTCCTACAGACTCTCGAGCCTCATAATTTATGCTGGACTCGTGGTTCAAGAAGTTCTTCAAGTATTCGGCCAACCAATCTTAAGATTTCAATTTTGTCGTTCGTTGAGTGGTTTCATCGGCGCCCATAATATATGACGAGCCATCAGACTACGGAGCATAAACTGTTCATAAAACCTCATAAATCCTCCTTATGTCCATTTTGTCAGCACGCATTCCAAGTATTTCATCTGCTTTATTACTCAGCCATCTGTTACATACAGTTCTCGAGTTTGCTTGAAGTTTGGTCTATTTCTTGTAGTGAGCAGCCTTTTTATGCTGATCATTGCTGACTCAACAAAGTGAGATATGGGGTGTTCGTCTTATGCAGAAGTTTCATTTAGCTCTCCATCATGTTCCTGAAAACGGTCCTGGTTGATTTCTGTCTCTGGGCAACATTGTGCATGGAATCCCTGAATGACTTCCATTCATCTTCATTGCTGCCAGATACTGGCTTACGATGTTCCTCGATCGCGTTACACATCTGGAGGTTTACTCCAAAACTTTGAAGTTTGGGTTAGGGTTAGTGATTGTAACAATTGAGCGAGGGAACGTGTGCACTCCCTCCAACTGAGGTTGTTTTACATACGCTTAGCTATTTCTCATGCACAGGTTTGAGTGTGGTGACTGTGTAACTATGTTTGTGATCGGTACCTGATCTTGCAACGAGAATAGCAGCTCTCCTGATGACAAATTTAAAAGTTGATATTGACTGCTCAATTTGCAAGGGGATATAGGAATGATGTAAGAGCAGAGAAACAGAGGAACGTCAAGCACAGACTCAAGGAATTTGCATGTACATGGGACTTCAAGCTGGCAATGGGACTTCAATGGGAATCCGCAGACAAGATAAGAAACGTAGTCCTTTTGCTTTTGTTAAATATGGAAATTTGCACAAAAACAAAACAGACAAAAAACTGCCATTTATCACAGACTAACAGGAAAGCAATAATAACTTAAGTGCTCCATTGATACTGGAATTTGGATTTATCAAAGGCTACATGGATTTAGAAATATGATGTCCTGCCATCCATCCTTGGTGTACATACGACACACTTCGTTCGCACTCTTTGTGTTGCGTCAAACGACCGGCCAAGGACATCAACGCTTGCACCGCTGCGTGAACCATCCATCACTGGGATGACGTCAGAATGCACACAGTTGTTCTTGGTCTAAAACAAACTCGCTCCAGACTCTGGTTTAGTCTGATTTATCTCGATTTTATTTATTTATTGTTCTCATGGCAACTCTGATTGCCCAATGAGGATTTCTATTTTACCCTCGTGTACTATTTTACCCCCTTTATTTTCCAGCTCTAATTGTCTGGCCACTGTCCTAAGTTGAATAGCTCTCCTAGAGAATAGGTAGGTCCTCATTAGATTTGATACAACCATTATGCAAAAATCGTGCACACTCGCATTGCACGCTCCCTCGTTATCTCTCAGAAGGTTGTTAATCAGGATAATGCAAAATTAAATTTATCTCAATTCTTGTTTTATTTTCTCAATTTCGTTCCATCTTCCTCGCCTCTTTTTCTCTTTTCCTGTCTTGCTTTGTTTCTTAAGCTAAGATTATGATATACATGAAACATCTTCTTTCCCATGTTCGTCCTTTCCCTTGTTTATTGTGTACATCTGTGGCCTCAGTGCCAGAGTGCTGCCTTTTACCCTCTGTCATGTCGCTCTTCCATGACACTCTGTATAGTATGTTGAGAAAAGACCCAATGCAGTTAATGGTCATACCTGTGCTGAGCTTCAATGGTAACAAGTACAGAGTATCACCAGTGTACCTTTGTATTTCAAAAGTGATCCATCCATATGTATGCAACAGGCCCGTCATAGTTCAATCAGACTCGTCATACCTTCCCAACTCATGTGACTTGACGAGAGACTCAGGAGGCCGAAGCCGACAGGACCAGCAGTACTCGAATCTTTATAAACTAGAGAGTTCATAGAATATTTACCCCACACAGTGTTCAAATATATGATTCAATTGAAATAAAATAATGATTTTAAAAGTCGTATTAAAAAATTCAAGAGGTTTAGCACCGTTGGTGCAGTAGTAGGGTAAGAATACTGATTCTGGCTCACTTTTCCCCATGTAAATGAATGGGGGATTTTCAGCGATTTATATTTTTTTTCCCTAAAAATAAACCCCCCTTTTTATCCCAAGGTATATTTATTTGTCTCCCCTTTTAACTTGGAGGTTGAAGCTCATTGAATTGAACACCTGGGGGTTGAACAGCTCACTCATTGAACCTATAAAGATTTGTTCATTCTCAAATTCCTTCAATAGTTTAATTTTCTTTGCACAATAATCCCCATCTAAAATATTGACAAACAAAACATTTGAATCTTTATATTTTTTAAGATACCCCTTTTGTGCCATTACGAAATGATAAACTTCTCTTAATGCTCTTGTTTGACCACCTCCTGAGCCACAGGTTATTTTTTGTTAAGCCCCGCCCACTTTTCTTTAAGCCCCGCCCACTTTTGCTAAGCTCCGCCCACTTTTCATAAGGTATTTTTTCTAAGCCACGCCCACTTTTGCTAAGCCCCGCCCACTTTTGCTAAGCTCCGCCCACTTTTCATAAGGTATTTTTTCTAAGCCACGCCCACTTTTGCTAAGCCCCGCCCACTTTTGCTAAGCTCCGCCCACTTTTCATAAGGTATTTTTCTAAGCCACGCCCACTTTTCCTAAGCCCCGCCCACTTTTGCTAAGCTCCGCCCACTTTTCATGAGGTATTTTTTCTAAGCCACGCCCACTTTTCCTAAGCCCCGCCCACTTTTGCTAAGCTCCGCCCACTTTTCATAAGGTATTTTTTCTAAGCCACGCCCACTTTTCCAAAGCTCCGCCTACTTTTGCTAAGCCCCGCCCACTCTTACATCATTTCCAGTTCATCTCTGACTCACAAAGAAATCACTAGAAAATTACAGGATGTTATGGTTTTGAAAAATTTCCCAATGAAGGCTTGCCTAGGCTTGCCCAGGGAATTTCCAAAGGAAACCACACCCACCAGTCTTTCTCTATAAAAGCTTCAAACCCAGGCTCCATTTTAAACATTTGTTCTTGCTGGCAATGGTGTTCTGTGTGCTTGTCTCAAACTCTCTGTCTTCTATGGAACTAAACCTTCAAGTTGATGAACTGGATTCAAACCTCTTATCTATTGAGGTAAGATTTTTTATTTTCCTATTTTCAAACTTTGATTGAAGCATACTCATTTAATAATTAATTAACTTAATTAATACATTATTATTTTCTCTCACAGGAAATTGTATCTGAAAATACTGCTTTTGCTACAACTTGGAGGTAATTGTTGGCTTGGTTGAAGACCTTGAGTGGGATGACTTTGGTGTTCCTTGGAACTCTCTGTCTTCTATGGAACTAAACCTTCAAGTTGATGAACTGGATTCAAACCTCTTATCTATTGAGGTAAGATTTTTTATTTTCCTATTTTCAAACTTTGATTGAAGCATACTCATTTAATAATTAAATAACTTAATTAATACATTATTATTTTCTCTCACAGGAAATTGTGTCTGAAATACGAAATGAAAATACTGCTTTTGCTACAACTTGGGGCGAAATTGTTGGCTTGGTTGAAGACCTTATGAGCGACCAAGACCCACAGAACGAGTTCGTCCTTGATGACCCAACCAAAGAGTTATACCTTGGAGACCAGCAAAATCCTGAAAAAGAGTTTTACAGCAATAGTACTCATTGTGAGTTATCAAGACAATACCCACTGAACAAGTTATACCTTGATGAGCCAGAATACAAGTTTTACCTTGGAGACTCACAAATTTTGAAAAAATCAGTAAATGAGTTCTGCCTTGATGGTTTAAATAACTACCTTGGAGACTCAGGAAAAGGGTTCTGCCAAGATGGTTCTAAATATGGGGCCTACCTTGGAGACTCACAAATTTTGAAAAAATCAGTAAATGAGTTCTGCCTTGATGGTTTAAATAACTACCTTGGAGACTCAGGAAAAGGGTTCTGCCAAGATGGTTCTAAATATGGGGCCTACCTTGGAGACTCACAAATTTTGAAAAAATCAGTAAATGAGTTCTGCCTTGATGGTTTAAATAACTACCTTGGAGACTCAGGAAAAGGGTTCTGCCAAGATGGTTCTAAATATGGGGCCTACCTTGGAGACTCACAAATTTTGAAAAAAATCAGTAAATGAGTTATCCTTAAGAGACTTTGTAAGTTGGTTTTACTTTGAATACTTGAAATGTGGGTTCTGGATTGATAACTCACAATGTGATACATATCTTGGAAACTCAACGGGAATGTGGTTATACCTTGAAGACTTGGAAAGTTGGGTTTATGTTGGACACTTGAAACTTTTTTGGGGGCTTTTATTTATTTATTTATTTATTTATTATTATTATTATTTTATTTATTTATATTTTGGAGACTTTTGGAGTTGCTATCACTCTTTAGGATCTAAACCTATCGATGTAGTTCTTTGTCGGATGGTGCTTGATGAGAGCAAGATCAAGAAAGTTCTGGGAAGAAAGTGCAGGCTTACTCCCCCTTTCTACGTCATCAAACCTGAAAGCCTTAAAAGACAGAATTGGAAGAAGAAAAAAAAAAACGTAAAAATATATATATATATAGGTGGAAATCTCATTTTGAAAAAGACATTGTGTTGGGCGAGGATTGAGTTGGGGTTGAGATTTTGAATGTGAGGGTTGGGGTTGAGATTTTGAATGTGAGGGTTGGGACACACACACACATACACATCAACAAACAAAAGTTAAGCCTTGACTATTCAGTTGAGGATTCTGTGTTTGGGGTTCACAGATCTAAGAACGTCCCCCTTGACACACATTATATACTGTTATACACCTCGGACTTGGCCCTCGAGTGTCCACAACGGTGTATAGTAGGAGGGAGTGAAGCGCCAACCTATTGCTCCCATTGCACACACACACACAAACAAAAGTTAAGCCTTGACTATTCAGTTGAGGATTCTGTGTTTGGGGTTCACAGATCTAAGAACGTCCCCCTTGACACACATTATATACTGTAATACACCTCGGACTTGTCCCTCTAGTGTCCACAAAGGTGTATTATATGCTTAGTTTTGTCTTTTGTAATTCCTGTGAATAAAATGAACCTAAAATCTCTTCCCTTCCAAATCATATATTTTATAAGTCCAAGGAACTGTATCTATTACATCAACAATTTTAAAAAGTTCTTTCGTCCATCGTTCAGTAAAACCCTTTTCAAAATGAGATTTCCACCTATATATTCTTACGATATCACCAACTTTGAACTTAGGTTTTCTGACATTAATCTCTTTTTCATATTTTAATTTTGTAAATGTTTCTGATGGCTTCATATTCGTTGACGTGTGAATCGTGTCATTATACTTATCCACAATATCCTGAATAAAAGATAACCATTGTTGTGAACCGAGTTGTGTGAATTTTTATATAGTCTCTCTTTTAAGGTACGATTAAAACGTTCAACAACAACTGCCTTCCCTTCATTAAAGGTACTGTATAATGTAATACTGTTATTTTTTAAAAAATTCATAAATGTCTTGTTATAAAACTCTCTACCCTCATCAGTCCACAATTTCTTAGGTTTTCTCTTACTTTTATTAAATATCTGTTGAAAAGCTAACACAAGAGTATTACCTGTTTTGTTTTTAAAGGGACAACCCACGCATATCTACTCCTCAAATCAATAACGGTTAAAGCATACTTGTACCCCTTATCATTATTGAGTTCAATCAAATCAGCAGACCAGATATAATCAACTTCCTTGGAATAAACTTTCCTTCTCTGAAACTTTGTGAATATTGGTTTATGTAATTCATCAGCTAATTGCTCTTCAGTCTTAATGGCATCATTAGAGCCTATAAGTTTTTGAATTTCCAAGTCCAAGTTTCAATTTAGCACTAATCATCTTCTTCACGATGAACCTATCAACTTTTTCTCTCAAGGTTGGATTTTGTATCAGAGACAAATTATATAACATTTCTCTATCGGCTTCATGCTTTTCTTCCAACGTTGTGGTATTCCTATAATCAATATCGTGTCTCATGCACACTTCATCAACTCTATTGATTGGTTTACTCCAGGATTTAGGATTGTCTGCCTCATCTAATCTTTTATCCAAGTTTGTGCCTGGACCACAGAAAGAATACCCTGGAAGATGTAATTCCCCTGGTATTCCAGTAGTTGTAAATTTACTTCCTGATAAAAACTTTTGTATATCTCCTCCGAGTTTGTGTTTGGAGATAAATTGATTTTTTGAACCACACACCGAACATATACCTTTTTGTATAACCCTGTTATTTTTACTTTTAATATATGAAATATTTTTAGTATTAGTTTTCTTTTTACATTTGAGACAATAACTCATTTATTTATGAGAAAAATTTCTGCAGAGTGCAAAAACCTTTTTAGTTTCCAACATGCACATTTGAATCTTAATTTTTAAAACATAAAGAATCCTTAGAAATGCCTTCACTCTCTCCTCCATTTATTTAAGAAAAAACTTGAATTAAAATACATGTCTTCTCGATGTCGATAGTCTTGTCGAAAGTATTGCAAATAGACTTTTTAATTCTTTGTATTCCTCCCTGGTGAGATAAGTTAATTTCTTTAATACCTCTATTCTTTTTGAATCTCACTGGTATCCATATTTTTATATGTATTCATTCTCTCTCTTTCCTCCCTCTCTCTCTTCTCTCTTTCCTCCTTCTCTCTCTCCTCCTCCTCCTTTTCCTCCTCTTCCCTCTCTTCTTCAACTCCTTCCTCATCCCTTACTATACTTGAATCGTTTACACCCCATAGAATATTATACATATATTCATCAGGATTTCTTGTTATTCCTGTATCCAAAATAATTTTTTACAACAGGATACCAATAAAATTTCTTTTGAATTTCTAAAAGAGCCTTACCTTTTCTTAACCTTATAATTTTTTCATTATTTAACATTCTAATTAAATCTAAAGTTGTTGGTTTATCAACATCAGCATAATGCCAATCTTTTATTGAAAATACCTCATTCTTATGTTGTAGAACATATTTATTAAAATACCGAATACCCTTTTCTTGAAGGTATGCTTGAACACAGAAATGATAATTTTCTTGAAGCCTTCTTGCTGTCATTTATGTATTAGAAATATATGTTAGAATAATATTATGGCACGAAACACCTCCCCATCTTCCCATAGTTAAATCATTTTGTATTTCCTTACTTATTATATATAATCCTGTTTTTTCTGTTTTCATGAGATAAACAAGGGCAAAACCATTATTATATTTACCCTTATTAAATTCTTTTATTTGTTGTTTACTAATCGTGGCTCCACAAAACTCATTCTCGATACCAAGTGGATAATATTCTTCCTTACGAGACTGATTTAATTGTTCCAGGTCTTCGAGGTTAATTTTAAATGACCAATTATACCCTAAATCATTCATATCATACCCCCATTGTTCTATTCTCATACAAACGATACGCCCTTCTTTATAAAAATTTATTTTAATTCGAACTGTGAATTCTGTATGACCTGGAGATAATATCAACACTTCTGTATCTTTAGAATACACAGCCGTTTTATTTAAGTATATATATTGTGATAAATCGCTTAATCTCACCAAGTCATTCGCGTCAGTCGGGCTTGGATAATTTTTTAATTTATAAGCATTTTTCATGTTAATATTTTTGTTTATATTATATTTATATCGTTCAGCCTGTGCCTTTGTATAATAATTTGATAAATCAATATCCAGTTCTTGAGATACACCAAAGATAGAACCATCTTTACCAACATAAGTCATTTATATTAGATTAAAAATAATATCATAAAATTTTTTATTTTTGTTGAGTTGAAATAACACATATAGACATAATTGACCACAACACTTGGAATTTAATTCTTGGACTTGAAATGTTTGATAAACACCATTCTGTAAGAATTTTATGACTTCAACAGGTGGTGGAAGACCAAAACTATCAAAATAATATTTGTCTTGACTATTAAAAATACAAACCCAATGAGAACCGTTCCCATCATTATCTTCTAAGTTCATAATAATATTCTTTGTATGTTTCGACACATTTGTTAATTCATCTCTCATACAAATAACCACATTATGAATTTTTAATTTCTTACAATATTTGACAAGTTGTAAATTTGATGTTGTATTCTTTCCAAATTCTTTCAACCACTCATCAATGCTCATTTATTTATTAGAAAGATATAATCCATTACCTCTTTTCGTTAATTTTACACCTGCTTGTGCTATAGAAGAAAGCATATCTCCAACTAACAATCTCGCTTTATCAGGCAGACCTTCAAGTTTTTCAGCAAAATCTACAATTACACCACTTCCACTAATTTGTTTCTCCAACTCTTTGTTATGTCTTTCCAATTCTTTTTGAGCCTGGAGTTGAGCCTTCCTTTCGTTGGCAGTTTTGACCGCTGTTGAAATACCACCCGTCAATGCTCCAACCGCACTTAAACCAGCAAATAAAGGAATTAGAAATGGGAGAAATCCTCCACTCGTCTCTCTTATTGAATATTTTTTCAACATTGGTTTTGTCATTTTAATTTTAAGTGAGCCAGTGTCATTCAAGATTTTAACCTGTTCTCTTGTGAGCAAAACATCAATTCTTACTGCTCCTTTTCTCTGAATTGTATTAACGTTAATCGTACAAGGCTTTTGATTTTGAACACAAGATGATAGTTTATGAAGATTGATTTGATTAACATATACCCCAGTTGGTACTTTGCCACTCATTTATTTAACAAAAAAATTATGTGAGACTAATCATCACACCATTATCTGTATTAATCTGCAATTCTGTTTCTTCCAAAAGCAAACAATATGTATCAACTTCTTCACTCTCTCCTCTTTCAATGTATAGGGAAGTATCCACTCGATTAGACTTTATAGTTTCTTTTTGAGCGCTCAGGTCAAACGTATAGATTGTATACAAACTTTTAAATGCTGTCATATCCAAAATAGGTTCTTTATTTCCATTACTTTCACACACCTTTTGGTAAGACTTGTATGCTTCAGCAAAATCATTTTTTTCCCAATTAATTTCCAATCTATCTCGTGGATAAAATGTTCCATCTAGAGAAACGCGAAGTTGTTTCACCTTAGCATTATCACTCAATGCATTATTCTTATCAGTCGCAGTATCACCATCTGGCTTTTTAAAAATCATCCACAGATATCGTGGCTTTCCTTCCAGAACACCCAAATTCCACGTGTAAGTAGTTTGATTGAGTTTAACGTGTTGACATCTTCTTTTGAGGTATGATACACTGAGTGGTTTTTTGAGTTAAGTCTTCGATTCAACATCTCTTCTGTTTTAAGATTAGGAGTATATTCACTGATATACCAACTCATCTCCTCAATTACAAATTTATTCTGATCACCAAAAGCATTACCAACACCAAAAAGCAATCTATTTTCATTATCATTCCTTTGTAGTTGAAATCTAATTTTAAGACCATACAGAACTTTATCATAATCACAAAATCCAAATATACCTTTAAGAGGAACTGCCACAGTAAAACTATTTTCTGCTTTTGTATCATCATTATACATTCCTTTCCTTTGAGTATACCCAGGGTCTGTGTTTGTTCCCGTTGACATATCAGGAATAAAACCTTCGACAGACCCCTTTCCCATTCTATCACTGAATGTATAGAGTGTAAATTTCATCATTTCAGATACAGCAGAGACATAATCAACCGCTTCAACTTCTTGTGTTCCAATATACAATCGCACACTATCAAACATTTTCCAGAAGAAATCATTTACAAGTGTAGCGTTTGTGTTATTCCCAGCCTTAGTGAATTTAAATTTACACAACAAGAAACTTTCGGAGAGATTCAAATAGGTTTGTTGATTATTTATTTCAAAACTTTTTGTACCATTTGTATTCCAGTCTGTTCCAGTTATTGCATTTACCTTGAAGTAATCTTCTTTTTAGTGGAGTTTGAGATAATAATAGTATCATCCAAATCATAGATACTATCAATTGCTTCCATACTTGTATTTATTTAGGAAAAAGATGTTAAAACTTTTGAAACCCTGATCCAAGTATTTGAATTATTTTCTGTCGTTCTTGGGGGACAACTGAGTTTTACCTTTCTTAATTTCTTTTATTGCTTGTAATTTATGAGATTCTTTCTGAGCATCTTTTATACTCTTTACAGCACCTGCTACATTTCCCACAGCAGAAGCAGTTGAACCAATTAGGTCTTTATGTTTAAGAATAGTTGAACCAATACCCATGAGAGTATCAATTATCCCATCTCCTCTAAATTGATGTCCGACACCCCTTTGTCTCTTAGGTTTATAGTATCCTCTACCAAGATACATACCTTCACCCTTGTAGTACGGGGAAAGGAACATCCCATCCCCTGTAATTATTTTATATTTTCCCAACTCGTGCTTCCTCACAATAACCATCGTATTTATTTATTGAAAAACTTCACGTAGGTGAATTCTGATGGATATAACTTCTCCATTAAAAGAGATCACACGATTATCTTGGTCGGTTATCCTAAAATTTACTCTGTGTATGGTTTTTCCTGACACAGGTAGATAAACCAAATTTTTAGGCTCCATATTGAATTTATAACCAATTGGGGTTGAGTATGCGCTGAATGAAAATATTGTATTTGTTTTTAATCCATCATTATAAGCACCATCAATCAAATCACAGTGAATTAACACCGAATTTATTCCTGAGGATATTTGAATGACATTATCACTGTAAAACGTCCCATTAGTTTCAATCTTTTTGAGGAGAAACCTAATAACTCTCTAAATGAATTATCAATTGTGAAATCAACCTTGTAGTTATTTTTAACTTTAATCGTTGATTTTGAAGTATGTTTTTGAATGTTTATAACAATATTTTTTGGTTCATCACCCTGTTCTTTCATAAGACGAGCAATTTCGGAAGATATTTGAGAAATCTCGTATGCTCCGGGTGAGACTGTTATCGTTTTGTATCCACTTCCCGGATTATAACTAAACTTGTCATTTTTCTCGGTTATATTAAATAAGGTATTATAAGTCTCCATGGACAATAAAGATGCCTCATATTCTTTTGTTGTGTCAAGTTGTAGTGGGTATGGGAATGAAGATGTGTGGTCGCTTGTTGTGAAATTAAAACTCAGGATTGTGCTTCTCATCTTATTTAATATGAGTTAAAATGTCTTTATATTGAGATTTATTAATTATTTTCATGTTCATCAACTGGTCTAAAATGGCTGATGCTTCATTAAAACAATTGTTATTTCCAGCCTTCTTACTGCCGAACAACAATAACAGTCTATTAACTAATTGTGATGGGTCATTTGGAAGAAAACTAATACCTGAACCAAGGATACTTAAAGCCTGAATAATGTGTTTCTCCTTCTCATTCTTCCTACTTTTACCAGAAAGAATAACCTTATAATTTAGAGTGTTCAGCAAATCAATATATACTCTATCATCATTATTTTCCATATCCAATGGTTTATCAATATACTTTGATTCATCCCTCACAGTTGAACCTTGTCTTCCATCTTTTGTGAGAAGAAACATTAATCTCGGAGTTAGTTTAACAGGGGTTGAGCAGAACTTAAGAACCTTAATTCATCATTAAATATCAATACCTTTTCTTGAACAAGATGAAATATTGCTGGTTGTTCTGTTGGAATGAGTCCTGCTTTGGTTTTTGAATCCGCTGAATATTCATTGTTTTGAACAGCATTCACAATATAATCAGGGGTTGATTAATCTCTTCCAGTTGTTGAAATAAACCTTCATCATCATATTCTAATTCTCCTAAATGCTCTAATTCTTCCTCCGTCATTTGACTGAAATCTTTTAACATTTGAAGCTTTCTAGGAGTATATTCTACTGTGGGAACTGTGGAAACATCTTTCATTTTTTCTTGGGAAGTCTTTAAAAGTGGTTTAAAAAATTTCTCTTGTTTTTTTCAAATGCTTCTTCGCCCGTTAGTTTCTGTCTGCGTTTCTTCTTTATGTCTTCCTGTTGTTTTACAACTTTTGAAACCAACTCTTGATGTTCCTTAAATCTTCTTGCTCTTTCTTTTGTATCCATTTATTTATTGTAAAATATCATTTAATGAATTGTAAAGATCAACAGGGAAATTTTCCTTTTCTTCATCATTCAAGTAGATGTGTTCAAATAAATCCTTTTCTTTAAATATTTCATCAAATTCTTTATTAACATTAATGCGAGTTGTAATTTCTTCTTCACTAATCCTTGCATCTCTGCTTTTCATACGTTTGTGTTGAGTTTCTTCATCAACATCAAAACCGAATGATAAAATCTTCACTCCGCTCAGATATTTAATAATTTGTCTCGTTCCTTCTGGATTAGTTTCTAATATCCCAACACCACCAGATTTTAGTTTCTTTAACTCACTCTTACAATGTGAATATTTTGTTGTACCAAGAGAAACCTCCTCAAATATTTGTCCTTCATTCCTCAATCGCATATGTTCCTCCACTGAAATATAGTGATAATCTTCACCTTTTACTTCTCCAGGTCTTATTGCTCTAGTTGTTGTTGATACAATGCGTATCACGGGGTGTTTTTTAAGTAAATTTACAATATTCTCATTTGTACTACACAAGAACCTTGATTTATGAAAGTTTTTTCCAGAAGCAGATTTACCCACAAGATTTATAATAATAGTTGTCATTTATATATGTAATTGTTTATAAAACAAAAAATATATCCCTTAATATCTCATCTTGTTTCACAACAATATATTTATATTTTTCAGTCGTGTGCTTCATATAATCCTCAAATTTCTTTTTACTACATAATGTAGAACAATTATCTCTCCAAAAATTATTGATATCTATTGAATTTAACTTGAATAAAATAAAAGTATTAGCATTGTTTCTGATGGAACGACGAGGAAGTTGAAAGTACGATTGACTAAGATAAATACAATTACAAGAAGAATGTCTCCCTCTTGTGTAGTAGCTGTCCATTACCGTTTGGTTTCTCTCATTAACACAATCATCAAAGATAACGAGGTTCTTTTTTGATTTATCCAAATCTTGGGGAGACGGTATATCATCCGTATTATCACTAAGAATACAAGTTATAAGATTTGATTTCTTTTTACATCTCTGTGTATCACAAAATAGTTGAATTATATCTTCAATGTTATAATCATTTAGGTTTTTTTGACGTTTAAATAAACCTATTATATCTTCTTTTTGAAGACCAGCATTAAAACCTTGTGAGAGTAGTTGATACTCTGGTTGAAAACTCGACTTTGTGAAAATTATTAAATTATCATAATCTAAAAAGTTGGGAGTGAGGAGCATTTTTAAAAGTAAGCAGGTTTTTCCACATCCACTTGAACCAACTATGAGACATCTTAATGAATTTGGGAGATTTTTATGGTTGTTAAATTTTATCTTATTTTCCCAAATAGGTAAAAAATCATTCATTTATATATTTGAAAAACAGGTTATTTAATTTATTATTGGCTTTTTAGAAACTCTATATTTTATCCTAAGTTCAGGTTTAATTTCAAGATAATCCATTATTTTATTTATACAATATCTTGTGTTGATATTTCCCTGAAAATTACATCCATGAATAATATACAACAACAATCCTTTGAACATTTCTCTTATACGTTCAGTTTCTTCCCTTGTAAGGAAAGGTGTGTTATCATCCTCATACTTTACATTCATTTCTCTAATCAATCTTGTAAAGTAATTCATTTTTGGTGTAAATCTAAAAGAATTATTTTCCTTTTTATATTTTTTATTATCATTAATTAGAAGATAATCACAGAATATACATTGTTTATAGGCTTTTGACTCTGTGTTTAATCCCCGTCTTTCACACGCAGGACAATTCTCAAATTTGTCATATGGAGAATCAGGAAAGTCTAGCATATTTATAAAGTAAAACTTTACTTAAACTGAAATTCATCTATACTTTCAGTTGTATATTACCATCGATATCGATATACTTTTTTTCATTATCAGATTCAACGACAACATTTTTTATATTAAAGGTAATTTTAAAATTATCGTTAACTACTATTGAACGAAATGTCATTTCACCTGATATATTAACATCCTTTATTTCATCAAGATTTACATCTTTAGGGTTGTTGAAAAAAATACAAATTTCTCCTTGCATATTACAGATGGTCTTATCTTTTCTTTCTAAAGCTTCATCCATAAGGTTTTTGTTCTTTGATACTTTTTCTTGTTTCATTGCTTTTTCTAGTTTTGAATATATTACTAGAAGGAGAGGAGAAACTTTTGTTAGAGATACTTTAATTGATGTTCTACCAGGTATACTAAAAGCCCTTCCACTGAAGGAAATTGAAGAACTCATATTATTTACCATAATAGTTTTTATCCAATAGTTGTTATATTTATCTTTGTTCAATTTTACATCCTTGACATATTTCTCAGTATCTTTAACAGATGAAGAGATTGATTGAAACTTGTCTTTTGTGTCTTGAAACATTGTATTTATTAAGTGAAAAAGTTGGAGGATAAAATGTTTTTAAGCACAGATTCACCTATAAATTAAACGAAATTTTCATCAAGAAAATTTTAGTTCAAGCAAAGTTTTATTCTATAAATATGGTGAATACAACGTACTGCGATGTTTGTAATCACGAATATAAACATTATAGAAAACACCTCCGAACCAACAAACACACATTTAATCTATTTCATCAAATATCTCCTCTTGAGTTGGAAAGAAAACATTGTGATATCTGTTCAAAGGATGTTTTGAAGAGTAGTTATAATCAACATCTTCAATCACAAAAACACAAGAAAAATGAGTTTAAAGTAAAGGGAGACTATTATATTAAAAACACTGATGAGGCATTTAAAGGGCATATAAAAATAAGGATTTTTCAATTTGGAGAACCCGGTCCATCATCAATAGCTGAATCAATTGAAATAGTAAAACCCGATGTTGAAAAATTTATTAAAAAGACATTAAAAGAAATAAAAACTTTAAAGTTTTATATGGGAGTGAAAATGAATATGAAAAGACAAGATGAAGAACAAACTCCTTATATGAGAACAGATCTTCATTTTATAACATCATTTCAAGATTTTTTGAATAGTGGGGTTTATGAAGAACTATCAAGACAAGAGGAGGATGTTGATAATACAGTGGTAGGAAGTGGATTCAATATTAAAAAAATCATCTTTTTAGATATACACATTCTAAAATCAAACCCTCTTAAAGCTTCTTCTTATATTGAATTACCAAAAGAAATAAAACTAAAGAAGGCAGTTGTTAATATTAAGAACAATGATAATAAATGTTTTCTCTGGTCTGTTCTTGCTCACTTACATCCACCAAAATGTAATTCAGAAAGAGTAAAACAATATATGAAATATGAGAATACCTTGGACATTAAAGATTTTAAATTCCCAATGCCATTAACAGATATTCCTAAATTTGAGAAAAAGAATAATCTTTCTATTAATGTATATGGATTAACGGATACAAACAAAGTTCAAATATTAAAAATTTCAAACAACTATAAAAATGAAGAAACACACATTGACCTTTTATATTTTAGTGTTGGAAAGAATTCACATTACACATACATCAATAATTTATCAAGATTAATCTCTTCTCAGGTATTCAGAACAGCAAACAAAATATATCCTTGTAAGCGATGTCTTAATTCATTTCATACAAAAGAACGATTAGAACAACATTCAAAATATTGTAGTAATCATAAATCAGCTGTAATTACAATGCCTAAACCTGGTGAAAAGATTTATTTTGAAGATTATAATAAATCTATCATGCACCCATTTGTGATATACGCTGATTTTGAATGTATCCTTAAAAAGATAAATACTGCTTCTCCTAATCCAAAAGAACCATATACAAATAAATATCAAAAACATATTCCTTGTGGTTTTTGTTATTATATCAAATCATCTGTTGGAGAAAAGTATAACAAACTTGAACATTATCGTGGAAAAAATGCTTCACAAGAGTTTGTAAAACGATTAGAAAAGGATTGTATAAGACTCACTAAATTAATGAAAGAAACAAATGAACCGATGAAATTAACCAAAGAAGAAAAATTAGAATTTAGAATGAACAATATCTGTCATATTTGTGAGGGGGAAATTAAGGAGTTTAAAGTTAGAGACCATTGTCATCTTACTGGTAAATATAGAGGTCCCGCTCATTCCTGTTGTAATCTTAATTATAAATTACCTTCTTTTATTCCAGTCTTTCTTCACAACAGCGCCAACTATGATACACATCTATTTATAAATGAACTTTCAAAAACACCAGGGAATATTTCTGCTATAACAAACACAAGTCAAAAGTATATTTCATTTTCAAAATGATATTCACAAAACCTATAACTCGTATTAGGTTTTTAGATTCTTACAAGTTTATGGGAACACCACTAGCCTACCTCGCATCAAATCTAAGCTCCACAGACTCTTTTCCAAATCTTAATTCATTCTTTCCAAAAGAGGAAATTCTCACTAAAGAGGAAATTCAGATTAAAGATGAAATTCTGATTAAAGAAGGAATTCTTACGAGAGAGGAAATTCAAACAAGGAATGAAATTCAAAGTAAAGAGAAAATTCTTACAAGTAAGGGAATTTATCCTTATGATTATATGGATTCATTTATGAGATTTAAAGAAACACAACTTCCTTCAAAAGAAAGTTTCTATAATAACCTTTATGAAGAAGAGATAAGTGATAAGGAATATAAACACGCACAAGAAATATGGAAAATATTTAAGATAAAGAACCTTGGAGAATATCACGATTTATATCTAAAAACAGATGTTTTATTGTTAGCTGATGTGTTTGAAGCTTTTAGATCACTCTGTCATAATAAAAATTGTTATGGATTAGATCCTGCCCACTATTTCACAGCTCCTGGTTTAGCTTGGAGTGCAATGTTGAAAATGACAAAACAAGATATAGATTTAATCAGTGATGTGGATATGCTTTTGATGATTGAGAAGTCCAAGAGAGGTGGAATATCACAAGTATGTTCAAAAAGATATGCTAAAGCAAATAATAAATATCTCCCAAATTATGATAGTGAAAAAGATAGTAATTATTTGATGTATTTTGATGCTAATAATTTGTATGGATGGGCAATGTCTCAATCTCTACCTTATGGTAAATTAGAGTGGGTGGAAGAAAAGAATTATGAAAAGGCTTTGATGAATATTGTTATTTCTTCTCAAGAGGAATTGAATGACGAAGAAGAAGGTTATTATTTTGAAGTTGATTTGAGGTACCCGAGTGATCTTCATAATAAGCATAAAGATCTTCCTTTTGCATGTGAGAAAGAAACTCCAAAGAAAGAATGGTTAAGTGATTATCATAAAAGTTTTAATATTAAAGGTAAATCAACAGAAAAGTTATTAACAACATTCTATGATAAAGAGGGATATGTTTTGCATCAGAGAAGCTTAAAACAGTTTTTGAGAGAAGGATTGAGAGTAGCTAAAATTCATAGAGTTTTAAAATTTAAACAAAGTCCTTGGGTGAAAAAGTATATTCAATTCAATACAGATATGAGAGCAAATACAAAAGTAAAATTTGAAGGGGACTTTTATAAATTAATGAATAATGCTGTATTTGGAAAGACTATGGAAAATGTTAGAAACAGGCAAAACATTAGATTCGCAACATCTTGGAAAGAAGCTTCGAGATTGATAAATAAACCAAGTTTTGAGAGAGAAGAGGTTTTTTCAGAGAACTTTTCTGCAATTCATATGAAAAAGGAAAGTATTGTAATGGATAAACCAATTTATATTGGAACAGCAGTTCTTGATTTATCAAAGATATTGATGTATGATTATTTGTATAATGACTTAAAGAAAGAGTATGGTGAAAATGTTTCATTGTTGTATATGGATACTGATAGTTTTATCCTAGATATAAAAACTGATGATGTTTATGAAGATATGAAGAAAAATATTGGAGTATATGATACAAGTAATTTCAGCAAGAAGAGTGAGTTATTTTCCAAAAAGAATGAAAAGGTTATTGGTAAGTTTAAGGATGAGTTGGGTGGAAAAGTAATGAGTGAGTTTATTGGATTGAGAGCAAAGGCATATGCTTATAAGTATGGTGAACAGATTGATAAGAGGTTAAAGGGAATAAAGAAATATGTAATAAAGAAATCAATAACTTTTAGAAATTATTATAATTGTTTGATGAATAAGAAAGAAGAATATAGGAAAATGAATACAATAAGAAGTTATAAACATAACATATATAGTGAAGAAGTAAATAAAAAGGCATTAGGAGCCTTTGATGATAAGAGATTTATTTTAGATAATGGAATAGATTGTGTTCCATATGGATATTGTATGATAGAGTGTATAAAATAGATTATGTTTTAACGATGGGAAGATGGGTTAGGGTTTTTAAGGGCTACCGCTGCTTTTTCACAATATATAAATGGTTAAACCAAGTATTAATCAAACTAAAGAGTGGAGAAAATCTCAGTCTTGGTATATAAATGGAAAACATAATGAATGTGAAAAATATCAAATAAGTCTTATTGAAAAAATAACTAAAACAAAGGTAAATAAAACAAATAAGCGAATTAATTTAAAAACTAGTAAGTTAGAGGATGTAAAGAAAAAATGAATATCCTTGAATGGACTGAAAACTTTGATGGTTATCAATTGAACAATGAAAAAACAATTTACTATAATCTCAAAATGATATGTGGCTCAGGAGGTGGCCAGATGAGAGCATTAAGAGAAGTTTATCATTTCGTAATGGCACAAATGGGGTATCTTAAAAAATATAAAGATTCAAATGTTTTGTTTGTCAATATTTTAGATGGGGATTATTGTGCAAAGAAAATTAAACTATTGAAGGAATTTGAGAATGAACAAATCTTTATAGGTTCAATGAGTGAGCTGTTCAACCCTCAGGTGTTCAATTCAATGAGGTTCAACCTCCAAGTTAAAAGGGGAGACAAATAAATATACCTTGGGATAAAAAGGGGATTTATTTTTAGGGAAAAAAAATATAAATCGCTGAAAATCCCCCATTCATTTACATGGGGAAAAGTGAGCCAGAATCAGTATTCTTACCCTACTTGCAGTCTTATCAACCACCTTTTTTCACATGTCCAAGTATGACAAAACTGGAGGTTTTTGAAAGTGGCAAAAGGTGATTTGTGTTCTACAGTGTTCACATATATAATTCAATTGAAATAAAATAAGGATTGTAAAAGTCGTATAAAAAAGAACTTCCGGAAGTTTACCGCCACTGATGCAGTGGATTTTACAGCACCTTGTTTAACACTAGCATAACCCGCATTCTGCGCGTCATGTTGGGGTGGATGTGTTTGAGAAAGGAACTGATGCAGAGTATCAGTATTAATTTTACTTTAATGCAGTAAGTGGAATACGATTTCACTGTTTCAGAACCATTTTATGCACTTTTTTTGTACCATGCACCTCATATGGTCTTTGAGATAATGTAAGCTGAATATCACATTACTCGAGCGCAGAACAAAGTCGAAGATAGCGCGACACGAAACCACAAACTCGGAAATAATATATAAGATGTTGCATTAGTTATTTGTGCCTGTTGTTTGTGTCCTTTATGGCATCCTTAAAAACAGTAAGTTTCCTGTTTGGAATTATTTTCAATTTTGTTTTACTGCCAGGCAGGCAGATACAGTAAAGAAAGTTATCTCAATCGTCTCTGTGCATGTGCGATCGGGACAAATTCAGAGAATAATTTTAAACTACAGGTTTGTTTTCCGATTCATGTTCCGATTCGTGTTTAAAAATATAACATTCAATCGAAATCAAGTTTGTTTGTTTTCTCTATCATAAACTAACGTTTGTGGACGGACGGGTGGACGGATGGACAAACAGAATGTGAACAAATTGCTTATCCCCGCTTTTCGCTTCACATGCACGGGGTCATAAGTCTTTAAAGTTACACCTCAATGAAGTATTTTGTTTGAGTAATTGGAAACTTAATTGCACCCAATCGGTTTAATCATTAGAAAAGGCGATCAAAGCAATAAATGCGATTCAAGAACTGAACTCTTGGAGATGCGACCCAGGCAGTTCTGATTATTCCTGCAGTCGTTGGGCCCTTTTATCAACATTAATTGTGAAAATTCTTTGTTGTTTTATTATCACAGCACAACATCAGAATCTTCATCCTATCCAAGCGGCCTCCAATCTGGCAACTTACAGGACAGCCCCGTGAGAACCCCAACATCACAGGGCAGCTTGGAGTCGACGCTAGATATGAGAGAGTGCGGCATGATGGTACAGGCGTATGCACCCAGGTAAGCACAATGGGAATGTGTTGCTGAGCAAGCTCAGCAAATAAAAGCACAGCCAAATGAATGTAAGGATTTTATTTCCAAGGATTCGATTAATATCTTTCCTGTTAAATCGTCAATTGTTTTGCTGTCACACCACAGTACGTTCATTTCGGTACCCTTATCGATAACATCGTGCAACGCCAATTATTTTTCTCAACCGGAAGTTGAGAAGTATGCCAACCGCTTATTGGGAAGAAAGTGAAGTGACTTTTCAGGTTTGAACCTCTCTCTCTCGCGATCTCTTGAGCTCTCTTGAGCTCTCTTGTGCTCTCTCGCACTCTATCGCACACTCTCAAGCTCTCTCGCGCGCTCTGTCAAGCTCTCTCGAGCTCTCGAGCTCTCTCTCGTGCTCTCTCGCGCGCTCTCGAGCTCTGTCGCGCTCTGTTGAGCGCTCTAGCCCTCTCTCGAGCTCTCTCAAGCTCCCTCGCGCTATCTTGCGCTCTCGCGCTCTCTCGTGCTCTCTCGAGCTCTCTCAAGCTCTCTCGCGCTATGTCGCGTGCTCTCGAGCTCTCTCGAGTTCTCTTGCGTGCTCTCGAGCTCTCTCGAGCTCTCGAGCTCTCTCGAGCTCTCTCTCGCTCTCTGGCGCTCTCTCGCGCGCTCTCGATCTCTCTGGAGCTCTCTTGCGCTCTCTCGCGCGCTCTCTCGCTCCCTCGAGCTCTCTCGCGCGCTCTCGAGCTCCCTCTAGCTCTCTCGCGCTCTCGAGCTCCCTCTAGCTCTCGAGCTCCCTCGAGCTCTCTCGCGTGCTCTCGAGCTCTCTCGCGCGCTCTCGAGCTCCCTCGAGCTCTCTCGCGCGCTCTCGAGCTCCCTCGAGCTCTCTCGCGCGCTCTCGAGCTCCCTCGAGCTCTCTCGCGCGCTCTCGAGCTCCCTCGAGCTCTCTCGCGCGCTCTCGAGCTCCGTCGAGCTCTCTCGCGCGCTCTCGAGCTCCGTCGAGCTCTCTCGCGCACTCTCGAGCTCCCTCGAGCTCTCGCGCGCTCTCTCGAGCTCTCGAGCGCTCTCGCGCTCTCTTGAGCTCTCTCGCGCTCTCTCGCTCTCTCGCGCGCTCTCGCGCTCTCTCGCGCTCTCTCGCTCTCTCGCGCGCTCTCGAGCTCTCTCGCGCACTCTCGCGCGCTCTCGCGCTCTCTCGCGCGCTCTCGAGCTCTCTCGCGCGCTCTCTCGCTCTCTCGCGCTCTCGAGCTCTCTCGCTCTCTCGCGCTCTCTCGCTCTCTCACGCTCCCGAGCTCTCTCGCTCTCTCTCGCGCTCACTCACGCTCTCTCTCGCGCTCTCTCGCGCTCTCTCTCGCTCTCTCTCGTTGTCTCGAGCACACTCGCGCTCTCTCGCATGCTCTCGAGCTCTCTCGTGCGCTCTCGAGCTCTCTCGAGCTCTCTCGCGCTCTCTCAAGCTCACGCGCGCTCTCTCGCTCTCTCGCGCTCTCGAGCTCTCGAGCTCTCTCGGGCGCTCT
>NC_140962.1:142724325-142744325 GCF_056783735.1 Eptatretus burgeri | reverse complement strand
CATTAATCCTTCCTAATCAAATGCTCTTAGTTGTAGGTTTCTGTTTCCTTCTTTCCTCTCTCTCCTTTCTCTCCTCTTCCGTTTCGTTTGTTCACTTGCTTCTTGTGTTTAACTGTGGGCTCACTGTCTCTTCCCTCCACCATAAGTCTATATTTGGTTGACACAAAAAGCTCTAAACATGTTGTTGCATTGTTCATGTATTCACATTTTTCATTTTCAGCTTCTCAAGTAGAAAGTCAAGATGAAAGTTAGCAACTGCTTTGCATTATTTTTAATAACACAGTTTGTGGTTCTTCTGATATCTTACATTTGACCAATTTTTTGTTCTGTCCAGTCCCAGCAATGAACAGCAAACGGTATTTTGAACCACCAATGGTCCAGAACTGTGAACCCATACAGTACACCAGCCAAAGGGAACACCACCACCCTTCTTATTCAGGCCTGGCCTACACTCCTCAGAACCATGCCCTGGTAGCAAACACAAGGTACGTGATGAGTTCAAGAATGGCAAAGGCCTTTTGTTTCCCTTAATAGTACTGATTGATATTGAAATTGATAATGTACATGCTGGATTTGGTTTCACTTCATGTACATGCTGGATTTGGCTTTGTGAACAGATGTTACTCTGACTCCATGGTGCGGCGCATGAATGGTGCATCCAGGAACCTCACACCCCAACCAGCTCCGATCTTTAATGAAACAGTCCCTCAGTGGAGATCCGAGGAGGAAGGAAAGACAGAAACTTTGGTTTGAGACATGCAGTAGAACTTACGGACCGATAATGGGCCTTTCACAACAACCCTTTGTGCCGGAATAGTCGCGACGACCAACCTGAGGCACCACTAGACCACCACGCTCTTATCCTGACATCATCAGCAGACTGGCAGAGAGAGTGCTGGCCCATACGATTACAAACACCTGAACATTTAGCATTTTCTTTATTTATTTATGCGTGACTACTGGTGGCTCTGCACTCTGGTGTACCCCGATGCAGTCTGGGCTCGCGGGGCACTGGCTGATAATGTGAATGCATCTCGAGATGGTTTTGGTCATGGGAAAACATTTCAAATACTGCCTTGTTGTTACAAACTTATATTTATTGATCCTGTGTGACTGCACGTTTTGTTTTTGTTTTTTTGTTTTTTTTTTAAATAACATTTGGCGTACCAGTTGTTTTGGTTCACAAGATGTGTGTGCCTCTTATTAGGACGGATCTTCGGAAAGATTTGCTCCAGACCAAGATGATCATGTGGTTTCATCATCAGGTATCATTGAACCACTCGTGGCGCATAAAACTCCCCCGTGATATGCATCATAAACTTTCGAAGGCCTTTCCTAAAGGCCAAACCGTGTCATGTGCCTCACGTGATGCGTGTTGTACCTTGTTTACATGTTTTTAAACATATTTCCGATTGTTGAATAATTGTTTTTAAAATTCACATCTCGACTGTCATTCCTGTTGCTGATGAATATCACAGACCAGCAAAAGTGTAAAAAAAAAATAATTGTACAAAACTTTGCATAATATCCGATATCCGGATCGAGGCAGCTCCTTACGTGTGCATTATATGTATACTTGTCTCTTCGGTGCTTCTGTTTGGTTTTTGTTTTTTTAACAATTCGAATGAATCATTCCTGACTTTTTAGTGTGTTTTATTTGTTCGGCTCGGATGTGCGGCAGAGTTAAGTTGAAAGATATCAACAACGTATCCATTTTCTGCAGCGAAGATTTGACTCGACCGGAATTCAATTTTGAATGGGTATTATTTACCTCCGACACCGAAAGTGGACAGACGGAGGTTATGTTTTCACCTCTGTTTTGGTTGTCTGTCTGTGAGCAGGATATCTCAAAAAATTATGGACGGATTCGGAAAAAAAAAAAAAAAACTTCGTGGACAGGTTGGGAGTATGATGAGGATGAATTGATTACATTTTGGTGAAGATCCGGATCTGGATACTGTAATTTTTAAAAGTGATTCTTCATCATTGAGAGAGGACCAAAACCGATACGTAGCATGATATTTCAAAAAGTTATTGATGGATTCGGACGAAACTTGGTGGACAGGTTTGGTGGGTGATAATAACAAGACAATTAGATTTTGGTTCAGGTTCATATGCAGATCCAGCTTATCATTGGGATATATAACATAAATTGTTCAGCCTGATGGAAGTATGTGCTCTTCTGAGTGCCATTCTAGTTGTTGTTGGTTTTTCAACATTTCAAGGCATACTGAACCAACTTTCAGTAAATATTGTATTCCATACTTCTGAAGACAAAATAGTTATGGATTAATGCTTCTAGATCTGTCCCATGCATGAAAGCATGCACAGATGGTGAAAAACAAAAAAACATAGGAGCATGGGTCCGGAAGCGAACCTGGAACAGGAGCAACAGTCGATGATGTCATATAATATCGAAATTTGGTTCATACGCAGAATCTGGTCAATTGATTGGTTGAATGGAGGCTCTCTCGATGCTGATTACAGTGATTCATGTTTACAGGTCATGTTTTTGGCTAAGGGCATGGATGTGCTGCTGATGCAATGCCCCGTGGAGGTTATGACAAGAATTTTTAGTGTTTTGCGCCTGATTTCAACCTGATAATGAGCACAGATTTTGATGCGGTCAATACACCTTTGTTAGGCATCAGATATGAAGCCTGTGGCCAAGTTTCATCAAAATTGTGTGTTTGGTTCAAGCGATAATGACTGAAGTGTTTACAGTCTCACTGACTGACCTACCTGTGGACACTGCTTGATCACCTAAGCTCACCGGACTAAACTCCAGGCCAGCTAAAAATCAGGAAAGTGCTGGGTTTACAAGCACAACAAAATAAATCCAATATAGGTCTTTGTGGTGTGCTATACAGTAAAGAATCATTAATTCCTTTCATGAGCAGCACGTGACCTCTGGTTGGCACCAGAGCTGGAAGCAATGACTGTAGGTTTTCCCAGGAATTTGCAAGTTGTCCAATCTGTCAGTGATCTGAGCACACCTTTCATGAGGCTAGCATCCCAGGTTGAAATCCAATCTGATTTTTTTTTCCTTCCTCTGCAAATGTTTCTGGGATTAATAGCAAATGTCACAAAATGTGTTCTTGTTTTCCAAATTGTACAGGATCCTGTCCTACTGGCTTAGCGACCTGTTTGTACAAGTGCCTGGTAGTTCGATGTGGAAAAGGCATAATCAGCCTCTGAATGCTCGGTATGCATGTGCAGAAACCCCTAGTGATGGGGGTCAAGGCAGCCCAACATATATAATATGAAGTGTGTGAGATAAGGATTGTTACCTAAAATAGCTCACAAAGCATTTAAAAGAAGCCAAAATACTTGTAAATGTACCTGCGAGAAGGGGGTTTGCCTCTGCACAATGAAAGTTGGAGAACTTTCTGAATGCACCCAAAAGCCTGATAGCTTGCAGCCCGTACTGCAAACTCCCAAAGCCACGTTGATCGGTACAAGGCCCGAAGGTTCATACAGAGACACGTTCTACCCAAACCTTCGACCACCGCTGCCAGTGAGTGGACTTCCAACCTTGCGGGATTACCTCGTGTGAACATGGCAGGTTTGGTGATTTATTTAATAGAGTCTACAGTTGGAAAGCCGATGCCGTAACTCCCAACATTCAGGCAGACTTCGCAGAGGGAGACACCGTATCTGGTTTAGCTACTTCTTTCCATTGATGGGAAGGTCATATCTCGGGCTTGTCGATGCACAGGGTAAGTTTAAATTGATGATATTTACTATTAATCATGTTTCGGAGGAGGTGGGGTTTTTTTTTTTTTTGTTTTTTTTTTTTTGTATACCTTGGTCGAGGCTCGTATGAGAGCTAACACACAACTCACAGCAAGGAGGCATGAGACAAGAGGGGCGGGAGTGGAAGGGACAAAACAGTGGGGAACAGACACATTAGGTGAACTGTGGAAGGGAGAGGGATGGGGATGGGACGGGGAACATGGCGAAGAGAAGATGGACATTTCAGGGACTTTCAGGAAGGAAAGTAGGAGAAATGAAGGAAGTGGGCTTGGGTGGATTATCGGGGGTAGAAAAGATCGAGGATTTCGGATGGGGGAAGATAAGAGGTGGTGGTGAACAGCTGTTTTGAAAGCCTGGAGGGAAGAATGGGAAAGAATAGAGTGAGGAAGTTTATTCCAAAGGCGGGAAAAAAGAGGAATGAAAGAGTGAAGATGAGCAGTGATTCGTGATTTTGGTAGTTTTACCAGAAGGGGGTTGTTGGCGGACCTTGAGCGCCCTGTGGAAATGTGGTGGGGACAAATCGCAGAGAGAGCAGGGGGGCAAGGCTGGAGAGGAGTCGGTAGAAGACAGAAAGACCACCGACCAACCTGCGGTGATTGAGTGAGAGGCCCAAAGACTCAGCTTCATTGCGGGAGATGCCGATGATCTTAAATGCCCTGGTTTCGACAGCGTGAAGCCGAGAAAGGTGGGAGGCAGGAGCACCAGCCCAGAGGGGAGAGCAGTACTCCATCAGGCTATGGACAAAAGCTTTGTAAGTGGTCAGGAGCTCAAGAGGGCCGAGGAAGGACTTAGCACGACGGAGGATTCCCAGTCGGCGACTGGCTATTGAGGCGAGGTTGGAAATGTGACTTTCCCAGGAAAGGTCATGGCAGATAGTGAGACCTAGAAGCTTGAAAGAAAAGACTTCTTCCAGAGGATTGTTGAGAAAGTGGATGGGGGGGTTTTGTAAACGGTCCTTTCGAAGAGACATAGTGAGAGTGTGAGATTTGTCTGGATTGAAAGACATGTTCCACATGTTGGACCAGTTTGTGATTTTATCCAGATCTGCAGTGAGCGAAGAAGCTGCTGCTTGCCGGTCTGAGGGATGACAGATGGTACGGCAGAGGGTGGAGTCGTCGGCAAAGAGAAATAGAGGATTTTCCAGAGAGTCCGAGAGATCATTGATGGGATGAGATGAGATGAGATGAGATGAAATGAGATGAGGGATGAGATGAGAGGGGGTGGGTGCTGTATGGGCTGTGAGTGCCGTTATAAATATATAAATTGTACGACATTTTTGCATCTATTGGTAAAAGGAGAAGCGTCCATGTGTGTATGTGTTCTATCCATTGCCTCCGCTCACTTGTACAAACAAATGGTAGGAACTCGACGCCTCGAATCCATGGATATTTCCCGTATTTCCTATATTTCCATGCGTACAATTTGCATTTAGGAACAGAAGAATTATCCTTAAGCATTTCAAAATTTCTGCTCTTTCTTGTAAATACTGAAAATTATATTTAAAAGATGATATAAATTACAGATCTCAATGTCAACAATAGCAGGTTAAAAGTGCCTGTCTAGCATAACCGATTAACTGAAAACACACACACACACAGCTCATGCACAAAAGGCCTCATTAGCATTCATACATCATTTTGAAATTCTCGTCTCGACTCACCTTTCAGGAGAGGAAAATCAATGATTCCATTTGGCATTGAATAACTGAGATTTGTGTCAAATTTTAGTTGACGTCCTTCCGTACCTGTGTAAGACTTTCCATTTGGAGAATGTGGGATATCAATTTTGTGCTCCCAGGAAATTTTCCAATTGTTTTGCTTACAAAGCTTCTGCGAGACACATTTTGGGGAATTTGGATGAAACCATGGCAGTTGCGTGCCTCGTTTCCACTTACGTACTGTGGTAAACAGAGAGGTCATGTGTTGTGCACACGGACATCACTCCATATTGTCTCTACAAAATGATGAGCTGTCCACTTCATGTTTTCCTTTTCCTGAAATGTCACCCAACAGCAGCCTTTCCTCCTTACTTCTGGAAGGATCTTCCTGCAGTTTATAAACTCCTTCAGCAGGAGAGGTGATGGGATGAGTGGAGTGGAGAGAACTATTTACAGCGCCTTTGGAAAATATTTAAACCCCTTCACTTTTGTTACATTTTGTTGTGTTACAGCCTGAAATCAAAGTGGATTAAATTTACATTTTTTTGTCACCGATCTATGCAAAATACCTCATATCATAACGACAAAGTGAAAACATGTTTTTAGAATTTTTTACAAATCAATTAAAAATGAAAAGCTGAAATGTCTTGCATCAACAAGCATTCAACCCCTTTGCTATGACAACCACAAATTGACTCAGGTGAATCCAATTTCCTCTGATCATTCTTGAGACATCTCCACAACTTGATTGGAATCCATCTGTGGCCAATTCAATTAATTGGACATGATTTAGAAAGAAACACTCCTTTCCATACAATGTCCCACAGTTGACAGTGCATGTCGGAGCAGAAACTCCACGGAACTGTCCGTGGGACTCCAAGATGGAATTGTGAGGAGGCATAGATCTTGGAAAGGGTATAAAACAATTTATAGAGTGTTGTAAGTTCCCAAGAGCGCAGTGAGCTCCATCATTAGGAAATGGGAAGAAGATGGAACTTACCTGATTCTTCCTAGAGCTGGCCATCCGACAAAACTGAGCACCTGGGAAAGAATGACCTTGGTCAGGGAGGTGACCGAGAACACAATGACCACTGTAAGAGAACGACAGAGTTCCTTTGCTGAGATGGGAGAATCTGCTGGAAGGACAACAGTCTCTGCAGCACTTCACAAATCTAGGTTTTATGTGAGGGTGGCTAGACAAAAGCCAGTCCTGCGAAAAAGGCATGGGAAAGAGTGAGAGCATCAGGTAAAAGATTCTGTGATCTGATGAGACAAAAATATAACTTTTTGACTTGAATGCAAAGCGCTATGTCTGGCGGAAACTGAGCACAGCTCATCACCCATATAGCACAATCCCGACTGTGAAGCATGATGGGGGCAACATTACGCCATGGGGATGCTTTTCAGCAGTACGTATTGGAAGACTTGGAAAGATAGAGGGAACAATGAATGGAGCCAAATACAGGCAAATCCTTGAGGAGAACCTGCTTCAGAGTGCAAAAGACATTAGACTGTGGCGAAGTTTTACGTTCCAACAGGACAATGACCCCAAACATACAGTGAAAGCAACACTAGAATTGCTTCAGAACAAGAGCGTGAAAGTCCTTGAATGGCCCAGCCAAAGCCCAGACTTGGATCCCATTGAGAATCTGATGAGAGACTTGAAGATTGCCGTTGACTGACACTCCCTATCTAACTTGACAGAGCTTGAGCAAATCTGCAAAGAAGAATGGGAGAAACTCTCCAAATCCAGGTGTGTAAAGCTAGTACAGACATACCCAAGAAGACTCGAAGCTGAATTCACTACCAAAGGTGCTTCGACAAGGTGTTGACTCAGGGGGTGGAATTCTTATGTAAGTTAGATATTTCTGCATTTCATTTTCAATAAATTTGTTCAAATTTCGAAGAACATGTTTTCTCTTTATCATTACTGGGTATTATGTGTAGATCGGTGGGACAATTTTTTTTAAATAATTTAATCCATTTTGAAATTCAGGCTGTAACGCAACAAAAGGTGACAAAAGTCGAGGGGTGTAAATACTTTCTAAAGGCACTGCACCTGTACAGAAATCTGGAGCAGGATTGGACGACCTAAAATGTTAAAGCAGTCAGTCTACATACCGCTGTCAATGAAAGAGATGTAAGATACTTCAAATAACCGAACCGTTGCCTTGATTTCATATGCCAGCAAGATATTACTAAACACCATTCAACGCAGAATATAAGACTATTAAAGGTCCACAGAATCAGAAATTCAAGTTTGGTTCAATGAATAAATATCGCTTTATTGAACACTTAATAATTGCTTTTTTTCCCTTGAATAAATATCTTGAAACAAAGATTTTAATGTTTTTTGGTGTCCTTGTACGCTTGATTGCCCCGCCCTCCCACCCCCCCCCCAAAAAAAACGCCGATGGGATTATGTCATTTTCATGTGACCTGCTTTGTCTTCTTCAGAACACTTTTGCTTCTGGACTTGTGTTTATGTGCGGCCTTCATACACTTTATACATACAAACACTGTAATCGTGTCATCACCAAAAATTATTGAAGCGATTGAAAGCAAACGCTATCACCATGAAGATTAGAGATCATTTTAATCTAATTGAAAGAAAGGAAAATGACAGAAAAGCGTTAGAAACTGAGGGTAACTAGCATACTGTTGCTTCAGCAATATTGTTGTGGGCCGGGTATCGGTGGTGACCGCGACCGCTACATGGAGCAGTAGAGTCGGCTCCACCGAACACACGGAATTCAGATCGTTACCCTCGGATAACGCCGAAGGTACGGGTTCCTTACAGGACCGTGAATCGTCAATAAATCAAGCGAGTGGGCACAGGGTTATGTGCCACCTAGAGGCCCACATGGCGAGCTTCCGAGGGATTCACACCCTCGACGAGGCTCGAACGGGACGAGTCGTTTCCGTGCTCGACCCGTGCGTAACCCGAGCGGATGGTTACCGAGGTCCCGTTGGTCCAAATGTACATCTGCAGCAGCAACGGCCTTTTCAATCCACCAACACGCACCGTGTTAAACCAATGAAGGAAAGGACAAAGACAAGCTGAAACATTCAACAAGAGGGGAATTTATTTATAATGGGGGGAAAGGGAACACACAAGGGCAGAGTTAAAGCGACTATAAGAAATGAAATCAATGTACAAGCAAAAGCACTTAACAGTTCCTACTTAAATACGGGCCCACAGACAGACACACACCCAAAAGAAACGGACCCCAATGGTCTTTATTCGGCTCTCCAGCCGCGGAGGATAGTTCGGCTGGGAGTTAGGATGGCTGGCTACCAGGCCGCGAGTGCGCGGCTGGACGTCCACCCCTTCCCGGAGCTCCAGTTGCCAAAGATGGACCAGGGCAGCCAGACGCAGACCAGCGCCAGCGACGAGATAATGCCAGACCAGCGTCGAGCAGACCAGACCAGTGTCGAGAGATGCGATCCGAGAGCCAGACCATGCACTCGAGCTGACGGGGCGCAATTATTTGTTCTCCATTCTTTCCTTTCCTCCTTCTCGACACGGTCCGCTCATGCGTGGCCTGCTCTCATTGGGTGGACCACGTGTCGTGGCTCTGCCTTCTTGCAAAGGACCGCCTCGGCTCTGATCCGCTCGTCGCCCATTGGCCGCAGAATGACGCAAAGCCCACTGATTGGACCGGGGGGGTGGGGGTGACGGTCGTCGCGGCTGACCGCCCCTCAAACAAGGAGAGGAATATAGTCCTGTGTGGGCTGCACCTATTGGTCGACCATCGGCAACCTCGCTCACATCCCCCGGATTGGGCGAGAGAGAAACGTCAGGTCCTTGTGAACTCCGCCCGCGTACGTGCTGGCATGCACGTGTGCAATGGTGCCGGTGGAGGATGGTGGAAGGAAGCGAAGGCAGATGTCGTCGGTGGTGTTGTTATAAAAATCCTAACTATCAAAATAACTTCACAGCGTATGTATGTAATTCCCATTAGACACAGGTAGGGGGGCCTAACTCGGACCACACACTTATCGAAATAACTAAGCTACA
Source organism: Eptatretus burgeri (assembly GCF_056783735.1). Taxonomy (NCBI): domain Eukaryota; kingdom Metazoa; phylum Chordata; class Myxini; order Myxiniformes; family Myxinidae; genus Eptatretus; species Eptatretus burgeri. The sequence continues at coordinate 142,734,891 of NC_140962.1, read as the reverse complement.
GGGATGGCTGTCTGTCGGTGTGCACAAGGCTTCCAGATTCGTAACAATATAACAGTTATCAGTGTTACTTAACCTATTGTGAACCACTCACTCATTACATGTACATGTACATTGTGAGGATCGTCACACCCATTATGGAAAGAAGTCGCACGGCTGGTGTTGACAATTCTATACCCTTTTGCTTCTAAATGAGCGCATTTCTCATTACTTTAGGAATTACAAGGAAATGTTGCATAAAAATACCACTAAACTCCAAATTTACCACGTTCTAGTTCTAAGATTTACCAGCTACCAGTTATTGCTGATTCTTCCTTAGACGTCATCCCGATTGTTCTGAACATCAGGTATTTCATGCACAATGTCATTCCCAATATCCACCTTGGGTTCATACATGTATGGTCTGACAGCACCTTGTACATCATTATTTTAACTCATCGTATTCTGAAGATTCTTGATCAGAAAATTATTCATCAAATTCACTTTCTGACGAGCCTGAAGCAAGTTGTTGAAGCGAGTCTTGCTAACTAGTGCGGCCATTATTCTTTGCGTGCTGAGACAATCTTACTCGTGATGGCATCACCACACAGGACTCAATGACCATGGAGGTTTTCTGGAATTTTTAGGGGCGGTACCAGCCAGGTTGCCTTTTTTAACTTGAACACCTCAAAATATTATTAGAACTAACCAGAGAGTTGGTGTCAAAGCCACCCAATGCCTGCCTGTTTATACATTTATCGTTTTTAAAAGACTAGTCTAATAATATTTCTTATAAAGCATTGCAGTGAAGTCTGATCCAAATAATTTTAAAGCAATACATGTATTTGTATATTGTAATCAGTAAAAAATAGTGTGGTAGATAAAAACATAAGAAAGGAAAAAACTTTAACGTTGATGCGCTACAAAAAAGTTAAGTTCAAAACAGGTCAAAAATTAGAAAAATTTGAAATTATTTTTTAATTTCAACTTCACTACACCAATAATATACCCCAAAGGAACCTCCATGCCAAATATCAGCATCCTAGTACACATATTAAATGAATGGCAAGCTTCTAAATAACTTGCACCAAAAACTTTAACGTTGATGTGCTACAAAAAAGTTAAGTTCAAAACGGGTGAAAATTAAAAAAAATAAAAAATAAAAATTAATTTAAACTTCACTACATCAATAATATACCCCAAAGGAAACTCCATGCCAAATATCAGCATCCAAGTACACATTAAATGAATGGCAAGCTTCTAAATAACTTGCACCAAAAACTTTAACGTTGATGTACTACAACAAAGTTAAGTTCAAAACAGGTGAAAATTTAAAAATTTTGAATTTTTTTTAATTTCAACTTCACTACATCATGATATACCCCAAAGGAACCTCCATGCCAAATATCAGCATCCTCGTACACATATTAAATGAATGGCAAGCTTCTAAATAACTTGCACCAAAAACATTAACGTTGATGTGCTACAAAAAAGTTAAGTTCAAAACAGGTCAAAAAAATTTTAAAATTTGAATTTTTTTTTTTATTTCAACTTCACTACATCAATAATATACCCCAAAGGAACCTCCATGCTAAATATCAGCATCCTACTACACATATTAAATGAATGGCAAGCTTCTAAATAACTTGCACAAAAAACTTTAACATTTTCACGCTCACGCTCACGCTGACGCTCACACCGGGGGTATCGCTATAGCTCTCTGTTCTTCGAACAGGCGAGCTAAAAACCGCTTAGTTCTTTGCTTATTACTGATATTTTTTTTTTTGTAATTTCTGATTCTGTGGACCCTTAAGCGAGAAATGCCCATTGAGCAAGCAAGTATCAGAAGAGGAAGCGGTACAAGAGGTCAAAATACTAATCTGAGATGAATCATGGAAAAAGCAAGGGAATATCAAAGGAAGGTGTGTCTGTTTTAGATATTGTAGCAAAGCTTTAATAATTGTAATGATGATGAATTGATGTGGATTATGCTGAGAGAAATGGGGATGTCAGAGTTGGAGCACCTGATTATATCTGATAAGAAACCTGTACACTGAACAAGAAGCTTCAGTAGGAATAGTGTTTGGAGAGACAGAATGGTTTGGAATTGGAAAAGGGGTTATGCAGAGGTAGGTACATTCTCTCCCTTTACTTGTTCAATCTGTATAGTGAGGACATCATGAGGAAATAAAACTCGATGACATAGAGGTTGGAGTCAGGATTGGAGGAAGATGTATCAACATTGTAGCATATGCTGATGATGCCACTCTTTTGGTAGAAAGTAAAGAGGACTTGATGACGCTGTTGTGGACAGTGAGGAAGGAAATTGAAAAAGCTGGTCTTTATTTGCAAATGATTCTGAGATGAATGTCAAATCTCATGAAATCTGTTCTTGTTCTCCATCTTATACAGGACCCTGTCCGAACAGCTTGGCCACCTATTCGTACTACCATGACATGGCAGTTCTGTGTGGAAAATTGCAAATGCAAAGAAAGAAAAAAGGACCAAATGTCATATAGCTCACCTGGCTGGTTGCCAAAAGATGGAGTAACAGATGGATCAGAGTAAAAACAAGAGCTAGATTAAGAATACAGATTTTAGGTCTGGTAATATTGACATGATGTTCACAGTATTGCAACTCTCTGCTATCTGTGAGCCTTAGTTTGAGATATTGCCCACATCTGGCATGACGATGTCACTTCCTGGTGTATCAAAATTGGTTCTATTTGATAGGGTGCAACTCCAAGGTGTCTATACATCATATTTTTTGAGATGTTGCCCACTTTCTGTATTATTATTGCCCACTATTGTCCGTATTGTGTTTCGGATGACTATTTTAATGAATCGTTCCCAGAGGTAGGCGATCATATACTGTATTTTAAGTTTTGCATTGATTGGTTAGGTGGTTTCAGAGAAGGTGAATTTTAAAGCTTTTTCTTTGATTCAATATGGCTGCCAGACCACGTGACTAATGACGTCAATGTGATCAAATTATATTTCCTATGTGTAGTTGATCAAGTATTGAAAATTTCACATTGATCAGTTAAGCGGTTTCGGAGGAGAGGATTTTTAAGGTTTCTCACAATCCAAAATGGCTGCCATACCATATGACTGATGATGTCATTGTTAATAAAATGTATTTCCCTTGGGTTGGTGATCACAAATTTAAAGTTTCGCATTTATCAGTTAAGCAGTTTGAGAGAAGAAGATTGTAAATAGTTTTCATGTAATCCAAAATGGCCACCACACTAGATCGAAATCCAAGTACCTTTGGAACCTTCAAACCTTCCAATGACTTTAAACGTTTAAACCTAAGAATGGTGTAGGGAGGAAGGTTTTACATTTAAGTTATACTGTTGCGGATTTGGAAAACTATCGCACACAACATTCAGGTTCCTATAGCTCAGTTATATCGGTAAGTATGTGTTTTATAGATAGCTTCCTTCCCTTGTCGAGTGGGTGAATCAATGTGAATGCACTGTGATTTATTTTAATAGTTAGGAGTTTTATCGGGATTCTGCAGAGAAGAACAACGACCCTCCCACCCCGAGATTCTTAAGCGTAAACAAGAATGACGGTTGGAAGGACGCTACACCAAAGGACAACAATCCCCTGCCCCGGGATTTTCCCTGCACGCCGGGGAGGGGGAAGGGTGAGCGCGCCGGAGCACATAAAAGGAAGAAAAGGAGCCAGCCAGAGAGTAAGTGAGATTGAGTGAGCAGGAGTGAGCAGAGGGCAGCGAGCAGCCAGCCAGCCAGTCAGCAGCCAGCAAACAAAGAGGAGAAGCGAAGGAAAGAAGCCAGCAAGAGAGGAGCCAGCCAGTGAGAAGCGAGGAAGGAGCGCCCACCTTGCTGGAGCGTCCATCGTGTTGGAGCGCTCGTGTTGCGGGAGCGCTCATCTCAGAAGGCCTGGACTGGTCTTGTCACTGTCCTCTGGAACGTCTTCCTCCTCCTCCTCCTCCTCCTCCTCCTCTTCTTCCTCCTCATCCTCCTCCTCCTCCTCCTCTTCTTCCTCCTCCTCCTCCTCCTCCTCTTCTTCCTCCTCCTCCTAAAAGATCGAGCTTGTGAAAGACCATCCGCCGCCGGAGCCGGAAGGGTTGCGTGTCGTCTCCGGAGGGAACGGAGTCGAGGTTTTGGTGGCCAGGACGGGCACCGAACTGAGTCATCTTGAAGACCGCACGAGGCAGACAGGTCCAAAATAGGCCCTGGCCTTCAGCTCCACGATCCTCCGAGCTGAATGCCGAAATAAAGGCGTCAGCCACCACTTCTTTTGGGTGTGTGTGCATGTGTGCGTTTGTGGCACCAGTCTGGTAAGTAGTAAAACAGTTAAGCGCTTTTGCTGTATATATTTGTATTTTCATTTCTATTATTCGGTTTAACCCTGCCTCTTGCGTGCTCCCCTAGTTCCCCTCCCTGCCTATTGTAAATAAATATCCCTATTTGTTCAATGTATCAGCTCGTTATGTGTTTCTTTCATTGGTTGGACATGACGCGTGATTGAGCCGCTGTCACACCTTGACGTTTTAGCCAGCGTATGACAATGTATCAAAATGTATGTAAAACGCTGGCGTACGCTGAAGTATCGATGGTTTTTTTTCCAGTTTTGGGCGTATTCATAACAAGTTGGACGTATGCGTAATGTATTAGTAACGTACAGAGAACGTTTCGATAACATAAAGATAACTTATACCAACGAATGCTTAGCGTGTTGTCGGCGTTCACAGCCTTTGCCCAACGAGTCTAACTTATGCATAGTGCGCGGCAGCGTATCACTGACGATCACGTGGCGTAGTCTATTAAAAGGCTGTGGCTCGACGATTCAAATCATAACCGCACTAGACATCGAAGTGTTAAGCCGCTGTCACACCTTGACGTTTTAGCCAGCGTATGCCGACGTATGAAAAATTTGCCGAATACGCTGGCACACGTCAAATACGTTATGGGTAAGTTTTGTATACGTTAAGAGCATGCTGAAGCACACTGGCATACGTCATAGTACCCCGAGTACGTCGACAAATTTTAAGTATGCTGAAAATTTTACGACGTATGCCAGCGTATGACGCATACGTTGGCCATAAGTTGTAGGCACGTTACGCGATCGTTGACACACGTCGACCCACGTTACTTGTAAGTTACTCATAAGTCGAAACACGTCGAGGTAATGTTTAGCATACCCGAAACTTATTTCTAACCTATGAGTAACGTGCTTTGAACCTATGTGCAACGTATCTCCAACGCATATTGACGTATGTAGATGTATTTGACGTCTTCCGGACGACCACAGAACTTACTGAACGTGTTACTAACTTACAGCTACCGTATAATGGTGTATTGGCAGCGTTTAGGGGAATTGGTATATAAAATGGGGTTCACACAGGAGGAACCCGTCAGTGTTCCAGACTCCATGGTTTTTTTATTTTTATTTTTTTCTTCGGTACGACGGTGATTTTGACACTTCGATTTCTAGTGCGGTTATGATTTAAATCGTTGAGCGGCAGCCTATTAATTATATTATAACTGCACTAGAAATCGAAGTGTCAACATCACCGTCACGCAGGGAAAAAAAACAAAACAAAAAAAAAACATGGAGTCTGGAACACTGACGATAAACATTACCTTCGACTTATGAGTAACTTACAATTAATGTGTGTCAACGATCGCGTAATGTGCCTACAACTTATGGCCAGCGTATGCGGAACATGTGAGTCATACGCTGGCATACATCGAAAAATTTCAAGCATGTTAAAATTTGTCGACGAGCTTGGCGTACTACGACGTATGCCAGCGTACTACGACGTATGCCAGCGTGCTCTTAACGTATACAAAACTTACCCATAACGTATTCGACGTGTGCCAGCGTTTTAAACAAATTTTTCATACGTCGGCATACGCTGGCTAAAGCGTCAAGGTGTGATTGGGCCTTAAGGGGACATTTGGACCGACAGTTCTTGGCGATTAAACCGCTCGGAATCGCACACGGAACGAGCACGCTAAGCGGCTCGTTTTCCTACGAGTTCCGTCGAGGGTGAATTTCTCCGGTAGTTTGGATCACGTGGGCATTTAGGTAAATTGAAATTGGCAATCGACCCTACCCCACGTGGTCTATCCATTGGCGAACTTCGGTCCAATAGAGGACCCGTCGGCTCCGGACTTATCCGGGGCGACGACCTATATATTCCGGGCGATCGGTCGAGCCGACTTTCAGCTCCACCTAGCGGTCGTGCTCGCGACCGATACCCGGCCCCGCAACAATACCACACCAAATATCATTTTAGCCAAGTGCGGTCACAATGCAATCAGCAGTTTCGGAGAAGTTGCAAGTGTTTACGGACGAACTGACGAACGGATGACGAGCCATCCCATAAGCTTACCCGAACCAAGTTCCAGGTGATCTCATAATCAGTGAAATAAAATGTTTTCCTGCACTTTTTTTTTATCGTGTCACCTTTTGTAGCACAAATCGAGTCATCTTTTGGGACACGAAAACGTTTTAGTCTGTTTGGCATTGAATTGACGAGATTTTTGTTTCACACTTCAGTTGACCTTCCACCACATCTGTGTGAGAGTTTCCATTAGACGTCTTTGGGATGTGGACTATCGGTGGTGTTTGCATACAATCCAACTCATTACAAAGCGGCTCAGTCAGACTCGTATTTTAGGTTTCGGTGTAAAAATGACAGCACACCTAAATTTCCATTGTGGTCAAGACTGTGGTCATGGGAGAGACGAGACATGTGGTGTGTCATCGTTTTTGAAGAATATCAGTAGAAAATCCTACGTTGTGTGCACAAATAATGGTGGAGCGCTAAAATTCAGGATTTCATCATGATTGTGGTTTCGCAGGAACCAATGGCAATGCCAGCAGCACGTTTCAACGAGAAAAGGAAATTGTGGAAGGGTTAATATCCTATCCATTCACAATGTTGTGTAATAAATGATATTATCGCTCTTTAACCATTCCAGCTGTGAATGCTGCATCTGAAGCACACCTATTTCTCGACATTTACGGAAATCACAGAGCAAAAGTTAAATTGCCTTGGCTGACAGAGTCTTGTCTGAAGTCTCAGCAACTGCCAAATGACTTGGACATCAGAGATTGCTAAGAAATCCATCATAAATGCAAAGAGCGACACATAATACAATACTTAAAGTAGCATTTTCATTTTCACGTTGGAGGACATCCAGGAGGTAGGAATTGAGCTGCCTGTGGGTTTCTTTGCACCTTGCCAGCGATTGCTAACTCTCGATGAGCTCAGGTACACGACTTCCAAAAAAATGATGTCATCACGTTCTTAATAAATGTCACAAAACAACAGCCTTTCCTGTTCTTTATTTCATTCTTGGAAGGATCTCCCTGCGGTTTAGAAACTGCTAAGGTAGGAGAGCTATTGGAATGTAAACTTGGTTACTGTGTTCGCAATTGACGAAGTTAGGATAGTAATGTTACAATGGTGGTCTGTTTTCACGTATCAATTTTATGGTACTATAGCTTATTTTTCATGGTCTCAGAGAGGATTAAATTATGTTTTAAAGGTGATAAAATGTTTTAAAAAAAATTCTTCTTATTTCATGGATTCCATGACAAATACATGTAAATAACCTCAAGGGGTGATTATAAGCAGAGCTATGTCAAGGTTTCCGACAGTTACTTAGGCTTTGTCAATGATAATCCCCACAAGGAAGTTATTTTAAACAACCTGGCAAAAGTTCCATAGGGCTTGGCCATTGACCACCACTCAAATGGGGTCATGCACCTGGTAAAATGGATTTACAAACGATTGTGGTGAACTGCAGGATGAAAGCAGGAAAGCCCAGGACTTAGATGTATGCATACTTGCATCTAAGCTGTTGAGCCTGGGTTCAAATCCTGTCTGTCTCTGTCTCTCTGTCTCACACACACACAGCATGTCTGTCTGTTTGTTTGTCAGTCTTTGATTTTTCTGTCTGCCAGCATGATGACGGAATGGCATTGATTTATATTGAGGTGAAAATTTCAACGGATCCTAATCCTACACTGACACAGATAGGGGTAATAATGGTTATCACTTTGGAAATGGGGGCAAAGAGTTACGAATGTGGATCAAAAGTAGATGAAGCATCAAAAATTGCTTTAAATGTGCGGCACGAGGACTATTCGTAACTCGGCGTAAAAAGTTTTACACAACTATTCACAATGATCTGTTTCAGGATTCAAGGTAGGTTATCAAAGGCAATTGTTAGCGGCAGTTAGGAGGGTTGCTCGGAAAGTTATGTCAACGAGATGCAATTTCCATGATGGGAAAATTGGCCGCCAACCGGGGGGTCAACCGGATTGGGGGTTTATATTTTGGCTGCTGTCAGTCCATCGGTCTTCTATCCAGAGCCTCTACTCAAAAATGAATGGATGTATTTATTTCATATTTGACACATGTATGCACTAATATCTGGGCATGGGGCACGTCAAAAGATTTTGGGATCCGAGCCAAAAGTCGTGGGACACACGATTGTATTTCCGAATTTTAGCAATTATATTATATTTATATGGGGAGAATAGCACCAGAATGTATACGACTTCAGGGACCATTATTTATTTATATACACTTTACCATCACCGCGACCGCCATAACATCTTCAATTATTTATATATTGTTACACCCCGGGGTTTGAGGTTCGCCATGAGGGGAAGTGCTTGAGTTCCTCCCGAACACCTGGTCATGAGGCCACCAACTGCGGATAACTTACTCCATGGCTTGGCGAGTTATTAATCAACCACAAATGCTGATTGGTACCGCCAATCCTGGCAGGCTTTTCACTAGTTTGCATATTACCTTAACTGTGGATGAGTGCACCAAGAGGGATTCATGCCTTCAGCACACACTCGAATTACTGCTGAGCAATACAGTGAGTGTACGCTGGCTAACAGAGCAAGTAACGTGGGGTAAAACTTCCCGGATAACATTGCGTGTGGACTATAATGGATCAATGGCAGAAAAGATGCAATGAACTGGATACATTTGCAATATTGTATAAGCAATAAATTTACAGCAAGGGCGAGGAAAGGTATGTGGCACAAGCAATGGTTTAACGCAGGGAAAACACGTACAGCAGGGACAAGCAAGATTGGTGAGGTGCGGAAAAAGAAAATACAGTTATATACAAAGACAAGACAGTGCAGAGCTTCCGCAGTCTTATTTATGCGAACATAAGAGGTGCCATCAGAAACACTCCAGAGGAAAGTTAGAGTAGCAAGAAAGATGAGGGAAAGTACGAGGTGTTTGCAACCTCTCGATAACTAAGCGGGGATGACAAAGCCACACGGCCTTGTCGCTGAAGAGGGGGAAGGAGGAGATATACTGGGGATGCCTAAGGTGCGTTGTCTGAGAATGTGAAAGTGAGGTGCAGAGAGGAAGCTGTAGAAGGTGCATATCAGTGGTGTCACCCTGAAAGGGACAAACATTCGGGACTTGCCTGTAGAATTGCTGATGCTCCTTTTATGAATATGCATCCACAGCAGATGCAACGGAAAGAAAGAAGAACATGTGAGAAGATAGTCGTCGAAGGAGATGTTTTAAAGTCTATCAGTGTTTGGTGTTATTGGATTGGCCCTATGACTGTGTTCGATCTGGATCTCTCGCAAACTCAGCACTCCCCTCCATGAGCCCCGATCAGAGCACACTCACGCTCCGAGTTGGATGTCTGAACATCCCGAGTCCAAGTACCGGTAATGGTACGCCATGCTCCCCCATTCCCTGTTGGTCCAGAAGGGAGTGGTGGTCATTGGTGACGATTGTGGTTGAGGTGATGGTAGTAGCAGTGTAGCGGTGAATCTATGGTGTGGTGGTTCATGGTTGTGGTAGTTGTGGTCATTCGTTGTGGCTGTTTGTTATGGTTGAGGCATCAGTGGCAACTGTAAAGCGAGCTTAGTTAATGGTTCGATAGTGTGGTGATTATTATAAAGGCCATTTGGATCATTGTACGATTGTTGTAGTGTTGGGGTTAGAATAGAGTGAAGGTTGAAGTGGAGTGGCCATTGAATAATGGTGCACGTTTCAAATTGGAATTGGCATGCATATGCTGATGAACTGCTTGCAGCATGCATGAAGGAGAGGCTCGTGTGCGATGAAACAAGAAAGGAAAGGAATGAGAATAAAAATATTAGCTAATCCCACACAACACAAATTGGCCCATAAACCTCTCGACATCAGGGAAGGGCGACCTGAAACGAATACTAATGACATAACTATCTCGGGAACCGATATATGTTGTGTGCCATTGCCTTGGGGGAGTGACCGTTTCGCAGAACCGTCACAATATACAGTGTCTATAGAAAGTCGACACCCTCTTTCAAAATTTTCACCTTTTGTTGCCTTATAGCCTGGAATGAAATCGATTTTATTCTGACTTTTTCCACCTTTATTTATACATCGTAACACACAACTTCCAAATGAAAAACAAATTCTCCAAATTTCAGAAAATTAATTAAAAATACAAAACTAGAATATCTTGGTTGGATAAGTGTCGACTCCCTGAGTTAATACTTTGTGGAAGCATCTTTGGCAGCAATTACAGTTGTGAGTCTGTTGGAATAGGTCTCCACCAACCATCCACACCT
>NC_140962.1:142711825-142719325 GCF_056783735.1 Eptatretus burgeri | reverse complement strand
AGATCATGGTTGTGATTGGTTGAATTATGTTGCCATGGCAACCATCTCGTTTACCTGGCTTGTGTATGCGATACATAAACTGTGCTATTGTGTCCTAACTATGCTAATGTTATTGTCATTTTGTGATTTAAGCATTTACTCATTGTTGTAGATGTTATTTATTATTGCTTGGGGATCTGGAAAGTCTATTTTGTTGGAACCTAATAATTGTTATTATTACATTAATGATTTACATTTCATACAAATAAAAATGTTTTTCAAACTTAGAAAGTTTACTTTTGTTCTTCATTTGAACGGATTTTTTTTTTTCAATGTGTTTTGACTTATAAGTGGCTCCACACAAAATACGTGAATTTTTTTGGCCAGTTTTTTGACACTCCCCCCACCACTACCCCGAACTGAGCCAAAATCGAATGAGCTTGTTCTTATCACCTGACCAACTCATCCACAACTTTTAAAAATATGATGCTAAATAAATTATGTCGTTATTAGCCCGATCATCTCTCAATGATGATGAACCACTTTTTAAAAAAATTTAATTCTCATATCTGGATCCAGATCTTCAACAAAATCTACTCGGTTCATCCTTGTCACGCACCCAACCTGCCCAGGAAACATCGTCCGAATCCGTCCATAACTTTTTGAGATATCGTGTTATATATTAGTTTAGCCGTATCTCTCAATGTTGAAGAATCACTTAAAAAAGAAAAAAATTTATCTAATCTGGATCCGGATTCGGATATTCACCAAAATTGAATCAATTCGTCCATGTCGAACACCCAACCTGTCCAGCAAATTTTGTCCGAATCGGTCTACAACTTTTTGAGATATCCTGCTCACGGACAAACAGGCAGACAGACAAGGATGAAAACATAACGTCCATCCACCTTCGATGGCACAGGTATCTAGAGAGTTCATATAACACCTTACCCCTCACAGTCTTGAGAGAATGGACATGGGAAAGGTCTTTTCAATTCTCGATTTGCATTTCTGAGCCTGATGTACATTTCCTATGAGCCACGATTTTGTGGGGAGTACTTCAAAGCCAAAACGGTCAGAGTTACCACACATGAATGACTTTTGAAGATAAATATGCCACCACCCACACTCTGTTGACGAGTTCGAGAGAAAACAGGTCCTGTGTTCCATCTTGTTTGTGGGTTGTGCCAATAATTCTTAGACGTTTGTTTTCTGGGGCATCCAAGAGAGAGAAGAGGAAAACAGTAGCACCAACCAGCAACAGAAAGAGAGAAGAGGGATGCAGGGGCACCAACCAGCAAGAGAGAGTGATACTCCATTGTGCTGAGGACAAATGCTTCGCAGGCCACGAGTTCAGACTGGAAATAAATAGGCCACGATCTTAGGATTACCACCACACTTGACAACCTATCAATGGTGCAGATTCCTTCAGTGGCTTTTTTCTTTGGATGGCTGACATTAAAAAGGTTACCCAATATTGAGCAATTTACGGTTGGCAGGATGGTCTGGAGGTATGCAGACTTGCTTGGGTTTGATTCCCGACCCAGCTATAAACTGTCATTCCACTGTTTCATAGGCAGGGCGATTCATAATATAAATGTGTGTGTCGTCCCTCGAATGGATGTAAAACGGGTATGTCTGTCTGCCAGCATTCATTGGTGGACGTTAAAGAACCCATGATGTCCTCTGTGAAGAGCAGACGAGCAAATTTCCAGCACCATGGTGAAGTTCCAAATTCTTGCCCTAACCAGGGGGTAAAGCTTGCATAAAATCTTCAGTTGTGTTTGAAATAAAAATTTGCTCCAGGATTGCAGTCATCCAGAAATGAGCTACTAACCTGGATGGATGAATGCAACCAAGAATGACGTCAGCTGCCCATTAAACATTGACAATTAATCATATGCTCTTTCAAGTCAATTTTTGGGGCTTTTTGTTCTCTACAAGATCGAGGCTCATGGAAGAGCAAAGTGATGGACGGTGTGAACTGCCAGGAAGGCAGTGGGGCATCTTTTGAATACAATTTGCAAGGGAATGAACAAACATCAGGGAAGGAAATACAGCAACTTGTAAGGAAGATGGTTTTGGCTATGAAGGGTTAATGGTCCTCGATTCAAGATTGCAGAAAACTTAGTTGTGCCTCTGCCGTTGTTCCAGCTCAGTAAAGGTATGGGAAAATGCTTTGGAGATGGCTCGACTGCAGTCCAAAGTCGTGGAGATAAACGCAGTGAAATTTACAAACATGTCGGTTAAATACCCACTCAATTGATGTGTCCTTTTTGTCCCATGTTGTAGCGTTGCTTTATGATCTATGCATAATAGAAATAAGTGGAACCTTATAAACAAGCAAGGAAATTACAAATGTTGAAATTTCTGTTAATCTTCATTCATTTTCACAGAAGAGCTGCTGAAGAAGCTGACAATGACTGGCAGGGACAACGTCATCTTGAAACGTCTTTGTAAGTTGGGGGAAATGGAAGAGTGAAGAGAGAGGTATTAAACAGGTCCAGATTTCAATATTTGTGCCTCAAAAAAAGGATTGTCAGCATTTCGTGCTAAAAATTGGCAAACAAGTTTTTTAGGGTAATTTGAGGGTGCTGAATTCAAAAAAAAAAATTGTTTGCAAGGCTGAATTTGGGGGTTTTGACCGTCGAATTCCAAAAAAAACAAAAAAATGGCCGCCATTTTTACCATATCTTGCACTAGAGCTCAACTTATATGTATCTCAGTAGGTTAAAAATTGTGATAATGAGGATTCCAGATATACTGTTACCTAAGTTATGACTAGTTTTGTTTGCATGCCATCTTGAATTCCAAGGTGGCCTCCATAATTTAGTCCAATACACTAATAAACTCGAACGGGCACTCATAGAGCACCTACCTTCGCCGCCACTACTTTTTTTGTTCTTGGTATGAGTGTGGGGAACTGGTTTCATATGAATGATCTTATGACACAAACCACATATCTATAATGTCATGACCCCCCCCCTCTGACTTTCGGGGGCTACGGACTAAACAACAATCAACTCACGTCATTTTGGCGAGTCTTCACTGGCAAACTCGGTGAATACAACGTTTCAACAAGAGAAGGTAATCTCGTTTGATGCTGGTTTCATGCAAATCGAATAAGAATTGACTGAGTTATGCTGAAAACCACATATGTTTCAAGGGCGTGACCCCCCCCCCGACATTTTACCCCAACCGGTGACATGTGTTATGACGTCATTGTGTCACAAGATTGGGCATTAAATTCTGAACATTTTGGTGCTGGGTTCATGTAAAGCGGACAAGAATTGACCGCGTTATGATAAAAACCGCATATTTTTCAAGGTCGTGACCCCTGACCTTTGACCCCTAACCAGTAACAAGAGTATGGGCGTCATTGTGTCATATTGCATATCACAAGATGAGGCGTTGAATTCTGAACATTTTGGCGTTAGTTGCATGCAAATTGAATAAAAATTGACCGTGTTATCGTAAAAAGACGATTTTGACCTTTGACCTGAACGATCCCAAAATCTAATCGAATGCTTCCTGGCTAATAACCAATCATCCCACCAAATTTCATGCAATTCGGTTTAATACTTTTTGAGTTATACGAATCACAAGATTACAAATAAATAAATAAATACACGCCGACCAAAACATAACCTTTCGCAGAATGCGAAGGTAATGAGCCCAGCCTATAGGAATAAGCAATAGAGGAAGTTGAAAAGTGCATGGTAATACACAGATTTGTGATACCAAGGATTCCAATATGTTGAGTGAATCTAAGTTATAACCAGTTTGGCTTGCTCGCCATTTTGAATTCCAAGATGGCCGTCATTTCTCGGCTTCTTCGTATTGAATGTAATCAGGCCAAAGAGACAGATTATCAAACATCTATACCGTAAATACATAATTGACATACATGAATACACAAACAAACACATGCACACACCACACACCATCCACATCACCAGCACCCCCCCCCTCACAGACTCCTCGCACAGACACACATACACATACACACGCACAAACGCACACACACACACTCGTAAAATATTACTTGATTTATGCTTAAGTTACTGTTGATTATAATAGTTTAAAAATTGACATTACTAATTACGTGTTTGATAATTTGTGATTTTTTATAATAAAAACTAGATGACCCGTGAACCCATTGGGTTCCCATCGTGACAGCGGTTGATGAAAAAAATCATGAGAAAAAATATATTAAAATAATAATAAACCAGTCTGAAGACGACGATGGTTCACGAGCGGTATTTGACGATGTAGATTGTTTCAGAAGTCAAGGATGAGACAATGTGATAATGTTTGACCAAGTTATAAAAATGATCAACATGATGTGGTACGGGTGACAGGTTATTAGCTGCAAAATTTCGAAAACCCGGTTTCATTCAAGAGCTTAAAAAATTTGACCTTTGCATAACCTTTAAAGGTCACAAAACAATGTTGTGGACATTAAAATAAGGAAACAGGATATGTGCTATAGCTTATTGGAGTTAGTTCGTCGAAGAAGGTCGAAAACCCGATTAGATTCCCACAACTTTGAAAATTTGACCTTTGTGAACTTTAAAGGTCAAGGATTATGATCTTTGGTGCAAAACTTCCTCTGGAACATTCCAGGAACAATATAACATCATATAGGCTACATGGCATTTCGCACTCATTGGATTATCCATACTTTGATGAAATCAGCGTAAAAACAAACTTGAAGGGGGTGCCACGGGCAAGGTGTTCGAGATAGAGAAAAATGGTTTCAAGACTTTAGGTGGGGAATGACCTCAAGATTATGCATAAAAAATATTGTCATCCTAGCTCTCAAAGTTTGGGCGGTCGTATGATTTTTATGTTAAAATTCGAAATTTTCTAAGTTCGTGACCTTGTGACCTTGACCTTGGGATGAAAATGAAAAATCGAGTTCCGTGGGGCTATGCAGGTGCCATTAGCCTAACCAAATACCAAAACCCCTGTCAGATTCGACCAACCCCCTCGGAGAAGATGCAAATTGAAATCGGCTACCCCTCAAAACACAATTCGCAATTTTCTAAGTTCGTGACCTTGGGATGAAAATGAAAAATCGAGCTCCGTGGGGCTATGCAGGTGCCATTAGCCTAACCAAATACCGAAACCCCTGCCAGATTCGACAAACCCCTCGGAGAAGAAATTTTTTTATGTCAAAATCGCAATTTTCTAAGTTCGTGACCTTGTGACCTTGGGACGAAAATGAAAAAAAAATCGAAAATGAAAATGAGGGGAAAAAAAAAAAAAAAAAAAAATCGCCATTGGGCTAACCAAATGCCAAAACCCGTCAGATTCGACAAAACCCCGAGGAGAAGATGCAAATTGAAATTGGCTAACCCCTAAAAACGCATGTTTTTTGGGCGTGGCTCCACCTATAATGGGCGGACCAAGCCCATTCTCAGGAAAACACAACTATATCATGACATAAACCTCCCACCAAAATTTCATCAGGATCGGATCAAAACCCACATAGCTATGCTCGGGACAGACAGACAGACTGACAGACAGGCACACAACAATAACGAATATTTTTGTGAAAATATTTTTTCGTGAACCAATATAATAAGTGCAAAACTGTTTGAGAAATAGCCATGTGTAATTCACAAAATTCCCCATTGGTTTATAATGGGCGATAATATAAAGTGATGCAGAATGCAGATCCTGATATTGAACATCACCAAAAGTCACACATCTTTTTGCACTGTGGATTTCTATCAGCTGTTAAAATTTCATCCAAATCAGTTAAGAATTGTGACCTGTAGAACGAATAGAATTTTTTTTAAATCATGCCAATAGCTAAAAACTTTGACGTCATACGCTTGCGAAAACTGTCCATAATTTGTACTAACATGCATTTTAAAACATTTAGATATTCCATTGAAGTTTGTTTTGGTGTCAACAGGAAGTCGCTACGACTTCCGGTTACCGAGTTATGTTCAAAAGCTTGTTTTCACCTATTTTTGACGTAACGTCGTGACGTTAAGTGCGATTATGACGTAATTTGATCCCAGACTATTTCAGCAAGATTGGCTATCACGTGTTAACATTTGAGAATGATTGCTTCAGTAGTTTCGGCTGCACGCGAGCGTAAATATTTTTTTTTAATGACGTCAATAGGCAAAACTTTGACGTCATACGCTTGGGAAAACTATGCGTAATTTGTAATAAGATGCATTTGGTAATCATTTAGATATTTGAATGAAGTTTAATTTGGCGTCAACCGGAAGTCGCTACGACTTCCGGTCACTGAGTTATGTCCAAAAATGTGTTTTCACGTTGTGTGACGTCACGTCGTGACATTTAGTGACATTAAGACGGGGTTTGAATGCGGACCGTCTCAGGTGGATTGCCTATCAGGTGTAAAAACTTAAGAACGACTGGTCCAGCCGTTTGGGCTGTAGACGACCGGACAAACAAACAAACAAACCAACAAATGGAACAGACCAACATACTTGACAAAATTGAAGATTTCGCCAAGTAACAAACCGGACGATTACAATATCCCGCTCCCTCCCTCTGAGGGGCGGGATAAAAATGCTTAGAAGCTGAGTTATAAGGCAAGAAAGATGAAAAATTGTGGCCATTTTGTTTTTTTTCAAATTTGAGGGGGAAAATCTCAAAATTCAGCCTGGCAGACAGTTTTTTTGAATTCAGCACCCTCAAATTATCCTCAGAAAACTTGTTTGCCCACTTTTAACATGAAATGCCGACAACATTCAATTTTCTCAAATCTGGACCTGTCTATATAGATAAAGGAGATGAGAGATGGGAATTATAACGCATGGTTTTTGTTTTGTTCTTATGTCTGTTATAAACCATTTGAATCCAAACAGCCATTTTACCAGCCGCCATTCAAACTTCCATATCCCCTCGCGGCCATTTTAACACCCGCTATTCAAACCTCCATATACCCCAGCGGCCATTTTACCAGCCGCCATTCAAACTTCCCTATACCCCAGTGACAATTTTACCAGCCGCAATTCAAACCTCCATATACCGCAGTGACAATTTTACCAGCCGCAATTCAAACCTCCATATACCCCAACGACCATTCTCCCAGTCATTCAAACCTCCATCTACTCCAGCGGCCGTATTACCATCTGCTATTCAAACCTCCAAATACCCTAGTGGCTGTTCTACATGCTGCTATTCAAACCTCCATATACCTTAGCGGTCGTTTTACCAGCCATGACTCAAACCTCCATATATTCTCAAGGCCGTTTTACCAGCCGCTATTCAAACCTCCATCTACCCCAGCGGCCGGTCTTACCAGCCGCTATTCAAACCTTCACATACACAAGTGGCCATTTTACCAGCCGCTATTCAAACCTCCATACACCCTCGCAGCCGTTTTACCAGCCGCTATTCAAACCTCCATATACCCGAACGGCCGGATTTTTCTCCAGGGAGTCCAAGGTGGAGGAGTCAAAAGTCCAAGGAGCTCAGGGTTCAAAGGGTTAATACTGTATTTTATTTCTTCCTCTTTCTTGCTTTTCA
>NC_140962.1:142675325-142706325 GCF_056783735.1 Eptatretus burgeri | reverse complement strand
AGAGAAAAGGAGCAGTAAGAATTGATGTTTTGCTCACAAGAGAACAGGTTAAAATCTTGAATGACACTGGCTCACTTAAAATTAAAATGACAAAACCAATGTTGAAAAAATATTCAATAAGAGAGACGAGTGGAGGATTTCTCCCATTTCTAATTCCTTTATTTGCTGGTTTAAGTGCGGTTGGAGCATTGACGGGTGGTATTTCAACAGCGGTGAAAACTGCCAACGAAAGGAAGGCTCAACTCCAGGCTCAAAAAGAATTGGAAAGACATAACAAAGAGTTGGAGAAACAAATTAGTGGAAGTGGCGTAATTGTAGATTTTGCTGAAAAACTTGAAGGTCTGCCTGATAAAGCGAGATTGTTAGTTGGAGATATGCTTTCTTCTATTGCACAAGCAGGTGTAAAATTAACGAAAAGAGGTAATGGATTATATCTTTCTAATAAATAAATGAGCATTGATGAGTGGTTGAAAGAATTTGGAAAGAATACAACATCAAATTTACAACTTGCCAAATATTGTAAGAAATTAAAAATTCAAAATGTGGTTATTTGTATGAGAGATGAATTAACAAATGTGCCGAAACATACAAAGAATATTATTATGAACTTAGAAGATAATAATGGGAACGGTTCTCATTGGGTTTGTATTTTTAATAATCAAGACAAATATTATTTTGATAGTTTTGGTCTTCCACCACCTGTTGAAGTCATAAAATTCTTACAGAATGGTGTTTGTCAAACATTTCAAGTCCAAGAATTAAATTCCAAGTGTTGTGGTCAATTATGTCTATATGTGTTATTTCAACTCAACAAAAATAAAAAATTTTATGATATTATTTTTAATCTAATATAAATGACTTATGTTGGTAAAGATGGTTTTATCTTTGGTGTATCTCAAGAACTGGATATTGATTTATCAAATTATTATACAAAGGCACAGGCTGAACGACATAAATATAATATAAACAAAAATATTAACATGAAAAATGCTTATAAATTAAAAAATTATCCAAGCCCAACTGACGCGAATGACTTGGTGAGATTAAGCGATTTATCACAATATATATACTTAAATAAAACGGCTGTGTATTCCAAAGATACAGAAGTGTTGATATTATCTCCAGGTCATACAGAATTCACAGTTCGAATTAAAATAAATTTTTATAAAGAAGGGCGTATCGTTTGTATGAGAATAGAACAATGGGGGTATGATATGAATGATTTAGGGTATAATTGGTCATTTAAAATTAACCTCGAAGACCTGGAACAATTAAATCAGTCTCGTAAGGAAGAATATTATCCACTTGGTATCGAGAATGAGTTTTGTGGGTCCACGATTAGTAAACAACAAATAAAAGAATTTAATAAGGGTAAATATAATAATG
This sequence comes from Eptatretus burgeri, assembly GCF_056783735.1. Classification (NCBI taxonomy): domain Eukaryota; kingdom Metazoa; phylum Chordata; class Myxini; order Myxiniformes; family Myxinidae; genus Eptatretus; species Eptatretus burgeri. The sequence continues at coordinate 142,704,939 of NC_140962.1, read as the reverse complement.
GTTTTGCCCTTGTTTATCTCATGAAAACAGAAAAAACAGGATTATATATAATAAGTAAGGAAATACAAAATGATTTAACTATGGGAAGATGGGGAGGTGTTTCGTGCCATAATATTATTCTAACATATATTTCTAATACATAAATGACAGCAAGAAGGCTTCAAGAAAATTATCATTTCTGTGTCCAAGCATACCTTCAAGAAAAGGGTATTCGGTATTTTAATAAATATGTTCTACAACATAAGAATGAGGTATTTTCAATAAAAGATTGGCATTATGCTGATGTTGATAAACCGACAACTTTAGATTTAATTAGAATGTTAAATAATGAAAAAATTATAAAGTCAAGAAAAGGTAAGGCTCTTTTAGAAATTCAAAAGAAATTTTATTGGTTTCCTGTTGTAAAAAAAATTATTTTCGATGCAGGAATAACAAGAAATCCTGATGAATATATGTATAATATTCTATGGGGTGTAAACGATTCAAGGATAGTAAGGGATGAGGAAGGAGTTGAAGAAGAGAGGGAAGAGGAGGAAAAGGAGAATGAGGAGAGGGAGAAGAAAGAGAAGGAGGAAAAGGAGAAGAAAGAGAAGGAGGAAAGAGAGAAGAGAGAGAAGGAGGAGAGGGAGAAGAAAGAGAGGGAGGAAAAGGAGAAGAAAGAGAAGGAGGAAAAAGAGAAGAGAGAGAAGGAGGAGAGGGAGAAGAAAGAGAAGGAGGAAAAAGAGAAGAGAGAGAGGGAGGAGAGGGAGGAAAGAGCGAGACAAAATAAATATCAAAATATGGAAACCAGTGAGATTCAAAAAAGATTGGCGGTATTACAGAAAATAACTCAACCCACCGAGGAGGAAAACAAAGAATTGACAAGTCTATTTGCAATATTTTCTTCAAGACTATTGACATCGTCAAGCTATTCATTTTAATTCAAGTTTTTTCTTAAATAAATGGAGGAGAGAGTGAAGGCATTTCTTAGGATTCTTTATGTTTTAAAAATTAAGATTCAAATGTGCATGTTGGAAACTAAAAAGGTTTTTGCACTCTGCAGGACTTTTTCACATAAATAAATGAGTTATTGTCTCAAATGTAAAAAGAAAACTAATACGAAAAATATTTCATACATTAAAAGTAAAAATAACAGGGTTATCCAAAAAGGTATATGTTCGGTGTGTGGTTCAAAAAAAAATCAATTTATCTCCAAACACAAACTCGGAGGAGATATACAAAAGTTTTTATCAGGAAGTAAATTTACAACTACTGGAATACCAGGGGAATTACATCTTCCAGGGTATTCTTTCTGTGGTCCAGGCACAAACTTGGATAAAAATTAGATGAGGCAGACAATCCTAAATCTTGAAGTCAGCCTATCAATAGAGTTGATGAAGTGTGCATGAGACACGATATTGATTATGGGAATACCACAACGTTGGAAGAAAAGCATGAAGCCGATAGAGAAATGTTGTATAATTTGTCTCTGATACAAAATCCAACCTTGAGAGAAAAAGTTGATCGGTTCATTGTGAAGAAGATGATCAGTGCTAAATTGAAACTTGGACTTGGAAATTCAAAAAACTTGTAAGCTCTAATGATGTCATTAAGACTGAAGAGCAATTAGCTGATGAATTACATAAACCAATATTCACAAAGTTTCAGAGAAGGAAAGTTTATTCCAAGGAAGTAGATTATATCTGGTCTGCTGATTTGATTGAACTCAATAATGATAAGGGGTACAAGTATGCTTTAACCGTTATTGATTTGAGGAGTAGATATGTGTGGGTTGTCCCTTTAAAAAACAAAACAGGTAATACTCTTATGTTAGCTTTTCAACAGATATTTAATAAAAGTAAGAGAAAACCTAAAAAATTGTGGACTGATGAGGGTAGAGAGTTTTATAACAAGACATTTATGAATTTTCTAAAAAATAACAGTATTACATTATACAGTACCTTTAATGAAGGGAAGGCAGTTGTTGTTGAACGTTTTAATCGTACCTTAAAAGAGAGACTATATAAAAAATTCACACAACTCGGTTCACAACAATGGTCATCTTTTATTCAGGATATTGTGGATAAGTATAATGACACGATTCACACGGCAACAAATATGAAACCATCAGAAACATTTACAAAATTAAAATATGAAAAAGAGATTAATGTCAGAAAACCTAAGTTCAAAGTTGGTGATATCGTAAGAATATATAGGTGGAAATCTCATTTTGAAAAAGGTTATGCGAAAAGATGGACCAACGAGCTTTTTTAAATTGTTGATGTAATAGATACGGTTCCTTGGACTTATAAGATATATGATTTGGAAGGGGAAGAGATTTTAGGTTCATTTTATTCACAGGAATTACAAAAGACAAAGATAAATTGAAAATTTTTGACTCCGCCCCTTTTTGACTCCACCCACACAAGCCCCACCCACACAAACCCCGCCCACACAAACCCCACACAAACCCCACCACACACAAACCCCACACAAGCTCCAATAAATTGAAATTTTTTGGCTCCGCCCCTTTTTGACTCCACCCACACAAGCCCCACCCACACAAACCCCACACAAACCCCACCACACACAAACCCCACACAAGCTCCACACAAGCTCCACACAAGCTCCACACAAGCTCCACACAAGCTCCACACAAGCTCCACACACACAAGCTCCACCCATATTCACATAATTAGTGATTAGTTAATTAGTTCCCCCACACACAACATGTCTATTTAATTAAAAAATTATCCACCCATCCACACAAGCTCCACTCATCCACCCATCCACCCAGCTCTCCACCCATCCATTGATCCACACAAACCTCATCCACATTCGCCCCTCCCACATAAGCTCCACCCACATAAACCCCTGCCCACATAAACCCTGCCCACATCAACCCCTCCCACATAAGTCCTGTCTACACAAGCTCCACACAAAAACTCCACACACATAAACCCTGTCCACATAAACCCCTCCCACACAAGCTCCACCCACATAAACCCCGCCCACACACATCCCGACCACACAAGCCCCACCGAAGCCCCGCCCACATAAGCCCCACCCACATAAACCCCTCCCACACAAACCCCACCCACACAAACCCCGCCCACACACACACCCCGCCCACACAAGCCCCACCCCCCTCATCCCCCCTGTGCGCCCCCCACCTTTGACCCACCACCTCCCTCATCCCACCCCCCACCCTTCCCCACACACACACACACATGGGGAGGGGAGGGATGGGATGAGGGGGTGATGGGTCATTGGGGGGGCGCACCTACCCTCCCTTCATGTTTTGATCCTCTTCTTGTAATTCAGAATCAAGTAATTGTATACAAAACAAATATAATTTATTAATATTGAAAATATTAAATATTCATTTGCGAGAATGTATAATCTTTCCCAGCAATCTTCTCCAGATGTCTTGTGATTTCGAAACTCAGACACCATATTCTGTTTTGAAACAAAAAGTGGATAATAATTACATGGTAATATGAGTAAGCCTCGTTGACCACTGAATTAACACACCAGGAGGCCGACTCAGCTTGTCATCCTTTCAAGGTCAATAAAATTAATTCCAGTGTACTGACAAAACCGCGTTCAAACTAATGATGCAACCAACATTAGACGACATTCTAAAGAGAGAGTGATATTAATAATAATTCAGAAATATTTACCTCCAGAAAATCATGTGTTGTACAAGATTGCTTCAACAGCTGATGTTGTGCGATAGTGCTGAAAAAAAAAAAAAGTCAAGGGTATAGATGAAGAGACAGACAGACAGGGAAAGCAACACACACACACACACACACACACACATAGACACACATAGACACACGTGTCTCACCATTGGTTTAATTCATTCGAGATCAGAGACCAGTCATTATAAATCATTGATCTCTTCAATAAGAGCAGAGAGAGGTAGGTAGGAAGACAGACACACACACACACACACACACACACACACACACGTGTCTCACCATTGGTTTAATTCCTTCGAGATGAGAGGACGTGATAAGACTTCGTGCCACTCATTGAAAATGTCTTTCAATTCTCTTCTAAAATCATTGATCTCTTCAATAAGAGTATTAATTTCATGAACCACGTCGTGATACGTAAACTCAATTTCTTCCAATGCCCTGTCAGGGAAAAATATATATATATAGATATATATCAGAATTATCATGATTTAATTAATAATCATTCGCTTCATCGTTCAAAGAGAAAACCAAACAAACTTACCAACTCTGTAGTAAGCTTTTGCCTTCATCGGAAGAGAGATCATCCATGTCTCAGTTGTAAAAATGAAAATCCCGTCTGGCAGAAACTTTGTCTGGTGAATCACTTATAAGGCAACAATGATGAAATTCCCTAAGCATTGGGTGCGGCCACAGGAAATGACAGCTTGGAAAATAACTGGGCGATTGTATGAATCATTTACAAAACATACTTAAAATGGTTTTGATTCAAATGTTTTCAGTTCGTGTTCTGAGATAAAATATAAACACGAGACCTTGTCTCACAGAATAGTTCCTATTTTTTCACAGCATGACTGTCTAAAACCACACAGCACGACCGTGTCAAAAAACACTTCCTCATTTTCACGGCATGAACTGAAAACATTTGAAACAAAACTTTTTTTATGGCGTGGTTTATACACAAAAATGATTTGCAACTCGGGCGGTGGTCAGATGAGATCATTAAGAGAAGTTTATCATTTCGTAATGGCACAAAAGGGGTATCTTAAAAAATATAAAGATTCAAATGTTTTGTTTGTCAATATTTTAGATGGGGATTATTGTGCAAAGAAAATTAAACTATTGAAGGAATTTGAGAATGAACAAATCTTTATAGGTTCAATGAGTGAGCTGATCAACCTCCAGGTTAAAGGGGAGACAAATAAATATACCTTGGGATAGCCTGGTTTTATATATATACAAAGCCTGGTGTTGGCTTAGTGGTTAGGGTGGCGGCTTGGGATCCCAGTGTCCCGAGTTCGAATCCCGCTCAGCTGCTGAATTAACACCAGGGGGTTGACTCAGCCTGTCATCCTTCCGAGGTCGGCGAAATGAGTACCAGTATACTGGTCCCGGTGTATGCCCCGGTTAGAATAGGTGTACCATATCCCTGTGTTGTAAGAGGCGTCCAGGAAGGGCATCCGACCATAAAACATTGCCTCACAAAAAGCCAAACCCCTGCACAGCAGGGAAAAACGGATAAAAAGGGGGTTTATTTTTAGGGAAAAAAAAAGGGAATCGCTGAAAATCCCCCATTCATTTACATGGGGAAAAGTGAGCTAGAACCAGTATATTCACCCTACTCACCTTCCTTACCAATCATCAAACGGCAAATCAGTAAATCATTGTGTGTTTCCAGATGCGGAGCAATTTTCTCTGCAAATTCAACATCATTTCCATTCGCATCATAATAGATTGTACAATGTGGGGGATCATAGTAGGTGTGTGTCATTACTTGTGCATTGTCTAGCCACATTTGCATTTCCTTACTTTCAGCTAAGATTGCATTTAAACATATCAAAACATCACTAATCGGCTGTCTTGGCAGCTTCCACCAATAGACAACTGGGTGCGGTGTCATCAAAATCATCATTGCTGAATGTGTTTTATCCCGGGGAATATCGATAAAAACCCCTTTGTTTGTGCATGCTATCGTACATCCCAACTTACACAACAAGTCCCTGCCTAACAGATTCACCGGTGTAGTGGTTGTGAGAAGGAAAGCGTGTTTTTCCTGCAAAGGTCCACATCTTACTGGTAATTGTGTCGTTGCACTTTATGTCTGTATGTTGCCCCCTAACCCTACTACTTGTACATTAGCATTGGATTTTTCAACCCCTGGCAGCTCTTTGGCTGCAATAGTAGAGTAAGTGTCTCCCGTGTCAACTAAAAAGGAAAGTTTCTTACCTGCGACATCCAGAATGTAGGCCGGCTCTTCTGTTGGTGTTAATGTCAGCATCGCTCCTTGCACCACGAGGCCACCCGCGGTCTGTCAATATGACCTACCATCCTGCGGTTGGTTTGATCCTCCTTCCTGCTGGAACCCCGATCGTCGTCTTTGGGGGCAATCCCTTTTCCAATGTCCTGGTTGTCCACACTGGAAACATACTTGCGGCGCTGTTGGTTGTACCTGCCCTTGGCCTGCTGCAGTTCTTGAGCGGGTCTGTGGTGGCGCTTCTGTCCAATTTTTGTTTCTTCCACTCCCTCTCTTGGGCCGTTCGTCCTGTGCTGCTGGTGGGGGTCTTTGCAGAACTCTCCTTAGTCGTCCCCATTGTCTGGCCGCTTCCTCTTCTGAGTCTGTCATCTTCCTCCAGTTCCCACTTTCTCCAATCCTTATCATTTCTTTTTTCTACTCCTTTGTCTAGCAACACCATCTGCAACACTTCGTCTTTAATTTTTGCCTTTGCGTTCTCCCTTTCTTCCGCTCAGTCCATACATTAATCAGCCGCTATACAAATCTGACTTGCCTCTTTGCCCTGCCCACCTAACAGTACATACTTTAATTGCTTCCTAATTTGAGGCCTGAGCCCTTCCATTATGAAGTTTGTCAATGTTCGCTGTGGTATGTCTCCCTCAACTTGAAAACCCCCATATTGTAAGAGTGTCTGTATTAATCTATCCATGAATTCGGATGCTCGTTCCCCTTGACGTTGCTTTGTTTCATAAATCTTATCCCAATCTAGTGCTGGCGGTTGCAACGCTGTTTCAATCTCATCATACAGGCGCCGTTGCTTACTTTGCCGATCTGCGTTGGTGCATTCTGCTGGTTCGTCCGCTGTCCACTCAGCACCTTCCCGAGCTTTCTTCCACACATATGGAGACAACACGGCTTGACATAACACCCCAATGTCGTTATGCGTGCAGCGGTGTGCCTCAACCCACTGCGATATTAATTCCTTTATTGCTCCTGCATTTCTTCCCTGATCTAACACTCTTTCCTTCATTGATCTTAATTTGCTTTCTTTAAACGGTCGGTACACTGACTGAGCTGGCTGGGGCTGTAATCGTGACACCTCCGGAGTTACCTCTTGAACCGGGAAGGCAGAGGCTGTGGCCATCAACCCCGTACCTTCCAGGTTCGGATACAAACTTGGTGTGTTATTAACATATGCAGATGGATTAGTTGCATTACTTCCCTGAGCTTCCCGCCTTTGTATCACCATTTCGGAGGCAGTTACAGGGGCGGGAGTAATCTCAATCCCTTGTTGTGGCAATTCTTTAACCTGTGTTTCTAATTCCAACAGTTTCCGCTTTACCAAATTTCTAGCCACTTCACTTACTTGGAGGACCTCTTCCTCCCATAATTTGCAAGCTTCAAGGTCTGGCTCTGGTTCTAACTTATCACTTGTCCGTTGTTCTAATCGGCATGACAAGTTATCTATAATTTCTGCTCTTAAGGAACCCCATCTCGGGAATGGGTGTGCGTCCTGTTTTATCCACTTATACCACATTGCCAATTGAGTACATGACTTGACTCCATATTTTTCATACATCATTCCTGCCACGGTATTCGTGGGTGGTGCATTTTTATCCGACTTTGGTTTCACAAGCTTATTCCCCATTTTCTCTTGGTCCTTCCTAGAGTATTTCTTGGGTCGGGACAGTGTTTCCCGCCTGGGGGTGATCTCGGGCTGGGTCGGGCGTCTTTCACCTTTCCACGGACCCTCACACTCCCTGGCACACCTCCCGCACACTCAATCTCTCAACGGAATCTCCCGTTTGGACCCTGTCCCGAGATGTTCTTGGGTTGCCCCTTCCTGGGTTTCCCTCAACCTCGCAATGGACCCTTAACCCTCCCAGGGGTACCCCCTTTTGATGTGTAAAAAAGCTCCTTCTCCCCCTTGTTCTTTTAAGATAAGGACAGATCACAAAGAGCAGCAAACTTGTATGCCCTGGTGCGAGAAAAGAGGCAGTTCTTCTTACCTTATCTTTAAGCCGGCCGGCTTCTGTCCTCCTTTGCCTCACCAGGGCAGTCTCACTTTCCTCCTTGGTCCGTCTTATCCTGCCGACTACGCCAAATGTTGAGACCACGTTGCACCGCTGATTGAGATCGAGCGCTGTCCACACGTATGGTCTTGGTAGAGAAGAGCTTTAATTCACACCAAACATGTATACATGGAGAGATATAGAGAGACACAGAATACCCACAGTAGTCCAGCTCAATCTAACTCTGCGAGCTTGGCACTCTGGCTTGCCTTGTATACAATTTGTCCTGCCCCTTGTGGGACCATCTGGTTTCAAGATTGGCCCAGCTCCCATCACTGCTTTCTATTGAGACTTTGTTTCCCAAAGATCAATTTCCTCCAAGGGGTAAAAGCCAGGTGCTGATTTCCTCCCTTTGGGCTCTAAAAGCCATCTGGTTTGGTCATTATGCAGCCAGGGAGTCAGGAAGATGGATTACTTTTTAAGAGCCTTTACCTTCCTTTCCTTATTCCACTCCTTGGAAAGTGGAAGCAGCTGTTGTGCTGTGTCAAATGGCACTGATTTACGATCGAGTTTCCTTCGGCTTGAGGCTTGTTTATGACCAAGCTTCCTTGGCTCAAGGTTGATTTACGATCGGGCTTCTCTTGGCTCAAGGTTTTTACAAGAGTAATAAAAGCCAGTTGCTCAGCCGTGTCACAAAGAAAGACTACATGCTTTGGCTTTTAACACAGCCAAGAACTGCAACTGTTAAGAGTGCTCTATAATGAATGCCTTTTGGCTCTTTCTTTTACTTTTGATTGTTAAAAAGTAATTCTGCAAACAAATGGCTATTCTCAGCTTGGGAGAGATGCAATCTCTCAACAGTTATCATATGGCAATAATAATAACGAACAGGTACAGTAATCCCCACTCTCGCTCCAAGCACATCTCGGCTTGGTGAAAGGTAAGCGAATGCTCAAGCAGTACAGCAGGTGGTGAGGCGGGTATGCATCAAGGTTGTGAAGACCAATGAATATTTGGTCCATCGAACCAACGGGTCCACCAAGTCGTCATAAATAAAGGGCCTGCGGATTGATTTGTGTTCGGTTGTATTCCGACGTACATTCTGTGGTGGTAAGGCAAGAAGTTGTGAAGTATTTCTGCATAATAGGTGTGTGTATGTGCCATTGGTTGTTATTGCCATATGCGGGTTTCAGAAGGTGGAATGGAGTCCTCCCAGGTCTCAAAGTATCCACCTCCATTGTGTGTGTGTGGTTTATTTTTGTTCTCCATTTCTTCTTTTTTTTCGTTTTCTTTGTCGATTGTAATATTCCTCTTCTTCCTCGATAGAAGACTCGTTGACCCTTGTTGTGCTCAAGTACATGGAGCAACATTTTTTTTTTTTTTAGCTGGTACACGTCGCAAGACAAGATGGAGCCTCCTCCCGACACGTACTCCCTTTCTCTCGCGCCCCCTGCAGCCATTCCTCTTACACCGACACCACCGGTCAAAAGTTTTAGAACACCCCCATTTTTACGTTTTTCCTGAAATTTAAGCAGTTCAAGTCCAGTGAATAACCTGAAATGGTACAAAGCAAAGCGGTAAACTGCCAGAGGTTAAAAAAAAATGAAGTTTAGGTGACCAAAAACTGAAAAATAATGTAAACTTCAGAGTTGTTAAAAAAGGTCCTTTTCAGGGAACAAGTAATGGGTTAGCAACTGCAGCTGTTCTGCAGCAATGGAAGTAAATTAAGCATTGAAAGTTGATGCAAACAATTCCTACAGGTGTCCCAACTTTTGTTGATTTATAGTTACAAACCCTCTGTCCGGATAAAAGCAGTGTTGGAACAGACTGTGTTGCTACATTCTCTGAAGCATTATTTGGACAATATTGCACTGCAGGAAGTAGTGTATTCCTCTCATAATGGTGAGAAAAAAGGAAGACAGACGGACCATTATAGGCCTTAAAAGTGTAGGTCTTTCCTTTAAAGAAATTGCAAAGCAACCAAGGTGTCAGTGAGTACAGTTTCCTACACCATAAAAAGGCAATTGGAAACTGGAGGAAACTCTGACAGGAAGAGGTCTGGAAGACCCAAAGCCACAACACAATCAGAAGACAAGTTTCTGAGAGTCAACAGCTTGCGTGATAGGCGGCTCACAGGACAGCAGCTTCAAGCACAGCTTAACACTGGTCGAAGTAAGGAAGTCTCCGTTTCAACTGTGAAGAGAAGACTTCGAGCTGCAGGTTTGACAGGTCGAGTGGCAGGAAGAAAGCCATTGCTAAGATGGCAAAATAAGAAAGAGGCTTTCCTGGGCCATGAAGCACCGCCAGTGGACTGCTGAAAACCGGAAGAAGGTCTTGCAGACCGATGAATCAAAATTTGAAATCTTCGGTTCATCACGCAGGGTTTTTGTACGCCATCGAGTAGGCGAAAGGATGGTTCCTCAGTGTGTGACACCAACTGTCAAACATGGAGGAGGAAGCATGATGATCTTGGGCTGTTTTGCTGGATCCAGAGTCAGCGACTTGCACAGAGTGACTGGCACCCTGATCCAAAAGGGCTACCACAGCATTTTGCAGTGCCATGCAATACCCTCTGGTCTATGCCTAGTTGGTTAGGGGTTCATCCTACAACAAGATTACGACCAAAAACACACCTCCAGGCTATGTCAGAACTCCCTTAGAAGAAAAGAACAAGGCAGTAGGCTACAGATCATGCAATGGCCAACACAGTCTCCAGACTTAAACCCCATCGAGCTGGTTTGGGATGAACTGGACAGAAGGGTGAAAACAAAGCAATCTACAAGTGCAACACGTTTGTGGGAACTTCTGCAACAGTGTTGGGAAGAACTTTCCGAACAATATTTGATTCCCATTGTAGAAAGAATGTCACGAGTATGTTCGGCTGCTATATCTGCAAAAGGTGGCTACTTTGTTGAGACAAAATTTTAGATTAAATTTTGTTCAACAAAACGATTCCATGATTTCGTTTTTATCTGCAATTGTTTATTTATTTTATGCTTTAATATCAGACTACATTGAAACATTAAACTGCTTAAATTTCAGTAAAAACTGGAAAAATGGGGGTGTTCTAAAACTTTTAACCGGTAGTGTAAGGAGTAGTGAATCTTGCAAATACTTTTTGTAAGGTTCACGTGGCTGCGCCTGGATGGGGTAAAAGAGTTGGAGCCAAAACCCGAATAATATCCAAGTTCCTCCTGATGATTCCATCTTTGTTTATTTGGGTTTCCCTGACACTGCAATGCTGAATGGATCAGGACGCAACAGCATACAGCACCGAGGAACAGTAGAGAGAGGGGGTGAATGCCAAGAGCAGAGTTGAACAGGAAGACTTGGATGAACAATGGGTGTGGGGAGGAAAAGGAAACTCTCAGGAGGAAGAACTCGGAATTTGGAAGGAGGAGGGATTAGGATGGGGTGGGGGTTAATTATGGTAGAAAAGGTCATGCTTTTGGATTGGGGATGATCTGAGATGGTGGTGAACAGCTGTCTCGAAGACCTGGAGGGAAGAATGAGATAGAGGAGAATGTGGAAGTTGGTTCCACAGGTGGGGAAAAAAAGAGGCATGAATGAGTGAAGGTGAGCAGTGATCCTGGATTGAGGTAGTTTCACCAGAGTGGGTTGATGGTGGACCGTGTGTGCCCTGCAGAAACCTGGCCGGGGGGAGAGAAAGCATGGAAAGAGCAGAGGGTGCAATACCAGAAAGTATGTGGAAGAATACAGAGACCACTGAGCTGTTTGTAATTGCGAAGTGATAGACCCAAAGACTCGGCTTCATTGTGAAGCCTTGTGCCAGCTGGTATCCTGTGCCGGAGTGGTGACCCGTCCAGGATTGTGTCCAATAGCCAAGGAGACTGCTTTGGCAGCACCAATGCTCTGCACAGAGTATGGTCCCGATTGCTGGATTGATGGTAGCTTGTGGTTTTCTACCGATATGTCTGTCTGATCGTTGCTTCAGTGTGGTCTAAGTTACATTAGTAATTAAATGGGATTGCTTATTAATATATCCCCCAGGGAGCAATCATGCAGTTTTTATTTAAGAGCAACTGACTCATCTCTGGAGCAAAATAGCATCTATGAACTCGACGAATATATATATGTATATATATGTATTTCTTGTTCTTCTTCTTCTTCTTCTTCTTCTTCTTCTTCTTCTTTCGGCTGCTCCCTTTAGGGGTCGCCACAGCGGATCATCCGTATGATCCGCATAGTGATTTGGCACATGTTTTACGCCGGATGCCCTTCCTGACGCAACCCTGGTCGCCTCTTACGACACAGGGATATGGTACACCTATTTTAACCGGGGTATACACCGGCCCAGTACACTGGTACTCATTTCGCTGACCTCCGAACGATGACAGGCTGAGTCAACCCCCTGGTGTATTAATTCAGTGGCCCAACGGGGCTTGAACTCAGGACCTTTTGGATCCCAAGCCGCTGCCCTAACCACTGCGCCAACACCAGGATACCAATATATATATATATGTGTTTCATGAACATTTCACGTAGATTACGGCTATGAGAAGAACAAACAGGTTATTACCTTTTTCAATCTTTATTGCCATTAACCAACCAACATTAAACAGATCATCAATACTCCATCATGCACAAGTAAATTATTTTATTGATTGGAACCGAAAACAACCTTCACTTTGCACTTTCTTCTGACTGCACATCTCAACTATAATAGTCCTCCCTTCTCCCATCTATAGAACCACCTTCCAGAGGCTGTTCTGTCTCCTTCCAGGACTTCAAGCAAGCAGTGCACCACCACCTTGTGTCATTCCCAATTCTGACCAATGATCTCCATTATCACCATATTCACCTTTCCTTACTGAACCATCTTTCTTGTTAGTTTGTGTGTTTATTTGGCTCCTGCCTCTCATCTTTTCCTATTGGTTCATTCCCTTGATGTTTGTCCCACTGGTCATCTCTACATTGCTCTTCAACAAGCCCCGCTCAAGTAAATAATATAAATCATGAAAAGAATGAAACTCACAAAATAATTATTAGCAGAACCGCACAGATCCGACCAAACCAAACCACATAGCGGGTTTAATAGAGTCCCTGAAGTGTCCTTTGAACACATGCAGGACCCGCGAGTCTCCGAAACATCTCAACTCTCCTGCGTCACAGTCCAAAAAGAACCCTAACCGTTGAGGATCCCCCAACGTGAACAGGGGAATCTTCTGATGGTTGTGCATTACTGAGTAGACGTCAAACCATTTCCGTACACACCATGACTGGGGATTCCATCCCAACCAACACTTGTTCCCTCTTCCTTTCCGCTGCATCGAGTTTAAAACGACTCCAATTGTGCAAAAACGACTCAAACTCACATCGACCTCCCAGTAGTGATGGCCAGAGGAGAAACTCTCAGAGGAAAGAACTTGATCAAAATAATTAAACCGATCAGGGTGTTCCGGGCATGGATTTCTGGTCCTGGTTTGAATCGCTTTCTGCTGGTCCTTGGAGATCAGGATCCGTGGATGTGCAGTGTTTGGGTCGAGATGCAAGGATTCTCCATCTGCCAAGAGAGTGAGACAGTGCTTCAGCCTTTTTAAACGGACATACAAACACGTGTCAATTTTCTGAATATGAAATGGAATATTACTACTACTACTACTACTACTACTACTACTACTACTACTACTACTACTACTACTACTACTACTACTTATAGTTGAACTGGCTGATGCACCTCCTGACTAACACCGCGGATTATGTCTCACACGGTAAAACTGCATAATCTGCACAGAACAACCATCCGTCGACCATACAGACGACCATACAGACGATCTACATATACATATATATCTACATATATATCTACATATATATCTACATATACATATATATATAATATACATATATATATATATATATATATATCTACATATATATATATATATGTATATATGTATATGTATGTATATGTATATATATATATATATGTATATATATATATATATATATATATATATATATATATATATATATATATATATATATATATATATATATATATATATATATATATATGCTCACTTTTCCCCATGTAAATGAATGGGGGATTTTCAGCGATTCATATTTTTTTTTCCCTAAAAATAAACCCCCTTTTTATCCCAAGGTATATTTATTTGTCTCCCCTTTTAACCTGGGGACACTTTTTTTTTCAAATAACCCATGCAATAAGATAAAGATTTGTTCAAGTAGCAAAGTAGTAATGTGATTTGTTAAAGGTGATTCTAAAGAAATATCTGAAACGTCTAAGCCTCAGGACACTCTTTTTCAAATAACCGATGCATATTGTTTAGCTCACTCATTGAACCTATAAAGATTTGTTCATTCTCAAATTCCTTCAATAGTTTAATTTTCTTTGCACAATAATCCCCATCTAAAATATTTAAAAAGAAAACATTTGAATCTTTATATTTTTTATGATACCCCTTTTGTGCCATTACGAAATGATAAACTTCTCTTAATGCTCTTGTTTCACCACCTCCTGAGCCACAGGTTATTTTTGTTAAGCCCCGCCCACTTTTCATAAGCCCCGCCCACTTTCAAATGGAATTTTTAAAAGCCCTGTCCACTTTTATTTAAGCCCTGCCCACTTTTCACGAGGTATTCCATAAGCCACGCCCACTTTCCTCTAAGCCCCGCCTACTTTTGCTAAGCCCCACCTACTCTTACATCATTTCCAGTTCATCTCTGACTCACAAAGAAATCACAAGAAAATTCCAGCATGTTATGGTTTTGAAAAAATTGCCCAAAGAAGGCCTGCGTGAGCTTGCCCTGGGAATTTCCAAAGGAAACCACACCCACCAGTCTTTCCCTATAAAAGCCTCAAGCCCAGGCTCCATTTTAAACATTTTTTTTTGCTGGCCATGGTGTGCTGTGTGCTTGCCTGGAACTCTCAGACTTGTATGGAACTAAACCTTCAAGTTGATGAACTGGATTCAAACCTCTTATCTGTTGAGGTAAGATTTTTATTTTCCTATTTTCAAACTTTAATTGAAGCATACTCATTTAATAATTAAATAACTTAATTAATACATTATTATTTTCTCTCACAGGAAATTGTATCTGAAATACGAAATGAAAATACTGCTTTTGCTACAACTTGGGGCGAAATTGTTGGCTTGGTTGAAGACCTTATGAGCGACCAAGACCCACAGAACGAGCAAGACCTTGAGTGGGATGACTTTGGGGTTCCTTGGAACTCTCCGACTTGTATGGAACTAAACCTTCAAGTTGATGAACTGGATTCAAACCTCTTATCTGTTGAGGTAAGATTTTTATTTTACTATTTTTAGTTCCTTTTAAATATCGACTCGTTTAATAATTAAATAACTTCATTAATACATGATTATTTTCTCTCACAGGAAATTATATCTGAAATACGAAATGAAAATACTGCTTTTGCTACAACTTGGGGCGAAATTGTTGGCTTGGTTGAAGACCTTATGAGCGACCAAGACCCACAGAACGAGTTCGTCCTTGATGATCCAACCAAAGAGTTATACCTTGGAGACCAGCAAAGTCCTGAAAAAGAGTTTTGCAACAATAGTACTCATTGTGAGTTATCAAGACAATACCCCCTGAACAAGTTATACCTTGATGAGCCAGAATACAAGTTTTACCTTGGAGACTCACAATTTTCAGACATTTTGAAAAATGGAGTTTTCCTTGATGATCCACAGTTATACTATGTGAGATCTATCACTGAAACCCATAAAAATTGGAAAAATGGAGATTTCCTTGATGATCCACAGTTATACTATGTGAGATCTATCACCGAAACCCATCAAAATTGGAAAAATGGAGATTTCCTTGATCCACAGTTATACGATGTGAGATCTATCACTGAAACCCATAAAAATTGGAAAAATGGAGTTTTCCTCGATGATCCAGAGTTATACTATGTGAGATCTATCACTGAAACCCATAAAAATTGGAAAAATGGAGTTTTCCTTGATGATCCACAGTTATACTATGTGAGATCTATCACTGAAACCCACTATATTTCTGGAAATTGTGATTATACCTTGGAGTCTTGGACTCTTATACAACGGTGTATAGTAGGAGGGAGTGAAGGGACAACCCATTGCTCCCATGTGTATTATCTGCTTAGTTTTGTCTTTTGTAATTCCTGTGAATAAAATGAACCTAAAATCTCTTCCCCTTCCAAATCATATATCTTATACCGTATTTTCACGACCAAAAGGCGCACCGTGCCAAAAGGCGCAGTCTAAGTTGTGTGTGCCGTTCCTGTATTTGACACACACATAAGGCGCTCCTCACGATAGGGCGCGGGTTTTATATGAATATCCTCTACTACGTACGTCCGCCGTACAACAACACACTCACACAAGCACACAAGTGTGCGTATTTAAAAATAGATCGGGAGCAAAATTGAGTTTGGTTGTGCTTTATTAAAGTATTAGTTACAAAAATACTAAAACAATCAAATACCGGTAATAGTCTTTAATCAAATCCATCGAAATCCTCATCCTCTGTTTCGGAATCGAACTGCGCTAAACCCAACCTAGCAGGTCCACCTTCCTCGCCGTCAGAGTCACTTTCTGCACCGTGCGGCTCCTCCGAAATGATGCCGGCTTTAGCGAAAGCTCGGACAACAGTGCCAGCAGACACGTTAGCCCAGGCATCAACAATCCAGTGGCAAACTGTGGCGTAACTCGCCCGGCACTGCCTTCCACCCTTTGTGAAGCTGTGCTCTCCTTCGGTCATCCACCGCTCCCACGCCGCTCGCAGCCTCACTTTGAACGGCCGGTTCACGCCGATGGCTCGGCTGGATCCGTTTGTCGCAGATGTGCTTGCTGCAGTAGGAGCGGAAGTTTTCCATCATTTCTTGATAATCCGCCGGACGTTGCTGCGCTATCGTAGTCCTGGTCCGGATGGAAAAATGGCACCGTTTCATGAAGCGAAAGCACCAAGACGGACCTCCGTGGAAATGTTCGATTTTCATTTCCTCCGCTATCGATACTGCCTTCAGTCGGATCGTGACCGTCGAAACGCTCCTCCCACTTGCTCTTTGCTCAACGATCCACTGCTCAAGTCTTTCCTCCAACTCTGGCCACCTCGCCTTGTTTCCACGGAAACTCAGCTGCGTCTTCTTCACCTGTCGCAGCTCGTTTTCCAGCTTCCTCCACTTTCGAACCATCGACTCGTTGATCTGGAAATTCCTCGCCGCGGCTCGATTCCCATGTTCCTCCGCATAGCTGATCGCCTTCAGTTTAAACTGAGCTTCATAAGCGTGTCTCTTTGCCATTTTCGGGGTTGTTAAAACAGCAATGTTCTGCATACCGCACATACCTGTTCTTTTATACACACAAAGGGCGCACTGCACTATAGGGCGCGTCGCACATTTTGACAAAAATCTAAGACGTTTATATGCGCCTTATAGTCGTGAAAATACGGTAAGTCCAAGGAACCGTATCTATTACATCAACAATTTTAAAAAGTTCATTCGTCCATCGTTTAGTATAACCCTTTTCAAAATGAGATTTCCACCTATATATTCTTACAATATCACCAACTTTGAACTTAGGTTTTCTGACATTAATCTCCTTTTTCATATTTTAATTTTGTAAATGTTTCTGATGGTTTCATATTTGTTGACGTGTGAATCGTATCATTATACTTATCCACAATATCCTGAATAAAAGATGACCATTGTTGTGAACAGAGTTGTGTGAATTTTTTATATAGTCTCTCTTTTAAGGTACGATTAAAATGTTCAACAACAACTGCCTTCCCTTAATTAAAGGTACTGTATAATGTAATACTGTTATTTTTTAGAAAATTCATAAATGTCTTGTTATAAAACTCTCTACCCTCATCAGTCCACAATTTTTTAGGTTTTCTCTTACTTTTATTAAATATCTGTTGAAAGGCAAACATAAGAGTATTTCCTGTTTTGTTTTTTAAAGGGACAACCCATGCGTATCTACTCCTCAAATCAATAACGGTTAAAGCATACTTGTACCCCTTATCATTATTGAGTTCAATCAAATCAGCGGACCAGATATAATCAACTTCCTTGGAATAAACTTTCCTTCTACGAAACTTTGTGAATAGTGGTTTATGTAATTCATCAGCTAATTGCTCTTCAGTCTTAATGACATCATTAGAGCCTATAAGTTTTTTTTTGAAGTTCCAAGTCGAAGTTTCAATTTAGCACTGATCATCCTCTTCACAATGAACCGATCAACTTTTTCTCTCAAGGTTGGATTTTGTATCAGAGACAAATTATACAACATTTCTCTATCGGCTTCATGCTTTTCTTCCAACGTTGTGGTATTCCCATAATCAATATCGTGTCTCATGCACACTTCATCAACTCTATTGATGGGTTTACTCCATGATTTAGGATTGTCTGCCTCATCTAATCTTTTATCCAAGTTTGTGCCTGGACCACAGAAAGAATACCCTGGAAGATGTAATTCCCCTGGTATTCCAGTAGTTGTAAATTTACTTCCTGATAAAAACTTTTGTATATCTCCTCCTCGTTTGTGTTTGGAGATAAATTGATTTTTTTTTGAACCACACACCGAACATATACCTTTTTGGATAACCCTGTTATTTTTACTTTTAATATATGAAATATTTTTCGTATTAGTTTTCTTTTTACATTTGAGACAATAACTCATTTATTTATGTGAAAAAGTCCTGCAGAGTGCAAAAACCTTTTTAGTTTCCAACATGCACATTTGAATCTTAATTTTTAAAACATAAAGAATCCTTAGAAATGCCTTCACTCTCTCCTCCATTTATTTAAGAAAAAAAAAAAATGAAAAACTTGAATTAAAATGAATGTCTTGTCTATGTCAATAGTCTTGTCGAAAGTATTGCAAATAGACTTGTCAATTCTTTGTTTTCCTCCTCGGTGGGTTGAGTTATTTTCTGTAATACCACCAATCTTTTTTTTAATCTCACTGGTTTCCATATTTTGATATTTATTTTGTCTCGCTCTTTCCTCCCTCTCCTTCTCTCTCTCCTCCCTCTCCTTCTCTCTCTTCTCCCTCTCCTCCTTCTCTCTCTTCTCTTTTTCCTCCTTCTCTTTCTTCTCCCCCTCCTCCTTCTCTCTCTTCTCCTTTTCCTCCTCTTCCCTCTCTTCTTCAACTCCTTCCTCATCCCTTAATATGCTTGAATCGCTTACACCCCATAGAATATCATACATATATTCATCAGGATTTCTTGTTATTCCTGTATCCAAAATAATTTCTTTTACAACAGGAAACCAATAAAATTTATTTTGAATTTCTAAAAGAGTTTCTAAAATTTCTACCTTTTCTTAACTGTATAATTTTTTCATTATTTAACATTCTAATTAAATCTAAAGTTGTCGGTTTATCAACATCAGCATAATGCCAATCTTTTATTGAAAATACCTCATTCTTATGTTGTAGAACATATTTATTAAAATACCGAATACCCTTTTCTTGAAGGTATGCTTGGACACAGAAATGATAATTTTCTTGAAGCCTTCTTGCTGTCATTTATGTATTAGAAATGTATGGTAGAATAATATTATGGCACGGAACACCTCCCCATCTTCCCATAGTTAAATCATTTTGTATTTCCTTACTTATTATATATAATCCTGTTTTTTTCTGTTTTTATGACATAAACAAGGGCAAAACCATTATTATATTTACCCTTATTAAATTCTTTTATTTGTTGTTTACTAATCGTGGCCCCACAAAACTCATTCCTGATACCAAGTGGATAATATTCTTCCTTACGAGACTGATTTAATTGTTCCAGGTCTTCGAGGTCAATTTTAAATGACCAATTATACCCTAAATCATTCATATCATACCCCCATTGTTCTATTCTCATACAAACGATACGCCCTTCTTTAGAAAAATTTATTTTAATTCGAACTCTGAATTCTGTATGACCTGGAGATAATATCAACACTTCTGTATCTTTGAAATACACGGCCGTTTTATTTAAAGATATATATTGTGATAAATCGCTTAATCTCACCAAGTCATTCGCGTCAGTCGGGCTTGGATAATTTTTTAATTTATAAGCATTTTTCATGTTAATATTTTTGGTTATATTATATTTATGTCGTTCAGCCTGTGCCTTTGTGTAATAATTTGATAAATCAATATCCAGTTCTTGAGATACACCAAAGATAGAACCATCTTTACCAACATAAGTCATTTATATTAGATTAAAAATAATATCATAAAAATTTTTATTTTTGTTGAGTTGAAATAACACATATAGACATAATTGACCACAACACTTGGAATTTAATTCTTGAACTTGAAATGTTTGATAAACACCATTCTGTAAGAATTTTATGACTTCAACAGGTGGTGGAAGACCAAAACTATCAAAATAATATTTGTCTTGACTATTAAAAATACAAACCCAATGAGAACCATTCCCATTATTATCTTCTAAGTTCATAATAATATTCTTTGGTTCTTTATTTCCATTTATATTTATTTCCATTTATTCCATATTTATTTCCATTTATATTATTCCATTTATCCTTTATTTCCAATATATCCACTCGATTAGACTTTATAGTTTCCTTTTGAGCGCTCAGGTCAAACGCATAGATTGTATACAAACTTTTAAATGCTGTCATATCCAAAATAGGTTCTTTATTTCCATTACTTTCACACACCTTTTGGTAAGACTTGTATGCTTCAGCAAAATCATTTTTTTCCCAATTAATTTCCAATCTATCTCGTGGATAAAATGTTCCATCTAGAGAAACGCGAAGTTGTTTCACCTTAGCATTATCACTCAATGCATTATTCTTATCAGTCGCAGTATCACAATCTGGCTTTTTAAAAATGATCCACAGATATCGTGGATTTCCTTCCAGAACACCCAAATTCCACGTGTAAGTAGTTTGGTTGAGTTTAACGTGTTGACATCTTCTTTTGAGGTATGATACACTGAGTGGATTCTTTGAGTTAAGTCTTCTATTCAACATCTCTTCTGTTTTAAGATTAGGAGTATATTCACTGATATACCAACTCATTTCCTCAATTACAAATTTATTCTGATCACCAAAAGCATTACCAACACCAAAAAGTAATCTATTTTCATTATCATTCCTTTGTAGTTGAAATCTAATTTTAAGACCATACAGAACTTTATCATGATCACAAAATCCAAATATACCTTTAAGAGGAACTGCCACAGTAAAACTATTTTCTGCTTTTGTATCATCATTATACGCTCCTTTCCTTTGAGTATATCCAGGGTCTGTGTTTGTTCCCGTTGACATATCAGGAATAAAACCTTCGACAGACCCCTTTCCCATTCTATCACTGAATGTATAGAGTGTAAATTTCATCATTTCAGATACAGCAGAGACATAATCAACTGCTTCAACTTCTTGTGTTCCAATATACAAACGCACACTATCAAACATTTTCCAGAAGAAATCATTTACAAGTGTAGCGTTTGTGTTATTCCCAGCTTTAGTGAATTTAAATTTACACAACAAGAAACTTTCCGATAGATTCAAATAGGTTTGTTGATTATTTATTTCAAAACTTTTTGTACCATTCGTCTTCCAGTCTGTTCCAGTTATTGCATTTACCTTGAAGTAATCTTCTTTTTTAGTGGAGTTTGAGATAATAATAGTATCATCCAAATCATAGATACTACCAATTGCTTCCATACTTGTATTTATTTCGGAAAAAAGATGTTAAAACTTTTGAAACCCTGATCCAAGTATTCGAATTATTTTCTGTCATTCTTGGGGGGACAACTGAGTTTTGCCTTTCTTAATTTCTTTTATTGCTTGTAATTTATGAGATTCCTTCTGGGCATCTTTTATGCTCTTTACAACACCTGCTACATTTCCCACAGCAGAAGCAGTTGAACCAATTAGATCTTTATGTTTAAGAATAGTTGAACCAATACCCATTAGAGTATCAATTATCCCATCTCCTCTAAATTGATGTCCAACACCCCTTTGTCTCTGAGGTTTATAGTATCCTCTACCAAGATACATACCTTCACCCTTGTAGTATGGGGAAAGGAACATCCCATCCCCTGTAATTATTTTATATTTTCCCAACTCGTGTTTCCTCACAATAACCATCGTATTTATTTATTGGAAAACTTCACGTAGGTGAATTCTGATGGATATAACTTCTCCATTAAAAGAAATCATACGATTATCTTGGTCGGTTATCTTAAAATTTACTCTGTGTATGGTTTTTCCTGACACAGGGAGATAAACCAAATTTTTGGGTTCCATATTGAATTTATAACCAATTGGGGTTGAGTGTGCGCTGAATGAAAATATTGTATTTGTTTTTTTTTCCATCATTATAAGCACCATCAATCAAATCACAGTGAATTAACACCGAATATATTCCTGAGGATATTTGAATGACATTATCACTGTAAAACGTCCCATTAGTTTCAATCTTTTTTGAGGAGAAACCCAATAACTCTCTAAATGAATTATCAATTGTGAAATCAACCTTGTCGTTATTTTTTAACTTTAATCGTTGATTTTGAAGTATGTTTTTGAATGTCTATAACAATATTTTTTGGTTCATCACCCTGTTCTTTCATAAGACGAGCAATTTCGGAAGATATTTGAGAAATCTCATATGCTCCGGGTGAGACTGTTATCGTTTTGTATCCACTTCCGGGATTATAACTAAACTTGTCATTTTTATCAGTTATATTAAATAAGGTATTATAAGTTTCCATGGACAATAAAGATGCCTCATATTCTTTTGTTGTGTCAAGTTGTAGTGGGTATGGGAATGAAGATGTGTGGTTGCTTGTTGTGAAATTAAAACTCAGGATTGTGCTTCTCATATTATTTAATATGAGATAAAATGTCTTTATATTGAGATTTATTAATTATTTTCATGTTCATCAACTGGTCTAAAATGGCTGATGCTTCATTAAAACAATTGTTATTTCCAGCCTTCTTACTACCTAACAACAATAACAGTCTATTAACTAATTGCGATGGGTCATTTGGAAGAAAACTAATACCTGAACCAAGGATACTTAAAGCCTGAATAATGTGTTTCTCCTTCTCATTTTTCCTACTTTTACTAGAAATACTAACCCTATAATTTAGAGTGTTCAGCAGATCAATATATACTCTATCATCATTATTTTTCATATCCAATGGTTTATCAATATACTTTGATTCATCCCTCACAGTTGAACCTTGTCTTCCATCTTTTGTGAGAAGAAACATTAATCTCGGAGTTAGTTTAGCAGGGGGTTGAGCAGAACCCAAGAACCTTAATTCATCATTAAATATCAATACCTTTTCTTGAACAGGATGAAATATTGCTGGTTGTTCTGTTGGAATGAGTCCTGCTTTGGTTTTTGAATCCGCTGAATATTTATTGTTTTGAAGAGCATTCACAATATAATCAGGGGGTTGATTAATCTCTTCCAGTTGTTGAAATAAACCTTCATCATCATATTCTAATTCTCCTAAATGCTCTAATTCTTCCTCCATCATTTGATCAAAATTTTTTAACATTAGAAGTTTTTTAGGAGTATATTCTACTGTGGGAACTGTGGAAACATCTTTCATTTTTTTTCTTGAGAAGTTTTTAAAGTGGTTTAAAAAATTTCTCTTGTTTTCTTTCAAATGCTTCTTCAACCATTAGTTTCTGTCTGCGTTACTTCTTTATGTCTTCCTGTTGTTTTACAACTTTTGAAACCAACTCTTGATGTTCCCTAAATCTTCTTGCTCTTTCTTTTGCATCCATTTATTTATTGGAAAATATCATTTAATGAATTGTAAAGATCAACAGGGAAATTTTCCTTTTCTTCATCATTCAAGTGGATGTGTTCAAATAAATCCTTTTCTTTAAATATTTCATCAAATTCTTTATTAACATTAATGCGAGTTGTAATTTCTACTTCACTAATACTTGCATCTCTGCTTTTCATACGTTTGCGTTGAGTTTCTTCATCAACATCAAAACCGAATGATAAAATCTTAACCCCATTACCACTCAGATGTTTAATAATTTGTCTCGTTCCTTCTGGATTAGTTTCTAATATCCCAAGACCACCAGATTTTAGTTTCCTTAACTCACTCCTACAATGTGAATATTTTGTTGTACCAAGAGAAACCTCCTCAAATATTTGACCTTCATTCCTCAACCGCATATGTTCCTCCACTGAAATATAGTGATAATCTTCACCTTTTACTTCTCCAGGTCTTATTGCTCCAGTTGTTGTTGATACAATGCATATCACGGGGTGTTTTTAAAGTAAATTTACAATATTCTCATTTGTACTACACAAGAACCTTGATTTATGAAAGTTTTTTCCAGAAGCAGATTTACCCACAAGCTTTACAATAATAGTTGTCATTTATATATGTAATTGTTTGTAAAACAAAAAATATATCCCTTAATATCTCATCTTGTTTCACAACAATATATTTATATTTTTCAGTCGTGTGCTTCATGTAATCCTCAAATTTCTTTTTACTACATAATGTAGAACAATTATCTCTGCAAAAATTATTGATATCTATTGAATTTAACTTGAATAAAATAAAAGTATTAGCATTGTTTCTGATGGAACGACGAGGAAGTTGAAAGTACGATTGACTAAGATAAATACAATTACAAGAAGAATGTCTCCCTCTTGTTTAGTAGCTGTCCATTACCGTTTGGTTTCTCTCCTTAACACAATCATCAAAGATAACGAGGTTCTTTTTTGATTTATCCAAATCTTGGGGAGACGGTATATCATCCGTATTATCACTAAGAATACAAGTTATCGGATTTGATTTCTTTTTACATCTCTGTGTATCACAAAATAGTTGAATTATATCTTCAATGTTATAATCATTTAGGTTTTTTTGAAGTTTAAATAAACCGATTATATCTTCTTTTTGAAGACCAGCATTAAAACCTTGTGAGAGTAGTTGATACTCTGGTTGAAAACTCGACTTTGTGAAAATTATTAAATTATCATAATCTAAAAAGTTGGGAGTGAGGAGCGTCTTTAAAAGTAAGCAGGTTTTTCCACATCCACTTGAACCAACTATGAGACATCTTAATGAATTTGGGAGATTTTTATGGTTGTTAAATTTTATCTTATTTTCCCAAATGGGTAAAAAATCATTCATTTATATATTTGGAAAACAGGTTATTTAATTTGTTATTGGCTTTTTTAGAAACTCTATATTTTATCCTAAGTTCAGGTTTAATTTCAAGATAATCCATTATTTTATTTATACAATATCTTGTGTTGATATTTCCCTGAAAATCACATCCATGAATAATATATAACAACAATCCTTTGAACATTTCTCTAATACGTTCAGTTTCTTTCCTTGTAAGGAAAGGTGTGTTATCACCCTCATACTTTACATTCATTTCTCTAATCAATCTTGTAAAGTAATTCATTTTTGGTGTAAATCTAAAAATTATTTTCCTTTTTATATTTTTTATTATCATTAATTAGAAGATAATCACAGAATATACATTGTTTATAGGCTTTTGACTCTGTGTTTAATCCACGTCTTTCACACGCAGGACAATTCTCAAATTTGTCATATGGAGAATCAGGAAAGTCTAGCATATTTCTAAAGTAAAACTTTACTTAAACTGAAATTCATCTATACTTTCAGTTGTATATTGACTCGTATTTAATAATATTACCATCGATATCGATATACTTTTTTTCATTACCAGATTCAACGACAACATTTTTTTATATTCAAGGTAATTTTAAAATGATCGTTAACTACTATTGAACGAAATGTCATTTCACCTGATATATTAACATCCTTTATTTCATCAGGATTTACATCTTTAGGGTTGTTGAAAAAAATACAAATTTCTCCTTGCATATTACAGATGGTCTTATCTTTTCTTTCTAAAGCTTCATCCATAAGGTTTTTGTTTTTTGATACTTTTTCTTGTTTCATTGCTTTGTCGAGTTTTGAATATATCACCAGAAGGAGAGGAGAAACTGTTGTTAGAGATACTTTAATTGATGTTCTACCAGGTATACTAAAAGCCCTTCCACTGAAGGAAATTGAAGAACTCGTATTATTTACCATAATTGTTTTTATCCAATAGTTGTTATATTTATCTTTGTTAAATTTTACATCCTTGACATATTTCTCAGTATCTTCAACAAATGAAGAGATTGATTGAAACTTGTCTTTTGTGTCTTGAAACATTGTATTTATTAAGTGAAAAAGTTGGAGGATAAAATGGTTTTAAGCACAGATTCACCTGTAAAATAAACGAAATTTTCATCAAGAAAATTTTAGTTTAAGCAAAGATTTATTATATAAATATGGTGAATACAACATACTGCGATGTTTGTAATCACAAATATAAACATCTCTTCTTGAGTTGGAAAGAAAACATTGTGATATCTGTTCAAAGGATGTTTTGAAGAGAAGTTATAATAGACATCTTCAATCACAAAAACACAAGAAAAATGAGTTTAAAGTAAAGGGAGACTATTATATTGAAAACACTGATGGGGCATTTAAAGGGCAAATAAAAATAAGGATTTTTCAATTTGGAGAACCCGGTCCATCATCAATAGCTGAATCAATTGAAATAGTGAAACCTGATGTTGAAAAAGTTATTAAAAAGACATTAAAAGAAATGAAAACTTTAAAGTTTTATATGGGAGTGAAAATGAATATGAAAAGACAAGATGAAGAACAAACTCCTTATATGAGAACAGATCTTCATTTTATAACATCATTTCAAGATTTTTTGAATAGTGGGGTTTATGAAGAACTATCAAAACAAGAGGAGGATGTTGATAATACAGTGGTAGGAAGTGGATTCAATATTTAAAAAATCATCTTTTTAGATATACACATTCCAAAATCAAACCCTCTTAAAGCTTCTTCTTATATTGAATTACCAAAAGAAATAAAACTAAAGAAGGCAGTTGTTAATATTAAGAACAATGATAATAAATGTTTTTTCTCTGGTCTGTTCTTGCTCACTTTCATCCACCAAAATGTAATTCAGAAAGAGTAAAACAATATATGAAATATGAGAATACCTTGGACATTAAAGATTTTAAATTCCCAATGCCACTAACAGATATTCCTAAATTTGAGAAAAAGAATAATCTTTCTATTAATGTATATGGATTAATGGATACAAACAAAGATCAAATATTAAAAATTTCAAACAACTATAAAAATGAAGAAACACACATTGATCTTTTATATTTTAGTGTTGGAAATAATTCACATTACACATACATCAATAATTTATCAAGATTAATCTCTTCTCAGGTATTCAGAACAGCAAACAAAATATATCCTTGTAAGCGATGTCTTAATTCATTTCATACAAAAGAACGATTAGAACAACATTCAAAATATTGTAGTAATCATAAATCAGCTGTAATTACAATGCCTAAACCTGGTGAAAAGATTTCTTTTGAAGATTATAATAAATCTATCATGCACCCATTTGTGATATACGCTGATTTTGAGTGTATCCTTAAAAAGATAAATACTACTTCTCCTAATCCAAAAGAATCAGATACAAATAAATATCAAAAACATATTCCTTGTGGTTTCTGTTATTATATCAAATCATCTGTTGGAGAAAAGTATAACAAACTTGAACATTATAGTGGAAAAAAAGCTTCACAAGCGTTTGCAAAACGATGAGAAAAGGATTGTATAAGACTCACTAAATTAATGAAAGAAACAAATGAACCGATGAAATTAACCAAAGAAGAAAAATTAGAATTTAGAAAGAACAATATCTGTCATATTTGTGAGGGGGAAATTAAGGAGCCTAAAGTTAGGGATCATTGTCATCTTACTGGTAAATATAGAGGTTCCGCTCATTCCTGTTGTAATCTTAATTATAAATTACCTTCTTTTATTCCAGTCTTTCTTCACAACAGCGCCAATTATGATACACATCTATTTATAAATGAACTTTCAAAAACACCAGGGAATATTTCTGCCATAACAAACACAAGTCAAAAGTATATTTCATTTACAAAAATTTAACTCGTATTAGGTTTCTTCACAAAACAAAAAAATTCACAAAAAAATTCACAAAACCTTTAACTCGTATTAGGTTTCTAGATTCTTACAAGTTTATGGGAACACCACTAGCCTACCTCGCATCAAATCTAAGCTCCACGGACTCTTTTCCAAATCTTAATTCATTCTTTCCAAAAGAAGAAATTCTCACGAAAGAGGAAATTCAGATTAAAGAGAGAATTCAAAGTAAAGAGGAAATTCTAATTAATGAGGAAATTAATGAAGAAATTCCAACTGAAGATGAAATTCTAATTATAAAGAAAATTCGAACAATGAATGAAATTCTAACTAAAGAGGAAATTCAGATTAAAGATGAAATTCTGATTAAAGAAGGAATTCTCACGAGAGAGGAAATTCAAACAAGGAATGAAATTCAAAGTAAAGAGAAAATTCTTACAAGTAAGGGAATTTATCCTTATGATTATATGGATTCATTTATGAGATTTAAAGAAACACAACTTCCTTCAAAAGAAAGTTTCTATAATAACCTTTATGAAGAAGAGATAAGTGATAAGGAATATAAACACGCACAAGAAATATGGAAAATATTTAAGATAAAGAACCTTGGAGAATATCACGATTTATATCTAAAAACAGATGTTTTATTGTTAGCTGATGTGTTTGAAGCTTTTAGATCACTCTGTCATAATAAAAATTGTTATGGATTAGACCCTGCCCACTATTTCACAGCTCCTGGTTTAGCTTGGAGTGCAATGTTGAAAATGACAAAACAAGATATAGATTTAATCAGTGATGTTGATCTGCTTTTTATGATTGAGAAGTCCAAGAGAGGTGGAATATCACAAGTATGTTCAAAAGGATATGCTAAAGCAAATAATAAATATCTTCCAAATTATGATAGTGAAAAAGATCGTAATTAT
Source organism: Eptatretus burgeri (assembly GCF_056783735.1). Lineage (NCBI taxonomy): Eukaryota > Metazoa > Chordata > Myxini > Myxiniformes > Myxinidae > Eptatretus > Eptatretus burgeri. Next base: position 142,676,068 of record NC_140962.1, on the reverse strand, counting down.
TTGATTATTTTGATGCTAATAATTTGTATGGATGGGCAATGTCTCAATCTCTGCCTTATGGTAAATTAGAGTGGGTGGAAGAAAAGGATTATGAAAAGGCTTTGATGAATAATTATTTTTCTTCTCAAGAGGAATTGAATGACGAAGAAGAAGGTTATTATTTTGAAGTTGATTTGAGGTACCCGAGTGATCTTCATAATAAGCATAAAGACCTTCCTTTTGCATGTGAGAAAGAAACCCCAAAGAAAGAATGGTTCAGTGATTATCATAAAAGTTTTAATATTAAAGGCAAATCAACAGAAAAGTTATTAACAACATTCTATGATAAAGAGGGATATGTTTTGCATCAGAGAAGCTTAAAACAGTTTTTGAGAGAAGGATTGAGAGTAGCTAAAATTCATAGAGTTTTAAAATTTAAACAAAGTCCTTGGGTGAAAAAGTATATTCAATTCAATACAGATATGAGAGCAAATACAAAAGTAAAATTTGAAGGTAACTTTTATAAATTAATGAATAATGCTGTATTTGGAAAGACTATGGAAAATGTTAGAAACAGGCAAAACATTAGAATCGCAACATCTTGGAAAGAAGCTTCGAAATTGATAAATAAACCAAGTTTTGAGAGGGAAGAGGTTTTTTCAGAGAACTTTTCTGCTATTCATATGAAAAAGGAAAGTATTGTAATGGATAAACCAATTTATATTGGAACAGCAGTTCTTGATTTATCAAAGATATTGATGTAT
>NC_140962.1:142560113-142674825 GCF_056783735.1 Eptatretus burgeri | reverse complement strand
CCCCTTTCCCATTCTATCACTGAATGTATAGAGTGTAAATTTTATCATTTCAGATACAGCAGAGACATAATCAACCGCTTCAACTTCTTGTGTTCCAATATACAAACGCACACTATCAAACATTTTCCAGAAGAAATCATTTACAAGTGTAGCGTTTGTGTTATTCCCAGCTTTAGTGAATTTAAATTTACACAACAAGAAACTTTCGGAGAGATTCAAATAGGTTTGTTGATTATTTATTTCAAAACTTTTTGTACCATTCGTATTCCAGTCTGTTCCAGTTATTGCATTTACCTTGAAGTAATCTTCTTTTTTAGTGGAGTTTGAGATAATAATAGTATCATCCAAATCATAGATACTATCAATTGCTTCCATACTTGTATTTATTTAAGAAATAAGATGTTAAAACTTTTGAATCCCTGATCCAAGTATTTGAATTATTTTCTGTCGTTCTTGGGGGGACAACTGAGTTTTGCCTTTCTTAATTTCTTTTATTGCTTGTAATTTATGAGATTCCTTCTGAGCATCTTTTATACTCTTTACAGCACCTGCTACATTTCCCACAGCAGAAGCAGTTGAACCAATTAGATCTTTATGTTTAAGAATAGTTAAACCAATACCCATGAGAGTATCAATTATCCCATCTCCTCTAAATTGATGTCCAACACCCCTTTGTCTCTTAGGTTTATAGTATCCTCTACCAAGATACATACCTTCACCCTTGTAGTATGGGGAAAGGAACATCCCATCCCCTGTAATTATTTTATATTTTCCCAACTCGTGTTTCCTCACAATAACCATCGTATTTATTTATTGGAAAACTTCACGTAGGTGAATTCTGATAGATATAACTTCTCCATTAAAAGAAATCACATGATTATCTTGGTCAGTTATCCTAAAATTTACTCTGTGTATGGTTTTTCCTGACACAGGTAGATAAACCAAATTTTTAGGTTCCATATTGAATTTATAACCAATTGGGGTTGAGTATGCACTGAATGAAAATATTGTATTTGTTTTTTTTCCATCATTATAAGCACCATCAATCAAATCACAGTGAATTAACACCGAATTTATTCCTGAGGATATTTGAATGACATTATCACTGTAAAACGTCCCATTAGTTTCAATCTTTTTTGAGGAGAAACCCAATAACTCTCTAAATGAATTATCAATTGTGAAATCAACCTTGTAGTTATTTTTAACTTTAATCGTTGATTTTGAAGTATGTTTTTGAATGTTTATAACAATATTTTTTGGTTCATCACCCTGTTCTTTCATAAGACGAGCAATTTCGGAAGATATTTGAGAAATCTCATATGCTCCGGGTGAGACTGTTATCGTTTTGTATCCACTTCCGGGATTATAACTAAACTTGTCATTTTTATCAGTTATATTAAATAAGGTATTATAAGTTTCCATGGACAATAAAGATGCCTCATATTCTTTTGTTGTGTCAAGTTGTAGTGGGTATGGGAATGAAGATGTGTGGTCGCTTGTTGTGAAATTGAAACTAAGGATTGTGCTTCTCATCTTATTTAATATGAGATAAAATGTTTTTATATTGATATTTATTAATTATTTTCATGTTCATCAACTGGTCTAAAATGGCTGATGCTTCATTAAAACAATTGTTATTTCCAGCCTTCTGACTGCCTAACAACAATAACAGTCTATTAACTAATTGCGATGGGTCATTTGGAAGAAAACTAACACCTGAACCAAGGATACTTAAAGCCTGAATAATGTGTTTCTCCTTCTCATTCTTCCTACTTTTACCAGAAAGAATAACCTTATAATTTAGAGTGTTCAGCAAATCAATATATACTCTATCATCATTATTTTCCATATCCAATGGTTTATCAATATACTTTGATTCATCCTTCACAGTTGAACCTTGTCTTCCATCTTTTGTGAGAAGAAACATTAATCTCGGAGTTAGTTTAACAGGGGGTTGAGCAGAACTTAAGAACCTTAATTCATCATTAAATATCAATACCTTTTCTTGAACAAGATGAAATATTGCTGGTTGTTCTGTTGGAATGAGTCCTGCTTTGGTTTTTGAATCTGCTGAATATTCATTGTTTTGAACAGCATTCACAATATAATCAAAGGGTTGATTAATCTCTTCCAGTTGTTGAAATAAACCTTCATCATGTTCTAATTCTCCAATATGCTCTAATTCTTCCTCCGTCATTTGACTGAAATCTTTTAACATTTGGAGCTTTCTGGGAGTATATTCTACTGTGGGAACTGTGGAAACATCTTTCATTTTTTCTTGGGAAGTTTTTAAAAGTGGTTTAAAAAATTTCTCTTGTTTTCTTTCAAATGCTTCTTCGCCCGTTAGTTTCTGTCTGCGTTTCTTCTTTATGTCTTCCTGTTGTTTTACAACTTTTGAAACCAACTCTTGATGTTCCTTAAATCTTCTTGCTCTTTCTTTTACATCCATTTATTTATTGTAAAATATCATTTAATGAATTGTAAAGATCAACAGGGAAATTTTCCTTTTCTTTATCATTCAAGTAGATGTGTTCAAATAAATCCTTTTCTTTAAATATTTCATCAAATTCTTTATTAACATTAATGCGAGTTGTAATTTCTTCTTCACTAATACTTGCATCTCTGCTTTTCATACGTTTGCGTTGAGTTTCTTCATCAACATCAAAACCGAATGATAAAATCTTCACTCCACTCAGATGTTTAATAATTTGTCTCGTTCCTTCTGGATTAGTTTCTAATATCCCAACACCACCAGATTTTAGTTTCCTTAACTCACTCTTACAATGTGAATATTTTGTTGTACCAAGAGAAACCTCCTCAAACATTTGACCTTCATTCCTCAATCGCATATGTTCCTCCACTGAAATATAGTGATAATCTTCACCTTTTACTTCTCCAGGTCTTATTGCTCTAGTTGTTGTTGATACAATGCGTATCACGGGGTGTTTTTTAAGTAAATTTACAATATTCTCATTTGTACTACACAAGAACCTTGATTTATGAAAGTTTTTTCCAGAAGCAGATTTACCCACAAGCTTTACAATAATAGTTGTCATTTATATATGTAATTGTTTGTAAAACAAAAAATATATCCCTTAATATCTCATCTTGTTTCACAACAATATATTTATATTTTTCAGTCGTGTGCTTCATGTAATCCTCAAATTTCTTTTTACTACATAATGTAGAACAATTATCTCTGCAAAAATTATTGATATCTATTGAATTTAACTTGAATAAAATAAAAGTATTAGCATTGTTTCTGATGGAACGACGAGGAAGTTGAAAGTACGATTGACTAAGATAAATACAATTACAAGAAGAATGTCTCCCTCTTGTGTAGTAGCTGTCCATTACCGTTTGGTTTCTCTCATTAACACAATCATCAAAGATAACGAGGTTCTTTTTTGATTTATCCAAATCTTGGGGAGACGGTATATCATCCGTATTATCACTAAGAATACAAGTTATAGGATTTGATTTCTTTTTACATCTCTGTGTATCACAAAATAGTTGAATTATATCTTCAATGTTATAATCATTTAGGTTTTTTGACGTTTAAATAAACCGATTATATCTTCTTTTTGAAGACCAGCATTAAAACCTTGTGAGAGTAGTTGATACTCTGGTTGAAAACTCGACTTTGTGAAAATTATTAAATTGTCATAATCTAAAAAGTTGGGAGTGAGGAGCATTTTTAAAAGTAAGCAGGTTTTTCCACATCCACTTGAACCAACTATGAGACATCTTAATGAATTTGGGAGATTTTTATGGTTGTTAAATTTTATCTTATTTTCCCAAATAGGTAAAAAATCATTCATTTATATATTTGAAAAACAGGTTATTTAATTTATTATTGGCTTTTTTAGAAACTCTATATTTTATCCTAAGTTCAGGTTTAATTTCAAGATAATCCATTATTTTATTTATACAATATCTTGTGTTGATATTTCCCTGAAAATTACATCCATGAATAATATACAACAACAATCCTTTGAACATTTCTCTTATACGTTCAGTTTCTTCCCTTGTAAGGAAAGGTGTGTTATCATCCTCATACTTTACATTCATTTCTCTAATCAATCTTGTAAAGTAATTCATTTTTGGTGTAAATCTAAAAGAATTATTTTCCTTTTTATATTTTTTATTATCATTAATTAGAAGATAATCACAGAATATACATTGTTTATAGGCTTTTGACTCTGTGTTTAATCCCCGTCTTTCACACGCAGGACAATTCTCAAATTTGTCATATGGAGAATCAGGAAAGTCTAGCATATTTATAAAGTAAAACTTTACTTAAACTGAAATTCATCTATACTTTCAGTTGTATATTACCATCGATATCGATATACTTTTTTCATTATCAGATTCAACGACAACATTTTTTATATTAAAGGTAATTTTAAAATTATCGTTAACTACTATTGAACGAAATGTCATTTCACCTGATATATTAACATCCTTTATTTCATCAGGATTTACATCTTTAGGGTTGTTGAAAAAAATACAAATTTCTCCTTGCATATTACAGATGGTCTTATCTTTTCTTTCTAAAGCTTCATCCATAAGGTTTTTGTTCTTTGATACTTTTTCTTGTTTCATTGCTTTTTCTAGTTTTGAATATATTACTAGAAGGAGAGGAGAAACTTTTGTTAGAGATACTTTAATTGATGTTCTACCAGGTATACTAAAAGCCCTTCCACTGAAGGAAATTGAAGAACTCATATTATTTACCATAATAGTTTTTATCCAATAGTTGTTATATTTATCTTTGTTCAATTTTACATCCTTGACATATTTCTCAGTATCTTTAACAGATGAAGAGATTGATTGAAACTTGTCTTTTGTGTCTTGAAACATTGTATTTATTAAGTGAAAAAGTTGGAGGATAAAATGGTTTTAAGCACAGATTCACCTGTAAAACAAACGAAATTTTCATCAAGAAAATTTTAGTTTAAGCAAAGTTTTATTCTATAAATATGGTGAATACAACGTACTGCGATGTTTGTAATCACGAATATAAACATTATAGAAAACACCTCCGAACCAACAAACACACATTTAATCTGTTTCATAAAATATCTCCTCTTGAGTTGGAAAGAAAACATTGTGATATCTGTTCAAAGGATGTTTTGAAGAGTAGTTATAATAAACATCTTCAATCACAAAAACACAAGAAAAATGAGTTTAAAGTAAAGGGAGACTATTATATTGAAAACACTGATGGGGCATTTAAAGGGCATATAAAAATAAGGATTTTTCAATTTGGAGAACCCGGTCCATCATCAATAGCTGAATCAATTGAAATAGTGAAACCCGATGTTGAAAAATTTATTAAAAAGACATTAAAAGAAATGAAAACTTTAAAGTTTTATATGGGAGTGAAAATGAATATGAAAAGACAAGATGAAGAACAAACTCCTTATATGAGAACAGATCTTCATTTTATAACATCATTTCAAGATTTTTTGAATAGTGGGGTTTATGAAGAACTATCAAGACAAGAGGAGGATGTTGATAATACAGTGGTAGGAAGTGGATTCAATATTAAAAAAAATCATCTTTTTAGATATACACATTCTAAAATCAAACCCTCTTAAAGCTTCTTCTTATATTGAATTACCAAAAGAAATAAAACTAAAGAAGGCAGTTGTTAATATTAAGAACAATGATAATAAATGTTTTCTCTGGTCTGTTCTTGCTCACTTACATCCACCAAAATGTAATTCAGAAAGAGTAAAACAATATATGAAATATGAGAATACCTTGGACATTAAAGATTTTAAATTCCCAATGCCACTAACAGATATTCCTAAATTTGAGAAAAAGAATAATCTTTCTATTAATGTATATGGATTAACGGATACAAACAAAGTTCAAATATTAAAAATTTCAAACAACTCTAAAAATGAAGAAACACACATTGATCTTTTATATTTTAGTGTTGGAAAGAATTCACATTACACATACATCAATAATTTATCAAGATTAATCTCTTCTCAGGTATTCAGAACAGCAAACAAAATATATCCTTGTAAGCGATGTCTTAATTCATTTCATACAAAAGAACGATTAGAACAACATTCAAAATATTGTAGTAATCATAAATCAGCTGTAATTACAATGCCTAAACCTGGTGAAAAGATTTCTTTTGAAGATTATAATAAATCTATCATGCACCCATTTGTGATATACGCTGATTTTGAGTGTATCCTTAAAAAGATAAATACTGCTTCTCCTAATCCAAAAGAACCATATACAAATAAATATCAAAAACATATTCCTTGTGGTTTCTGTTATTATATCAAATCATCTGTTGGAGAAAAGTATAACAAACTTGAACATTATCGTGGAAAAAATGCTTCACAAGAGTTTGTAAAACGATTAGAAAAGGATTGCATAAGACTCACTAAATTAATGAAAGAAACAAATGAACCGATGAAATTAACCAAAGAAGAAAAATTAGAATTTAGAATGAACAATATCTGTCATATTTGTGAGGGGGAAATTAAGGAGTCTAAAGTTAGAGACCATTGTCATCTTACTGGTAAATATAGAGGTCCCGCTCATTCCTGTTGTAATCTTAATTATAAATTACCTTCTTTTATTCCAGTCTTTCTTCACAACAGCGCCAACTATGATACACATCTATTTAAAATGAACTTTCAAAAACACCAGGGAATATTTCTGCCATAACAAACACAAGTCAAAAGTATATTTCATTTTCAAAAATGATATTCACAAAACCTTTAACTCGTATTAGGTTTCTAGATTCTTACAAGTTTATGGGAACACCACTAGCCTACCTCGCATCAAATCTAAGCTCCACGGACTCTTTTCCAAATCTTAATTCATTCTTTCCAAAAGAGGAAATTCTCACTAAAGAGGAAATTCAGATTAAAGAGAGAATTCAAAGTAAAGAGGAAACTCTAATTAATGAAGAAATTCTAACTGAAGATGAAATTCTAATTATAAAGAAAATTCGAACTAAAGAGGAAATTCAGATTAAAGATGAAATTCTGATTAAAGAAGGAATTCTTACGAGAGAGGAAATTCAAACAAGGAATGAAATTCAAAGTAAAGAGAAAATTCTTACAAGTAAGGGAATTTATCCTTATGATTATATGGATTCATTTATGAGATTTAAAGAAACACAACTTCCTTCAAAAGAAAGTTTCTATAATAACCTTTATGAAGAAGAGATAAGTGATAAGGAATATAAACACGCACAAGAAATATGGAAAATATTTAAGATAAAGAACCTTGGAGAATATCATGATTTATATCTAAAAACAGATGTTTTATTGTTAGCTGATGTGTTTGAGGCTTTTAGAACACTCTGTCATAATAAAAATTGTTATGGATTAGACCCTGCCCACTATTTCACAGCTCCTGGTTTAGCTTGGAGTGCAATGTTGAAAATGACAAAACAAGATATAGATTTAATCAGTGATGTTGATATGCTTTTGATGATTGAGAAGTCCAAGAGAGGTGGAATATCACAAGTATGTTCAAAAAGATATGCGAAAGCAAATAATAAATATCTCCCAAATTATGATAGTGAAAAAGATAGTAATTATTTGATGTATTTTGATGCTAATAATTTGTATGGATGGGCAATGTCTCAATCTCTACCTTATGGTAAATTAGAGTGGGTGGAAGAAAAGGATTATGAAAAGGCTTTGATGAATATTGTTATTTCTTCTCAAGAGGAATTGAATGACGAAGAAGAAGGTTATTATTTTGAAGTTGATTTGAGGTACCCGAGTGTTCTTCATAATAAGCATAAAGACCTTCCTTTTGCATGTGAGAAAGAAACCCCAAAGAAAGAATGGTTCAGTGATTATCATAAAAGTTTTAATATTAAAGGCAAATCAACAGAAAAGTTATTAACAACATTCTATGATAAAGAGGGATATGTTTTACATCAGAGAAGCTTAAAACAGTTTTTGAGAGAAGGATTGAGAGTAGCTAAAATTCATAGAGTTTTAAAATTTAAACAAAGTCCTTGGGTGAAAAAGTATATTCAATTCAATACAGATATGAGAGCAAATACAAAAGTAAAATTTGAAGGGGACTTTTATAAATTAATGAATAATGCTGTATTTGGAAAGACTATGGAAAATGTTAGAAACAGGCAAAACATTAGATTCGCAACATCTTGGAAAGAAGCTTCGAGATTGATAAATAAACCAAGTTTTGAGAGAGAAGAGGTTTTTTCAGAGAACTTTTCTGCAATTCATATGAAAAAGGAAAGTATTGTAATGGATAAACCAATTTATATTGGAACAGCAGTTCTTGATTTATCAAAGATATTGATGTATGATTATTTGTATAATGACTTAAAGAAAGAGTATGGTGAAAATGTTTCATTGTTGCATATGGATACTGATAGTTTTATCCTAGATATAAAAACTGATGATGTTTATGAAGATATGAAGAAAAATATTGGAGTATATGATACAAGTAATTTCAGCAAGAAGAGTGAGTTATTTTCCAAAAATAATGAAAAGGTTATTGGTAAGTTTAAAGATGAGTTGGGTGGAAAAGTAATGAGTGAGTTTATTGGATTGAGAGCAAAGGCATATGCTTATAAGTATGGTGAACAGATTGATAAGAGGTTAAAGGGAATAAAGAAATATGTAATAAAGAAATCAATAACTTTTAGAAATTATTATAATTGTTTGATGAATAAGAAAGAAGAATATAGGAAAATGAATACAATAAGAAGTTATAAACATAACATATATAGTGAAGAAGTAAATAAAAAGGCATTAGGAGCCTTTGATGATAAGAGATTTATTTTAGATAATGGAATAGATTGTGTTCCATATGGATATTGTATGATAGAGTGTATAAAAAAAATAGATTATGTTTTAACGATGGGAAGATGGGTTAGGGTTTTTTAAGGGCTACCGCCGCGTTTTTTCACAATATATAAATGGTTAAACCAAGTATTAATCAAACTAAAGAGTGGAGAAAATCTCAGTCTTGGTATATAAATGGAAAACATAATGAATGTGAAAAATATCAAATAAGTCTTATTGAAAAAATAACTAAAACAAAGGTAAATAAAACAAATAAGCGAATTAATTTAAAAACTAGTAAGTTAGAGGATGTAAAGAAAAAAATGAATATCCTTGAATGGACTGAAAACTTTGATGGTTATCAATTGAACAATGAAAAAACAATTTACTATAATCTCAAAATGATATGTGGCTCAGGAGGTGGTCAGATGAGAGCATTAAGAGAAGTTTATCATTTCGTAATGGCACAAAAGGGGTATCTTAAAAAATATAAAGATTCAAATGTTTTGTTTGTCAATATTTTAGATGGGGATTATTGTGCAAAGAAAATTAAACTATTGAAGGAATTTGAGAATGAACAAATCTTTATAGGTTCAATGAGTGAGCTGATCAACCTCCAGGTTAAAGGGGAGACAAATAAATATACCTTGGGATAGCCTGGTTATATATATACAAAGCCTGGTGTTGGCTTAGTGGTTAGGGTGGCGGCTTGGGATCCCAGTGTCCCGAGTTCGAATCCCGCTCAGCTGCTGAATTAACACCAGGGGGTTGACTCAGCCTGTCATCCTTCCGAGGTTGGCGAAATGAGTACCAGTATACTGGTCCCGGTGTATGCCCCGGTTAGAATAGGTGTACCATATCCCTGTGTTGTAAGAGGCGTCCAGGAAGGGCATCCGACCATAAAACATTGCCTCACAAAAAGCCAAACCCCTGCATAGCAGGGAAAAACGGATAAAAAGGGGGTTTATTTTTAGGGGAAAAAAAAGGGAATCGCTGAAAATCCCCCATTCATTTACATGGGGAAAAGTGAGCTAGAACCAGTATATTCACCCTACTAAGGTGTTGCAATGGAGGTTAAGCTCACGGAAACCCAAAGGCAATTAATAAAATACCCGCCGGGAGTGACCTCGCATGTGACAATAACTACGGCAAGGGGGTATCACCCGAAGGATTTGGGTTTTATGGTTCATCACCTGCAGGGGGCAGTATTGACCTGCACGACAACAGTGTTGCATTGGCAAGTGCACAAGCAACGAATGATGAAGGGTGGATTTGTGATTTTCAGGAACAGTTGTTACGAGGATTGGTGGAGGAGGTTAATCTACCACCTAAGCGCGAGATGATGATGGAAATGGCAAATGAAACAGGAAACAAAGAAAGTTTGATAGAAAAAGTCCCGCAAGAACTGTGGACCCGACATGACAATGATGTGGGCCGTATCATTGGGGCAGCGCCCCTAGTGGTTAAACTCAAATCTGGAATGCCTTGGCCGAATGTGCATCAATACCCTCTCCAAAAAGAGGCTGAGGCCGGGATAGCACCAGTAATTGAATCCTTGAAGGAACAAGGTATAATTGTAGAAGTTTCAAGTCCATGTAACACGCCTATACTGCCAGTGAAAAAGCCACAGAAGAATAAGTGGAGATTTGTCCAGGACTTACGGGAAGTAAATGAGGTGATTCAAAGTATCCACCCCGTGGTACCAAGTGCAGAGGGGTTGATAACGTCTATACCTGCAAGCTCCACCCATTTTACTGTCATTGATTTATGTTCTGCATTTTTCTCCGTACCCATTGATAAGGAATCGCAGTTTTTGTTTACCTTCACATACAAGGGCCGTCAATATACATGGACGGTGTTGCCACAGGGGTTCGCTGATAGTCACACTTTGTTTTCACGTGCTTTGCATAAAGATTTGGAAGATATTGTCCTCGAGGGTAAATCAGTGCTGGTACAATATGTGGATGACTTGCTAATTTGCTCCCCAAACAAAGCAGCGTGTGAAACAGATACGCTGCAGCTGCTACAGGCATTGGCAAGGAAAGGCCACAAGGTAAATAAGGACAAGCTGCAATTAGTGCAGGAAAGGGTTAAGTATCTGGGGCACCACATTTCACATGGAGAGAGGGAATTGGACAAGGGAAGGATAACTTCAATTGCGGAAGTGCCCCGCCCTCGCACAAAGAAAGAGATGATGCGATTCCTCGGTATGGCAACCTACTGTAGAAATAAAAGTGGGTCGTCGATTATGCAATCCTGACTAAGGAACTGTATGTTGTCGTGGGCAAAAACCAGCCCAATGTAATCGAGTGGACTGAGAAGATGGGGGAATGTTTTACCCAACTAAAAACAGCACTCTCGACGGCGCCAGCCTTGGGCCTACCAGACTATGAGAAGCCATTTTTTCTTTATTCTCACGAAACTAAAGGATTTGCGCAAGCTGTGCTGACACAATCCCACGGCGACCGCCAGCGACCAATTGCATATTTCAGCCGAGGGCTGGACCCAGTCGAACGCGGCCTACCGCTTTGTTTGCAAGCAGTGGCCGCAGCCAGCTACGCAGTTAAGCGCACGGCGGAGATCGTAATGGGCCACCCTCTTACTCTAAAGGTACCTCACTGCGTTGCGGCTTTATTAACCCAAAAGCAAACACAACATTTAACCAACACGTGCCTGATGCAGTATGAGACGACTCTCCTACACCAACCAAACCTGCAGGTTGAGAGATGCAATTTTCTTAATCCTGCTTCTTTGCTGCCAACGGAAGAAGACGGCGATCCTCACGATTGCACAGAGGCAATACAAGAAGTATCCACCGTGCGCCCGGATCTAAAGGATCAACCCTTAGAACACCCGGACCTCACCTTGTTTGTCGATGGTTCGGCCTATCGAGGCCAAGACGGCTCGGGGCATGCAGGATACGCCTTGTGCACCGACAGTGAAGTTATTGAAGCGATACGCCTGCCTTCACATTTTTCTGCCCAGCAGGCGGAGTTGTGTGCCCTTATAAGGGCATGTGAATTATCTGCCGATATCTCGGTAAATATATACACCGACTCTAATTATGCTTTTGGTGTAGTACATGACAAAAGGTGCGATGTGGAAAATGCGAGGGTTTCTCACCTCTGCTGGAACACCAATAAAAAATGGTGACTTAGTTTCTGAGCTGTTAAAAAGTATTTCGGTGCCAGCGGAAGTTGCGGTTATCAAACGCCGCGCACACCAGAAACTGACTATGGATATAGACAAAGGAAATGACAAGGCGGATAAAGCTGCAAAGGAGGCAGCTGGCCTGCCTATCCCATCGGTAATGCCAGCGTGACTACCAACGGAACAAATTAAGCTGCATCAGTATTGCTTGTCAGATATTATTGCAATTCAAACTGCAGCATCGCTAAATGATCGAAACAAATGGCAAGTTGCAGGAGGAACAGTGGATGAAGACGGACTATGGTCAAACAAAGGGAAGGTCATAGCACCTACTGAGATCCTACCATGGCTTGCACACATGGCCCATCTGAATGGACATGTGTGCAAGAGGGGGACTGTGAGACAGGTACAAGAATCCTGGTATGCACCAGGAATTGGGAAAATAGCAGAAGGGGTTTGTAAAAGCTGCCAGGTATGTCAACAGCATAACCAACAGAAAGAGGGAAAAACACAGGAACTGGGAGCTCACCCAGCCCCTTGGGGGCCGTTCGTGCACCTTCAAATATATTTCATAAAAATGCCTCCATCATGTGGGTTCAGCAATGTTTTGGTAGTGGTAGACATGTTCACCAAGTGGGTAGAGGCATACCCATGTGCAAAGGCTGATGCCGCTACCGTGGTAAAGCACCTGCTAAAAAAAAAAAAACTTTCTGCCGATTTGGCATCCCTTATAAGGTGTCCCACGATCAGGGGGGACACTTCACGGGGGAAGTGACACAGGCAGCATGTAAAGCACTGGGAATTAAACAAGCATTTCATTGTGTTTACCACCCACAGTCAGCAGGTGCTGTAGAACGGCAGAACGGAATCTTAAAGAACAAATTGGCAAAAATAATAACGGAAACGGGGTTAAAATGGCCAGATGCATTACCCTTGGCACTAATGAGCATGCGATCTACAGTAAACCGGAAAACAGGATTATCCCCTCATGAAATACTAATGGGAAGGCCGATGCGGCTGCCCGTGACTGCCCCCACAAACATGGATAAGCTGAATATTACAATGATGGACGAGAACTTGCTGACATTTTGTAAACAGCTCTGCAGGATCGCAAGGGCGATACAGACAAGGGTAAAAGAGGCCCTACCCGAACCAGTGGACGAGCCGTACCACGCCTTCCAGCCAGGAGACTACGTACTGATAAAACACTTCACAAGGAAAACAGCCTTGGAACCTCGGTGGAAAGGACCGTTTCAGGTACTGCTGACCACTCCGACTGCGGTAAAGTGCGAAGGTAAGACAGCTTGGATACACGCCACACATTGTAAGCTTGCAATACCAGCAGAGACAGGGACAACATGAACAACACCTATCTTACCACGACCGAGATTCTTTGTGCACTAGTTTACATATGGGTAATTCGCAATGCCGACTGTAAACGTGATGATGAAGGAATCACTAATAATGTGAGAACTACAATAATGGGAAAAGGGGGTAAGGGATTAGATCAGGGAGACTTAAGGGGTGGTAAAAGAAAGAGACGAGGAATAACCCTACATAAAGAATTGACCGACCATCCACTGAACACCTACTTGGCACTATCCCTACAGTACGCTAGGACAATGAACAAAAGGGAATGTTGGGTATGCTCCCACCTCCCACACTCCTCAAAACACGGATTACCCTTGTATGCAGTTCCACTCCAGGGGGAGGACATGTGTGGGTACTTAGTCCGTAGGCAAGATAGGCCAATTTTAACTAAAGTGGAGAAGACACCAGCATCAGTGAAAGAAAGAATAGCGGAAATAAGGAGTAACTGGGAAGAGGGGGGATACAATTGTACAAGCTTTGAGCATTGGTATTACCCGAAGTACAGAACTATTGAACAGAGAGTCGTGATACAGGGCCCGGTGAGAGCAATAAAAATAACAAATCTTGACGGATTGAAGAAGGGGGAAGGATTAGAAAAGTACCCTCCACATTTTCAACTCATGCACAAACAAATTGGACTAATTTGCCTCGTTAGAAGACAGGGCAGCGGACCCTACTTAGGAGAATCAACATGCCAACATTATGCTAGACATGGTAATGAGGCGGTCACCATTGAAGGACGAATAAATGGAACAACCATACCTGTAAATATAGAAGAAAATAACCTCGTCGAACCACAGGCACCCCTGAATGGTACATAATTTGTGTGTGGATATAAGGCGTACTCATGGCTACCGGTGGGATGGACAGGGTCGTGCTATTTGGGATTTGTACTACCCCGGATTCGGATCACTGACCAATCGCCATTTATGCCACAGGCCAGATCGAAAAGAGCCATTTCAGAAGTTGAGAGGTTTTTTATGATTGCATTTCCTTTTTATGGAGCTGGCAAAAGTGCAAGGGAAATTATTACTTTGGCAGCATCATTGAGAAACTGGCAAACACCACCAGCGAAGGATTCCACAAAACAAGTGCCGAGCTGGTAGCTATACGGACAACCGTTATGCAAAACCGTATCGCCCTGGATATGCTGCTGGCAGAAAAGGGAGGGACTTGTTCAGTCATCGGGGCAGAGTGCTGCACATACATCCCAGATAATTCAGAAGAAATCGACAATTTGGCCAACAAAATAAAGGCCGAAGGTGCAAAATATCATAATTTTAACAAGGGATGGTCAATGGGATCTTGGTTGATGGGAATATTTGGCAGTTGGGGAGCTTGGATAATCCATTGGTTGTTCATCGGGCTCATGATCTTCATAGCCGTGATCGTTGTCATCACTTGTATTAAAAGTCTAACCAGGGAGTGCGTGAGACGATGTTCCTCCACAGCAAAGAAGACAACAAAAACGAATACGGACCTGGGAAGGCCTGCTGTGATTGCCGTGGTCGAGCCGCTGCCAGCACCTCCACAGTCTTTACCCTCCCCGATAATTCACTTCTTTCTCTCCCCAACCCATAGAACCTGAAATATACCGTGAACTTAATGGGACTGTTGACCCACTGCTCAATCTCACATTGGATGAGTGCCTCGAATTGCTTGCGCCAATGGAGGACATGGGAAGAAATACTATATAACCACTGCCTTGTTGGCAAATACTCTGGGATTTTGTACTTTCTTATTTTACTCTGGAATTTTGTATTCTGGCTTGCAGTTAACCAAACATGTTCGTAAAGAACAATAGTTAGCCAAAATATTCTTACTTGTTGTTCGTAAAAAACCCATGTTAGTTAAATATATATATATATATATATATATATATATATATATATATATATATATATATATATATATCCTTTTGTGCATAAAGTAACTTTGTGAGAGCCGCTTTTGGAAGGAAACTTTGCTTCCTCAGGACCTATGCCTAAGTCATAATTGTTGAAACGTATCCACTGTTCTACAGAGGGGTGGGGTGTTGGTGGGCCGGTTAGGGGGGGGTAGAGAGGGGGCTTTTCTATAAGGCTAGGAGGTGCAGGAGGAGCCTCCGTGACGTCATGGGCCACTTGGAGCTGACCATAAGAGTGGACCACCTGTAGAAAAGAATCCTGCCTGCCGTCCTACCGGTCCATGGATGCTCCATCTCTCAAATTTATTATGTAACTGTTTCTTTCTTTTGCACAAATGTTCCAAAGTAACAAGAGGAGCGATTGTTGAGAGATTGCATCTCTCCCAAGCTGAGAATAGCCATTTGTTAGCAGAATTACTTTTTAACAATCAAAAGTAAAAGAAAGAGCCAGAGGCATTCATTATAGAGCACTCTTAACAGCTGCAGTTCTTGGCTGTGTTAAAAGCCAAAGCATGTAGTCTTTCTTTGTGACACCGCTGAGCAACTGGCTTTTATTACCCTTGTAAAAACCTTGAGCCAAGAGAAGCCCGATCGTAAATCAACCTTGAGCCAAGGAAGCTTGGTCATAAACAAGCCTCGAGCCGAAGGAAACTCGATCGTAAATCAGTGCCATTTGACACAGCACAACAGCTGCTTCCACTTTCCAAGGAGTAGAATAAGGAAAGGAAGGTAAAGGCTCTTAAAAAGTAATCCGTCTTCCTGACTCCCTGGCCGGATAATGACCAAACCAGATGGCTTTTAGAGCCCAAAGGGAGGAAATCAGCACCTGGCTTTTACCCCTTGGAGGAAATTGATCTTTGGGAAACAAAGTCTCAATAGAAAGCAGTGATGGGAGCTGGGCCAATCTTCAAACCAGATGGTCCCACAAGGGGCAGGAGAAATTGTATATAAGGCAAGCCAGAGTGCCAAGCTAGCAGAGTTAGATTGAGCTGGACTACTGTGGGTATTCTTTGTCTCTCTATATCTCTCCATGTATACATGTTTGGTGTGAATTAAAGCTCTTCTCTACCAAGACCATACGTGTGGACAGCGCTCGATCTCAATCAGCGGTGCAACGTGGTCTCAACAATAACTACTTCTTCTTTTTGAATTATAATTATGCTTTCAGAGCCGGCAGGCTCTATACACACCACGCACTTGAACGTGATCAAAAATTTTTATTTTCCCATCGAGTGTAAGGAAATTTAAATGGATTTCCCACACTCCTTCAGGAATTTTAGTTACCAGCTTACAGAGTTGAGGGTACTTCTGGTTCATCAGCCTCAACACTCCCGGTAGATATAACACCTTGATCCCCATTACTTCTACTTTCTGCACAAGATGCTGCCTGGGTCCCTCATAAAGAGGGCAATTTAGGAATAAATGCTTTAGATCTTCGGGTTTCCTGCACGTCTCACAAAACCCCGCAGGGTGGCACCCAATTTTATACAGGTATGAATGAATTTAGGCGGCAGTGCCCGAGTCTTAGCCTCCCATGAACCTCCGTGTCTCTCCGGGGAAGCATGGGAAGTTTAACTGGAGGTACCACATCCGGATGCACCGTGTGACAGACTCTCCCCTTCGTGCTGGAGTCCCACTGAAATTGCCATTTTTTCTCGATCTGGTCCTTGGCCAGACTAATAATTTCTGATGGTCACAGGGGGATTTGGGTGATATTTCCCAGTTTTAGGGCATGCTTAGCCACTAAATCACAGGCCTCATTTCCACCAATGCCAACATGAGCAGGGATTCATCACAGGTTGACCATCAGACTCCTCCACTTCATGATATTAACCAAATACCAAACTTCCAGCACCAAGTCATTCCTACAACCATCCTGTAAGGATTCCAATGCCTTTAATGTGGAAAGTCAATCAGAGAGGATAACCACACCAAGGGGATTAAACTCAATTATCCATTCTAGAGCCAGAACTATGACAAATAGTTCGTTCAAGAAGACTGAGAGATGATTCGTTAGCCGAAATGCCCTGACCACCCTGAAATCAGGGATACATATTACATATTGCTGCAGCTGTCCTTCCAAGAGAAGGTTCTTTGGAGCCATCTGTGTATACGTGCAATGATCGACTCCAAATTGAATTGATAAACTCAATAGCCCGATTGCATGCGGCCGCAGGGTTAACAGTGTCTGATTTTTCCCAGAGATCCACATGAAGGCGAGGGGGTTCAAGGGTCCAGGGGGCCAAAATAAAATTTTTATTATTGGGGTTGACCGGAGGGAATCCAACCCCATTTCCTTAGCAGTCATTTTACATGAAAGGCCGAAAGGCGGGGACGTGGGGTTCTCATCAAGCTCTCCTCAATTCCCAGCAGTTTGCAAATAAGGCTTTGCCAGGATGGTTATCCCCGGATGAGGTGGTTCTATCCCATTTAATTTTCAAAAATTCCCAGTGGAGAGACAAGGGCATTTCGCCCGCTTCCACCACAAGGGCAAACACAGGAGTGCTGGTAAAAGCACCTAAACAGGTACGGATGGCTTTAGACTGGACAATCTCCAGTTTTTTCCCCAATTGCTCATGGACATATCCACAAGGACCAGGCCACCATAATCCAGATGAGAACGAATAATAGCATTATACAACAGGAGAAGACTATCACGATGTGCTCCCCACTCCGTACCAGAAAGACAACGTAATAAATTGATGCCTTTAGCACATTTACCAGTCAGGCTCTTAACATGGGGAGTCTAGGTTTGTCCCTTATCAACGATGACTCCGAAGAATGACACTCCCGAAGATGGTTTGAGGGAATTACCATTAACTACCATCACAATGTCCTCACTCCTTTTCTTGTGAGAAAATAGAATGAACTTGGACTTGTTTCCTGATAACTTAAAACCCCAGTCTGAGGCCCATTGCTCCACAAGATGGATATCATTCTGAAGTTTTTTTTTTTTTACCCGAAACGGGCTAAACTCTTACAACGGATCCACATGGCAATGTCATCAGCAAACAGAAATAACTTGCTGTGGAGCTTAGAATGGGAAGCTACGTCATCAATCATAATATTAAAGAGAGTTGGGCTAAGGCTGCTACCCTGGGGGATGCCCTTCTCTGTCTGAAAAATGGAGGAGAGATTCTGACCGACCCTCACATGAAAGGATCTATTGGATAAAAAGTCCCTAATCTACTCAAACATTCTTCCATTGATCCCGAGGTTGGTTATCTTATTAAGGAGGCCAACTTTCCAAACTGAATCATATGCCTTAGGGATATCAAGGAACACTCCCAGGAGAGACTCCTGATTATTTAGGGATTTCCTAGCCTCATTTGCCAGAGCTGTAATGTGGTCCATAACAGACCGTCCCTTTCTGAACCCGCTCTGGAATTTATACAGGAGGCTGTTCTTTTCCAGGAAGAAAACCAAGCGATTGTTCACCATCTTCTCCATTAATTTGCAGATAACTCGAATAAGAGAAATCGGACGATATGAAGATGGTGCTGCACTATCTATCCCATCTTTAAAGATAGGGATTACAATTGAGTGTTTCCAGTCACAGGGAAGTTTCCCTAAAGCCCAAACCTTATTGAAGAATCTGAGGATCACACCCAACACCCTCTCATCCAAGTGCTTGAACATGAGAAACTGATCTGGGCCCTGGGCACTGTTCCTAGCCTTCTGGATTGCCTGTTTAAGCTCCCGAAGAATGAAGTCAAGATTAAGTGAAGAATTTAGAGGCTGAACTGCAATGGTGGTCACCGGAAGTTGATTTGCTAATTGTGGGTACGAGCTTCCAACTCATCACACTTTATGAGGTCATCCCCACTTCCGGAAAACAATTGGCCCAGGGCCTCTGCCTTGTCTATATTTGAACAAAAGATTTTGTTCTGTAAGATAATCGCTGGAATAGACTTCCATCCAGATTTAACACCCTGCATTCTTTTAACTCTTTTCCATGTGATTTTAGTGCGGTGTCCGGATTAATCGAAGAACAGAATAATTCCCAAGAAGCAGTCTTTGCTTGTTTAATAGTCCTTTGAGCATACGCCCTTTTCCTTTTATATTCCACGGCATCATCCAACCTAAGGGTTCTCCTTAATCTTTTAATAGCTGTCCTTTCCTGGATCGCTTGTTTGCAATCCTCATCCCTCCAAGGGACTTTGATTTTCTTACCCACTGAGCTTCTGTAGGTTGGGATTGTATCACCAGCTATGCTATTCATAGTTAGGACAATATTCCTGTTGAGGCTGTCAATATCACTATCGACAATCCCTTCCTTCACTTCATTGGAACATCGACATGAGAAAAGACCCCAGTCCGCCTTGGAAAAGTTCCAACAAGCCAGTCCTTGAGGGTCCTCAAGATCTCTGTGGTTTAAAATATGTGATCACTGGAATCCTAAGTTGTCATCATGGACCTTCAAATCACACCTCGCTGCTTCAAATGATGAAATGAGAATAAGCTCCAGAGGGGACATCTTATCTCCCTGTGGATGGATTAATACATGTTCCTGTTCCATCATTTAATATCACCATATCAAATTCATCAATCAAACCCTCGATACACTCCCCATTTCTATCCGTGATTTTAGAGCCGCAAATAATGTTATGATTGTTGAAATCCCCACCCTATCCCCCCTTCCAAAAGCCTCCTGGTGCCTCTTGTGCACCATTGGTTGACAGGGATTGTAGAAATTTACAAAAGAAACCAATCCCCTTGAGCCATGGATCTTGATAAGGTTACACTCCAATTCTGCAATGCCTTCCATTACCGAGAAGGGAATACCAAATTTGACAAGAATCCCACAGCCACCCCCATTACCACTTGCTCTATCCCGATGTACAAGGGTATACCCTGGAATATAGAATTGCTTGTTTCTTGAGCCATATTTCTTGTAAACATACTATATCCGGTTTAGTTACCAAATTGGAGATTTAAAAAAATCAGAATCTCCGTCTCTCGCTGATATCCTTGGAGGAAATGCCCAACCCAGATGTTTACAGGCTGCGGAAGAGATTATGTTAATCTTCTCCGATCTCCTTTTCACAAGAGCTGTACAATTGACCACCTCAGTAATGAAACCAATGAACCCCATTCTGGAATGTTTGAAACCACCATGCCACTTGTATGCTTGGTTTGGCATTCCTGGTCCACGGACTCGGTGTGGCACCCAACCGAACATGTCTGTATTTTTGTCGGGGCAAAAGTTTTAGTGATGAAATAGACTTCCTTCATTGGCAACACTATTTTGGGGACCTTGAGGACCGCCTCTGCATAAGATAACTTCCCAGTAGTTTTGACTTGTTGTATCTTGGCCGCTCTTTGGAATTCCAAACAACCTCTGAAGGCTGCACTCTGGTCACCACCACAATTGGCACAACACATTTTAACACTCCTACAGCTATTATACTCGTGTTCTCCATTACGCTCACTGCAGTGTTGTTTACCCCTACAGGATGGTGCAGTATGACCAAACTTTTGGCATTTGTAACATCTTAAGGGGGGAGTGATGTACATGTGAACACGAAAAGTTTCGTAGCTAAAAACACTTTAGGAGGAAGAACACAGTTGGAGAAGAACAACATCACAGATGTGGTGTCCACTTTAACCCCATCCCTGATCGTAGTGAGACTACTGACTTCACATACTCCCATATCTACCAAATGGCTCTTGATATCTTCCATACTAATGTCAAGGTCTATCCCATAAATTACTCCACGGCATTCCCTTCAAGACCTGGGGATGAGCGCCGAGATTCGGAAACCACCGAAGAGAGACACTCAGAATTTTTCCCTGCTGGCCCACTGATTTATACTGGATCAGTCGGTCCCCTGATCTAAGCTTTTTAGCACGATGGACATCGCCAAATTCTTTCCCAATTAAAGTTGCCAATTTTAATGGGTTGCCGAAAATTGATGTCTTGGGTCCTTCCATAGTCGAGATTATTATTGGGAATTTATCATGCAGCTCCTCTTGAGCCTTAACCCCTTTACACCCCTCAGACTCATCACTGCTTTCTTCCACAGGCTTAACCCCCTTTTTGCCTGACCCACGAGAAGATCAAACCCATTGCGGAGGACCAGCCCGGTCGTCGTCTCCCACTCCACCCTCCATTTATCCGCTCTTCATGGGGATCACCAGGAGTGAACTTTGGACCTAACCTACCAAAGACGAATCGAAAAGAACACCGGACTGTAGATACTACCAAACACCGGAAGAACCCAGAAGCACCTTCCGCTTGACCTCATCAAAAACAAACAAACTGGGACGTCCTCCCGGTATTCACGGCTCGTTCGTTGGCCTCCTATGATAACTACAATTATTGTTGTTGTAAATATTGTTGGTATTAAATAATAAGTGCTCTGTTGCAATGTTACCATTGTTTTGATTTTTTTTGTAATTATAATGCCATGCCATAGAAGACGGACGTATTAAGCTGCTTTATATACCTCAACATGGTGTGCGATGAAAACATGGGAATTCTAACAGATTTGTTTTCATTAGCCTAATCAACTCAGCAGGTAATGGCAATCACTTTGCTCTCACATTCCACAACAGAAAGCTCTAATGGAACTCCACAAAAAAAAAACATGCCTCTCACACACACGTACACACACATGTACACACACGCACACCTCAAACATTTATAGTGGAGTCTTAAAGGGTCTGTAGGGTCTTGTGGGTGTTTGAGGACCCCAGAGTCTTTTGGGTCTTCAGAGTTTTTTGGGTCCTTGGGGACTTTTGGGTCTTTGGGGGTCCTCGGGGACTTTTGGAATCTTTTGCATCCTCAGGGTAGTTTGTGTCCTGTCAGTCTTTTGGATCTGCTGGATCTTTTTTGTCTTCAGGGTTTTTGGGGTCTTCAGGGACCTTTGGGTCATCTGAGTCTTTTGGGTTTTGGGACCTAAGGGACTTTTGGGTCATCTGGATATTTTCGGTCTTTGAATGTTTTGGGTCTTCCGAGTCTTTTGGGTCTTTGGAGTTATTGATGATTTTTGGGTCTTTTGGATCCTCATGAGCTTTTGGGTATTTGCGATTTTTGAGTCCTCAGGGACTTTTGGGTCATCTGCGTTTTTGGGTTTTTCTGAGTCTTTTGGGTCCTTTGGTTTTAAGCGTCTTTGGGTCCTAAGGGACTCTTGTGTTATCTGGGTCTTTTGGATCCTCAGTGTCTTTTGTGTCCTCAGGGACTTTGGGGTCTTCTAGGTCCTCAAGTCTTCTAGGTCTTTGGCATCCTCAGGCACTTTTGCTTCCTTGGAGTCTTTCGGGTCTTCAGGAACTTTTGGGTCCTCCGGGTCTTTTGCATCATTGGGAACTTTTGGGTCACATGGGTCTTTTGGATCCTCAGAGTATTTTGGGTCTTCTGAGTCTTTTGGGTCATTTGTGTCCTCAGGGACTTTTTGCATCTTTCATGTCCTCAGGGTGTTCTGGGTCTTTTTTGTCCTTGGGAACTTTTGGGTCCTCAGGGTGTTTTGGTCTTTTGTATATTTGGGACCATTGGGTCTTTTGGGTCCTCGGGGAGTTTTGAATCATCTGGATCTTTTGGGTCCTTGGGGTCTTTTGAGTCATCTGGTTCTTTCAGGTCTTCTTGATCTTTTTGGAACACCAGGACTTTTGGGTCTTTTGAGTCCTGGGGTATTTTGGACTTTTGGGTCATCGCGATACTTTGGATCTTCTGGGTCTTTTGGGTCATCTGGATATTTTGGTCTTTGGTGTCTTTTGTGTCCTCTTGGTCTTTGGGTTCCTCTGAGCCTTCTTGGTCTTTTGGGTCCTTGGGAACTTTTGGGTTTTTCGGTCCTCAGGGTAGTCTGGGTCTAGCCTAGTGTTGGCGTAGTGGTTAGGATAGCGGCTTGGGATCCAAAAGGTCCTGAGTTCAAGCCCCGTTGACCGCTTGAATTAATACACACCAGGAGGTTGACTCAGCCTGTCATCCTTCCGAGGTCGGCGAAGTGAGTATCAGTATACTGGGCCGGTGTATACCCCGGTTAGAATAGGTGTACCATATCACTGTGTCGTAAGAGGCGACCAGGGTTGCGTCAGGAAGGGCATCCGGCGTAAAACCTGTGCCAAATCATTATGCGGATCATAACGGATGATCCGTTGTGGCGACCCCTAACGGGAGCAGCCGAAAGAAGAAGAAGAAGAAGGAGAAGGGTAGTCTGGGTCAAATGGGTCCTTGGGGACTTTTGGATTTTTGGGGTCCTCAGGGACTTTGGGGTCATCAGGGTCTTTTATTTCTTCTGAGCCTTTTGGGTCCTCTGGGTATTTTATGTCCACAGGGTCTTTTGGGTCCTCTGGGTATTTTTGAATAGTCTTGATCTTTTGGATCTTTTTGGGTCATCTGGTTCTTTTGGTATTTTGGGTCTTTTCATGGCGACATTGAGGATGGTGATGGCGACAGCAGCACTATCCACAAGCACGTGACCAGGGATAGTAAGAGGTGGTAAGAGGTGGGTGATGTGGGATAATTTGGGTGCTCAGGATCTTTTGTGTCCTTAGGGACTTTGGAGTCATCTGGGTATTTTGGGTCCTTGAGAACTTTTGTGTCTTCTGGGTCCTCTAGTTATTTTGGGTGCTCTTGGTCTTTTAAGTATTTTGGGTCCTTGGGGTCTTCAAAGGTCAAAGGGGTCTCAGCAGCGTAAAGGGTGAAAAGGTACATTGCAATACTGCGTAATTAATAGACACAAAAAAGTAACACACGTGCGTACGCCTCATCCATTTATAGTAAAATTTCCCTTTCCGGTAAATACAAATGGCAGACTTCCGGTTTGATCAATTACTTAATTTTAATCCCCGTTATTCCTTTTTTTTTTTCTTCCTTTCATAAACTTCCAATGTTACAGGAACCTGTTCATACGAAAACCAACCAAACTTAAGCAAGAGATTACAATGATGTCTGAAAAATTTCTCACGTGACCGAATCAAACCACTAACACAAGAACCCTTCTCGAACATAATGGACAAAAATCTTAGCACGAACCACAAAATCATCCTTCACAGAACAAATTCTCGTCAATCTAATAAGCCGAGATGAAAGCACATTGTGGCCGGCCTATCTTAACGGGTACATTGCCACATGGAAAGGTGTGCAAAGGTGCTACTTCCTTGCTCTGCTGCGCTAAAAAGGATTGAGGACTGACAAACAATCATAGGTTGCCAACACCAGTGCAGGCTTTCAAAGACCCAATGGCCTCCTCCTGTGTTGAATTTCCTTGGAAGGGAACTCATTTTTAAAAATATATTCCTTCTTTCAATGTGTCCTCTTCTGGGTCATCTTCTGGACCACAAAGTCGCGTGGCCTTGTTTCTGATGAAAAAGAGCAAACGACTTTATCAATCAGCGTCCACAGTTTATAGCTGGGGAGAGAGATTCAACCTCAAGTGAGACAGCTGAGAGTCGAGAGTGCACACCACTGGCCTATCCTGCCATCCGCATTCCACTAGACCGTGCGATAAGAACGACCGAATCGACGGCATCGCTAAAACGGGCCCGCCGCGGCGAAGCAACGTGCTTCGTGAATGGCCAAATCAAATGAAACCACATTCGAGCAGAAAACGCTTCTTCCCTCAGACAGAATCTGCACCCCGTCGGTCTCTTAAAACTAGTTTGTTAACCAATAATTTACCAATTCTTGTGGGTTTGTTAACCCCCAAGAAGTTATCGATTCAGTCAGAACAGTTCAGAAAGGGTAGGGTGGGGGTTCAGCAGACAGGATGTTCATGCTGTGACAGCTGATGAAAAAGTGGTTGGAAGTGCAAGGTGAGATGGCATTGGGATTGGTGGATCCCAAGGAGGTGTACGACACTGTCTCGAGAGAGATGGTGGTGGCGACACTGACATGGATCGGAGTGCCGGAAGCAGAAGTTAGTTTGGTGGAGTGGATGTACAGGGGAACAAAGGAAAGAGTTTTGGTTGGTCCTGGGATGTCTGAGTTCAGTGTGAATAGGTTTTAGGTAGGGAAGCTCTCTCAGCCCACTCATGATTATTATGATGATGGAGCCAGTAAGCAGGATCTGGCAGATATGGTAGAGAGGAGGTGGGAGATGCAGGAGGTACTGGGGGAGTGGAAGGAAGCATTTGGGATTCATGGGCTTGAAGATGAGTATGGAGAAGATTGAGGTGATGTGGGTTGGGCAGCAGAGAAAATGAATTAATATCAGGTTAGAGGAGAAGGGGATCAGGCAGGGAAATCAGTTTCAATATCTGAAACAGTGACCGGGGATGGTAAGTCCGAGACAGAGGTGGGGAGGAGGAGTCAGGTGGGTGTGAATGTGTGGAAGAGAGTGGAGGGAGTTATGACAGACAGAAAGATATCAAGGAGAATGAAAGGGAAGGTTCTGATGTCGTGTGCAACATCGGCCGACCTTTACAGTCAAGAGACGGTGGCACTGACAAAGACAACAACAGAGGCTGCAGGTTTGTGAGAACAACTGGGTCAGGAGAATTGTGGGAGTACAGAGGGTGGATAGGAGGAAGATAGATGAACTGAGAGAGGAGATTGGTGTGCAGATGAGTTTGACAGGGAGATTGGAGAAATTCCTGCTGAGATGGGCTGGACACTTGGTGCGGATGGGGAAGAGAGAATGGCAAAGGGAGTGAATATGTTGAGGGAGCAAGATAGGAGGAAAAGAAGTCGACCACGGTTGAAAGGGGAGGATTGTGTGATCAAGGATATCAGTAAGGTGGGGGTCGCGGGAGAGTGGACAGATGGAGGTGGAGGAGTATTATGGTCAAGGCAGGGCAGAAGCTTGGTGCCATTGGACCTCACCCCTTATAAAGGTAAGAGGAGGAGAAGAAGAAGAATGTGGGAACCAGGCGACACATATCTTAAGATATAAAGGTTTATGAGACACAAATCGAGAATCCTGGAACGAACGAACGATCGACCAAAATGAATGAATAAATATAAATATATACACACTTAATAATTCTAAACTATAGTAATACACTTAATACATATGTATTTCAAAGTGTGGTGCCACACAAAGGGGAGAAACCAGACAGTTACTCATGACCAGCTGAGTCAGCCCTCTGGCCACACCACTTGCTGGCTCTTCAACAACCGCAAAGACTGGATCACTGCACCCAACGGTTCCAACCCCAGAGAGTGAAAGTTTCCCCAACTCCAATGAATGACTGACTCAAATCACTCGACTCCAGAGAGAGAGTGGGTGAGTGAGTGAGTGAGTACCCATCTCACTGCCTTGACTTCAAAAAGAGCAAGAACCAACTCACTGCTCTCACTTAAAGGAGAGTGTATGCATCTGCACACACCTATTTATCCCCTGCCTTTGAATTCCCCATGCCTTCTAAACTTTTTCACTCATGCCCCGGCACTGACCACTGAGGTGGCATGTCACCGCCTCCATGGCGCTGTCATGTCGACAGGGTGTTGCCACCAGCACCGCTTGAACCAATGAGGCGAAACCTTGCAGCCTGCCAATTGTGTTGCACCCTCTGAGATCCCAGTGATAGCCAGTAATACACAAGACACCCTGTACTCAGAGCGTGGGTCATAAGGGGGTCCTATTGGTCCACACATACAAATACACCTGTTTCTTTACCCTGCCTGATGCCTTGGCTGGTCTTACAGAGGAGGACATGTACAAATTATGCTTTTCTATCTAACCACTGTCAACTACGCCGACCCTCATGGCATACATCTTACTATAATTCACCGTCTGTCCGTCTGTCTGTTCCCAGGTACCGCAAAAACGGCTGAACCGATCGCAACCATTTTTGGGTGTGTAATCCTGGGACCCCTTGGTGTAAAATAGGCATAAATATAACATGACCCCCTTGACGGCTCCCGTAGGAAGTGAGTGCTTCTAGTAGAAACAAAACAACTTCACTCTAATGGGTCCCTGATTACAGAAAATGTTGCAACCTACAATAACAAATGGACGACACCAACTTAACATAGTGGCTAATTTGTACCCCCTTCATCGCAGCAATACTTACCTGCAAATAAGCGATCTCTCCCATATATTATGTAGGGCATTCCGCAAAGAGATTCATGTATTCCAGATGCAAATTGGCATCATGATAATTTTCCCTTCCACTCCAACCACTCGTTCCCCAAATCCCATCTCATCCAAGGAACGGTCTCCAAGCACGTTTTCCAATGTCAGGATACATCCATGTGGTGTATCTCAAAATCACAACTGATCGATCTTGACATCATAGCTGAGGCAAAACCAAGTTCTCATGCAACCAAATGAAACCAGCTGCTTCTGCAACAGACAATCTACTTAAACATGATCATTTTATCTATCTCAAAACCAAACTCAGAATTAAAATCTGGGAATTGTAAGAATTTTAGATCTTTCTTTTTGTCGGTGCATAAAAGTGGGGTATTAGGAAATGTGGGGTGTTACTAAAAGTCGGGAGTTGTTAAAGTGGAGAATTGCCTGATGTCTGGAGCTGCTGCGGTTGTTTGATAAGTACGTGCGGAATGCTGTCAGCATTCTGGTTCAAATCTCTCGATGCATGAAATGGAGACCGTGTTTGGATTTTCAGAAAGCAAAAGAGAGCAGTAATGTGATTATTGATATCCGTACTTTGATGGCATTACATAGTATGAAGGTACGAAGGTCCAACAGCACGATTGCCAAATTTTCCTTTTTCTCTCCTTGTTCCTTGTATTTTTGTGCCTCTGCTGATGAAGTCGCCCGTGGTGTTAAGTTTTTGGGTTGTCCATCCATCCATACGTACGTATATGCGTCCGTCCATGCTAATTTTCTCTATTTTCTTTGCAACCACCTATCCGATTGTCATGAAATTTTCAACACAGGTGCAACTACTCCTGCAGAATGTTTGAATGATAATTATGACGTAATACGTCACATGATGTGGCAGTAATGTGGAAAAAAAAAGGAAAACTTTTGGACCACTATCGCTGAAACCACTCCGTGGAAAAAAAAATTAAACCAGTCACAAGTGAAGTACTCCCCATGGGAAACAAGGGTGATTTTTTTTGATGTCATAGGTGGGTTCGTTATGACGTCATAATTGTACATGTCAAACATCCAATCCGTATGAAAAATTTTGAGGGTCATCTCGGGCGAAATTGTATGTGGGGGGGGGGGGAGAACGACGACGTCATTGGTCACATGGTTCGGCAGTCATGGTTTCATAAAAACCTTCAAAAATCTTCTCCAAAACGGCTGAACAGATCGACGCAAAACTTTACAGGTATGATCACCTATCCATGAACAAAAAGTTCTCCACCTGTGACGTCATAGGTCACATGGTTTAGGAGTTATGATTTTTCTGAATAATAAACCATCAAAAATCTCCAGAACGGCTTGACAGATCGAGGGGAAGCATCACGATCATGTTCCCCAACCTTTGGGGATACCATGGTGTTCACGAATAATTCACGTCTCATAGTCGAGCAGCCATATTGAATTGAACAAAAATCTTTAAAAAGATATAAAATATATATATATATATATATATATATATATATATATATATATATACATATATACATATATACATATCTCTTCAACCGCTTCATCAATCAACATGAAACGTCACAGTTATGGTCCAGTCACTTTGGAGAAGACATGTTTTAAATTTCAACCTGATCAGACACATGATCTGGCAGCCAGAATTATTTAATATATTTGAATCTGGGTTCAGGGATTAAATCAAACTTGGTACATGAATGTATAATGATGGAATAATGTGGGTGGAGACATATCAGGCGGCCTCGCTACGTCGAAGAGTGCCCTTCTCCCTTCTCGTTTCATCCTGAAATGGGTGCAAACCATCTGAAACCCTAACCAGCCCCCTCCTCCTTCGCTTCCCCTTACAGATAACCATTATTGCAACTGTTCATTTCATTTGTCCTTGTTCCATTGATTTGACCTAGCATATCTTGGCACATAAAATATTTTTTAATTGTTTTATTGGTTTGACCTACTTTCTTTCCAGAGGTGGAAGATGATGCAACAACAACAGCACTTTATATTGTCCTCAAGGCACAAACCTCATTAACCCCCCCCCCCCAAATATGCTTCTTGAAAGCTTCTAACAATGATGTTATCATGGAACTCTGCCACTGAATACCTTCAAACAGAACTGAGCATTCTATGAAGATGTTTACAGTCAAGTTATGACACATGATTTTCAAAACCAAACATCAATTTCTCAAACTCAGAAAAAACAAATGAATGCACAATATATATATATATATATCTATATATATATACACATACATCAGGAACTTTTAATTTGAAATCGATTGATTTTGATTGTGTAACATCATAGAGGGGAAACTTAGCTAAATATAGCATAAAAATTGTGCATTTTGTGAGGAAAGCACCAAATTTGGCACACTAGTAGCCTATCAGATTATGAACAGATTTGGATATTGGGCAATCTCAAAATTTTTGATGGCAGTGGAAAATGGCTGCCACAGCAATCAGCGGCTGAATTTGAGATGGCCCAATATCCAAATCTGTTCATAATATGATAGGCTACTAGTGTGCCAAATGTGGTGCTTTCCTCACAAACTGCACAATCGTTATGCTGTTGCCCCACTATCAAGAAGTCTTTGCAACTTAAGGATCACTTTTGTGGCGAATACATTTTTTGACATCAAGGCCACTGTGAAGCACTGATTACGTCAGTAGGATGCACAGTTCAATTGCAACGGCATCACAAAACTACTTGAACGTTGGCAGAGATGTGTGGACTGCAGTCGTGACTATGTTGAGATATAAATGTGCACCACTGGAGAATAAAGATTGATGTTAGTTTCTGTCCGCTTCATTCGAATATCTTTCCCCGTTTTGGAGAAAAGGAATAGGAGGCATTACTTTTCAACACACCCTCTTGCATACACGGTATCCTGCATACACGGTATGTACACTTCTCACAAAAAAAAAATAAAATACAACAAGCCTGGTGTTGGCTTAACAGTTAAGGTGGCTGGCTTGAGATCTAAATTCTAAAGGGTCTTGAGCATGAGCCCCTGTCGCACCGTTGAAATAACATCAGGTGGGTTGACTCAGCCTGTCATCCTTCCAAGATTAGCAAAATGAGCACCATCTTACTGGTAATAGATAGAGGCACTGCATCAGCGGCACACGATGATGCCACAAAAGGATGCCACGATGATAATGTCAAAAAGCATCCAAAACAAAGTAGACATGGTGGAACAACAAGGGATGGTCGAGCTTCGCACCTGTCTGGGTTCTTGCACAACCATGACTGTTGAAACACCGACAACTCCATTGACAAAGACTACATGATGAAGGTTCTCAGAGAGGTGTACTTTTAGGATGTCAAAATACAAATGGATTCCAAACTGTGTAAAGAAAAGTGCAACGAATGGGCACTCTGTAAGAAAGTCCACATCTTGTAGATATGTATATATATATATATATATATATATATATATATATATATATATATATATATATATATATATATATATATATATATATATCTGTCAAAGAAAGCATAGCATGATTCCAATCAATGGTCAGTGATGAAATAGTGCTCTGCACACCTGTAAAATCTGGTAGTGATTTCACAATGTACCTGCTGCTACCTTGTAAAAGCCTACCTGTGGTCTAGTTTTAGCAGGGCACGCGTCAGGAACCACATTGCAAGCAATTACTAATTAAACAATGACCAACCCGGCATATGTGCCTGACATGTACTTATGACTCCTGTACACCAAGCAGATCGATCAGATTTTATGTTGTTTTTTGGATCCATGGTCGAGGCTCATGGAAGAGCTAGCACAGAATATAATGCAATTAAATGGTAAGGGGTAACCACCAACAGCAGAGTAGATGTGGCAGTGAGAGTGAGATTATGGGTAGGAGGAAATAGACGTGTGGGGTGCACTCGCTGCACACATGCTGAAAGGCAGCAAGAAGAGGAAGGGGGAAGCGGGGATGAAACAGAAAAGGGACAAAACAACCGACAAAAAGGGGAATGCTTGAGAATGGGGTCATCTGGTGTGAAGATATCATGAGAACGGATGGAGTGTGACTTGAGGTAGTGGTGAACATCTGTCTTGAATTGCTGGAGGTAAGAATGGGACCGAAAAGACTGGGGAAATTGGTTCCGTAGGTGAGAGAAAAGAGAAACATACGAGTGGAAGGTACTGTGCGCCATGCAGAAATCTGGGAAGGAAAAGAACAAAGACAGAGGGAAAGAGAGAGCGAGCAGAGGATGCAAGACCAAAAAGGAGGAGGCAGAATACAGAGGCCACCAACCTTTCTGTGATTCAAAAGTAACAGGCCTCAACATGGGAGATCCTAGTATCAAGAAGAGCAAGGTGCAAGGCAGAAGTGCCAGCCCAAAAGGGAGAGCACTACTCCATCAAGCTACGAATGAAGGCCTAGTAGATTGTCAAAAGTTCAGATTGGCCAAGTAAACATCTTGCGTGAGGGAGGATGCCCGGTCGGCAACTGGCATTGGAGGCCATCTTGAAAATTATGGTCTGCCGAAGAAAGATCATGACTCGTGATTTGGCCAAAAGTTTGAATGACTTCACCTCTTCAAGTGGTTTGTTTAGGAAGTAGATGGGAGGGTTTGTCAGATGGTCCTTTTGGAGAGACAGGGTGAGTGTGCAGGATTTGTCAAGGTTGAAAGACACATTCCCAGTGTTCACCTAGCTCCTGATTCTATCAATGTCTCCATAGGTGGAAGAGGCTGCTGCCTGCCAGTCTGAGGGATGAGAGATGATACTGCAGAGGGTGGAGTCATCAGCAAAGAGGTAAACAGATTTTGTAGGGAATCAGAAAGATCGTTGATGTCGTTGAGGAACAAGATTGGGCCCAAGACACTACCTTGGAGGCACTCCAACCTTGACAGGGAGAAGAGATAGGAGGATCCCGTTAAGAGCTACATGCCGACTTCAGGAATGGAGGAAGTTGGTAATCATGAGAGGAAAAGGTGGTGTGGAATGCCATAAACAGAGTTTGGAGATCAATATGGGGTCCCAGACAATTAGATGCTCAAAATATGTTCAGAGAGATGGGTTGAACAAGAACTGCGAATAAGGCTTTGAGGACATATGCACTGATGCCATATGCCACGTTGTAAAAGTCAGATTTGAGGTTTGTCAGATTCCCTCTCCACATTCTCAAGTGAGAAAGACAGCATCATGGAGCAGTTTGGTCCAGAAAAGTCCAGAAAGGAGGATTTGCCATTGGGAGAAATACAGGTTGGAAAGTTCACAGATCGAGTCAGTCCCATGGGGTTACAGAAATCCTTTGCTGAAGTGCCATGGCTGGCGAGAGAGGCACCAACACCCAATCAATTAGCATGGTGAAAATTGAAGTCACCACATATGAGGAAAGAGAGAGTTTGGATGAGTAGTTAAAAGTTGGTACATATTGTCTGAAAAAGAGATTTCGATGGAGTCATCACTGTTAGGAGGATGGTACAACACAGAAAAAGAAGGGGTGGGCACGGAGGGGTAATCGCAGACAAAGTATACCTCGCGGCTGTGAGGTGCAAGATAAGTACAGGGACAGAGAGAAATATTGAGTTATTGATGTAAAGGGCAACTGCACCACCGGGGCATGGTTCAGGATGATCACATAGGAGACAATAGCCAGGGTGAGTCACGTAAGGAGTCAGGGATGGCCTGTGGGAGGAAGGATTCTGTTAAATGTGTGGTGTCCATTTTATCAGGAGCAGCGTAGATTGAGAAATCTGTGAGGTTGGAGTGGAGGCCTCAGATATTTCATGTACAGACAGTTATGGACAGGGGAGGGAGCATTGTTATCAGGGTGCAAGAACGTGGAAAGAAGCTCAGAGAGGGGTGGGGGTATGGGAAAAGCTGGGAAGGGTGGAGCTATGGGGAAGCTTGGAGGGTATGAGATGGGGCGAAGCTGGGAGGGTGCAAGACAGGGAGGGAGAAGCTGAGAGGGTGTGGGTTTAGGGGGGGCTGGGAGCTTGCAGGACAGTGAGGGAAAATGCGCTTGTGCAGGGGTGGGGAGGGGGTGATTAAAGGGTGTGGGACTGGAGCAGAATGGAGGGGGCAGGGTGAGCAGAAGCTTTGAGGGGGTGTGGTGATGGGGAACCTTTGATTGGTTGGGGTGAGGGGAAACCTTCAGGGGGTATGGTGAGGGGGTGTGATGAGTGGGAAGCTTTTGAAGGGGTCAGGTGAGCAGGAAGCTTTGACAGAAAGTGATGGGGAGAATGTATATATATATATATATATATATATATATATATATATATATATATATATATCCTTTGCTGAATGTATCCTTTGCTGATAGCTGTGAGGTCTTGCACAAGTGTCAGTGTCATTAAAGTGTCAGAATGGAACCAAACGCACAACTTTTTCTTCTGGAAAAAAGAAGCTTTGAAGGAGTGGGATGAGAGGGGAACTTTGATTGGGCGGAATGAAGGAAAACCTTGAAGGCAGTGGGGGTGTGGGTGGAAGCTTTGAGGGGTTCCAGTGAGGGGAATGCTTTGAGGGGTGGGGTGAGGGAGTATGCAGGAGGGGACATGAGGTGGAGAGATGCTGAAGATGATATGGCCGGCATCATGGCAAAATTCCAAATTCCTGCCCTAATCTTAGTTGAACTTCAGACCCAGGCAGCTGATTCCTGAAAGACTTGATCCATGCTTCCCCTTCCCTCCAAACCTACAAGAACGTTTTTTTTCTTTCTTGTTCTCCATATTATATGCAGGAGGTTGCCCAAAACAACTTTTCCACCTGTTTGTAGTCCTGCCTGGTTGTTTGGTGTGGAAAATTCAAACAAAAACAGTGAAATGTTTCATGGTCATTAATTAAGCCAATGACCCTTTATCATGTTTGGCATTGAGTCAAAAAGTGGTGGGATCAGTATGGTTGACCTCTGACCATATCTGTGTGAGAGGTACCATTTGTAATTTTTGAGATGTGAACTGGGTATTTGCAAGAATATGATGCAGCTACTTCAAAAGTTGCTTGATTCGACTCATATTTGGGGTTTGTGCAACAATGGCAGTTACCTTGTTTCCACTTCCAGACTGTAGAGTTCTGGCATGTATTTACATCCACTTGAAGATTATCTGTATGAAATCTTAATACATTGTCTGTGCATTCCGATTATTATTTGTCCAATTCAGATTTTCCTTTTCTTCATTCTATATGGGAATCCATTTCAATTCAAAAACTACATTTTAGAGGAGTAAATATGACAACGATGGAAGAAATGATATCCTTGGCCATTTATTTTTTTACCGGGGGTTCAAGGCAGGAAAGCATGTACCATGAATCTTCCCTGCATTATGAAGTACACTTTCACTATTCCAACTCTCAATATTGCAAATCAAACACAACATTTTCCGACAAATACAAAAAAGTACAAAGGAAAGGTTAAATTACCTTCTCTGACAAGAGTTGTGAGCTTCAAAATACAAAGTCATAGCGCATGCCAACGGACCTGGATGTTGACAGATTCATAAACTAGATGATATTCAGAGAATACTTCCTCTGTGCAGTTTTGAGAAGGACTTCGTGCGAGCCAACTGTTCTGGCGGCAAATTTGTAATGAAAAAAATTAAATTGAAATCACATGGAAGACCAAATAAAATAAATACTGCATTGAAGTCATCAGAAGGAACCCGAACAATCAAAAAGGAAAGATGAAGTCATTAGGGGGAACCTAGATTGGACTCGGGTTTCAACTGCTACTGACTACCCTCGAACCACCACCCATCCCGGCACAGCCATGTGAGTCTTATTCAAAAAAAAAAATTCAAAAAGAACCCGGATTCAAAGTATAAAAAAAAAAATCTGGCTGCCAGACCATGCATCAGATCAGGTTGAAATTAAAAAAAATATATATATTCCCCATCACCACGAGATCATAATTGTGAAGTTTCAAGCTGTTAGATTTTTTTTTTAAGATTTTCGTTCAATCCAATATGGCTACCAAACCATGTGACCCATCAATTATTGATGAACACCCTGGTATCCCCAAGGCTTGGGGAACATGTGTGAAGTTTTCCTTCAATCTGTCCAGCCATTCTGGAGAGGAGAATTTTTGAAATGTTTTCAGGTAAATCCAAAATGGCTGCCAAACCATGTGACCTATGCCATCATAGGTGGGGAACTTTTTGTTCCTCATGGAACTAAAGTTTTTTTCTCGATCGATTCATCCATTTTGGAGAAGATTTTTGAAGGTTTAAAAAAAAAAAAATTATAACATCCCACATGAGTAGTCACACCGATGGTGAAAAATTTGTGTCAATCCAATACACGGTTCCAGAGAAAAGGGAATAACATAATGCAGACACACGTACGCACGTACGGGACAGATCTCTTAACCCCACTTTTCGGTTTGCGAGCGCTGGCTAAAAATTGCTGATAGCTTCAATCCAAACGCACAGATTGCTGACAAGTTAGTTATGCAGGCATGACAGTAGCATATTAAAGTGGTACAGCTTCCAGGTAGTTAAAATGTGCTGCTTTATGTTTATTTGTGTGTCGACAGTGATTGATAACTCGCAATGAGACAAGACAAGACTTCCACAAGGTGATGTCATCACGTTCTTCATAAATGTTACAAAAGAGCAGCCTTTCCACGTTATTCCACTCTTGGAAGGATCTTCCTGCTGTTCGCCAACTGCTTCAGCACGAGAGGTAATGTGATGTTAACTTAGTTAATGCTGTGTTCGGGATTGATGTAGTTGATGTACAATGATGCTCGATTGCAGTACGGTATCCTATAGTTCAGTGCAGTGGAATCTCCAAACATGATACGGAGTCCTTTCCCGGTTTCACCAGAGGGGACTATAGGATTGCTCTCCGTCTGTCCGTCCATCCCACCTGTGGTTTTTTTGACTTTTTTTTCTCAAACCCTTTAACATATTCAACTGAAACTTGGTACATAGCTTTATCATGACAAGTTACAGAATAAATGAGAATTTCAGTGTGTTTCGTCAATTTTTCACATTTTCCCTTTAGAAAATATCACCTCGGTCTGTTCACTTGTGCAGAAATGACAAAGTTTGAAATTTTGGTTTATCTTCATTCATTTGCACAGAGCAGCCGGTGAATGAGATGGAAACGGTTGACATGGAGCAGAGCCGCTTGAGAAGCCTTTGTAAGTGAAGGGAAATGGGAGAAGGACGAAGGATGATGATAGGATAGTAATAAAAGAGAATGAAGTATAACAAGGAGTTGATACTCTAGAGTCCTAGTTTGGTGGTTGTTTCCTCTGTTAAGAATGTCTTTTGCTCTTTCTTTGTTAGTCGTTCTCTACCTGACTCATTCTTCTCTGTCTTCATTTAATTGCTGAAAAGAACAGGTTAAAAAAAAAATAAAGCAGTTTCATACCAAGGTTGCTTTGGAAAGATAACAAAGCTGTTTCATAGTAACAGTTTTCTCCAATTGTTCACTTTTTGCCATACTTAAACTTTTCTTCTTCAGCCTCGTCTGCCTCCCTTTGTTTGCCCTCACTCACCACGTTTTGCCTTGCTCTTTCTTCTTTAGCTTCTCAGAACTTTTTTTTTTTTCCAAACAATATTTATGAATAACGAGAGATAGGGACCTCTCGTTTCCATGAAATCTTTATAATCAAGCACGATGCAAAACAAAATAACAACCTGCCAGGTCGCTTCCCCGCTACATTGTCATAATTGTGAACACAAAGGTTGGGAACCTCAAAGTTTCAGGCCGAATATAACTAACCCTAGCGATATAACCCCAATCCAAGGCCATAACTGAAGGCTGATTTTTGGGGAGGCCTCAATTTTCCTTTTAGGTAGGCCAATCAGATGAAATGCAAGAATACTCAAAATATATATTGATGTAGAAATATCCCTGGTTCATGATGTACACTGATGCTCAGTTTCAGTACAGTATCCTATCGTTCAGTGCACTTGAATCTCCAAACATGTTCTTAGTCCACTACCGGTTAAGAATTGAATAAGATTAGAATACACTTTATTGTTAACACAAAACAAAAAAGCAATAATGTATTTGTAGGCTCTGAAATTTTAGGTTGGCCTGACCAAAACGTCAGACGGATTTGGACGAAACTTGGTGGACGGTTGGTTGTGTGACAAGGATGAATTGATTCGATTTTGGTGATGATCCAAATCTGGATACGAGAATTATTTGATTTTTTTAAATCATTCTTCACCATTGAGAGATAGGGCCAAAAACGATTTATAGCATGATATTTCAAAAATATATTGGGCCAGATATGTTCTCGTAGATCAGGCATTGCGTGACGGAGGTATGTGCTCTACCACGTACTCTGAGGTTTTTTGGTTTTATCGGTGAACACCTGAGTTCGAAGTACGAGTGACATTTATCAACAGGAAGGAAATGACACACCACAGAAAAATCTTATATTTTGAACTGTTTTAATGAAACATGTGATATCATATCATCAGGTGTCCATCTAGGAACAGTTCAAATAATATAACTCATTCTCAATAACTCAACACATTAGAAGAGTTTTTCACAAGGAGAAAATGCAATCTTTACTCCGTTTTTTAACTTTGTTCTAGCGCCTTGTGTATAATTGAAATTAGCCAAATTTACTTCTTAGTTGTGTAATTTTGTATACAGCTCCGAAACTCACTCGTATCGTATTTGTAAGTTTGGTTTCGGTTGTTGAACACAATCTGAGGAATGATGGTGCAGTCAGGGACATGTGCCTGTTGCAGAGACAATCTATATATCCACGATAAACACCATTCTGTCTCTGTCTCTGTCTCTGTCTGTCACATGCATGGCCACATCTTTTAAGTTAAAAACTCCAAACTCGGGGTACAAATACAACGTTTTCTGGGAGGTAACATAGGCGATGTGGCTGCCACCTCACACGGGGTGTGGGCGCAAATTCTCTATGTAAATGTGTACCATGTCGCACCACCTTATGGTGGTGGTAGAGGGTATTACAATTTTCTTTTTTAACTGGGCAACGCTGAAGTTAAAGCACTCTTTGCATGGAAAAATTTGTTATCCTATCTGCTAATGTCTGTCTCCTACAAATTAGACAAAGGTGGGAAAACACAAGATTAAGGAATATAAACGTTCACAAGCTGATCTCAGCTGTGTATGTCCATCTCAGGAAACTTAAGGTTGTTTGCTCAATGAATGTCCAACCAGCTGTCAGGCATCGTCTAAACTTGAGTTTATTGACAAGATAAACACAACGTAACACACGAGCACAGCAACAGGTGACAAACTCTTCTTTTCTCATCTGCTCCTCAGCTCCATTTTGTAGCTTACAGAGACCGTTCTTGAACATTCCTGAAAGTTACACCTTTTTAAAAAAAATTTAAAATCCCCATAAACATGAGATGGTTCTGCATCGAGAAGAAGCTAGAAAACTGTTCGATACCGCGAGATCTTTCTATATCTAGAAACGGCTGGAACGTTCCCGAACACTCAACTTTTACACAAGCTATAAAAAAAAACATCAAACTTAAAAAAATCATCATTTGTCATCTTATTTTTTTTACTCTACCGAACGATTTCAATTAACATTATAGAGTCATAAATAATAAACAATCTGTTCCATCGGCACGCAAGCGTTAACATTGCACTGAACACAACACGACGCCGAACAGGTACTTGGTCCGACAGTGCAAGATGGCATGCACAATGCAAAGACAAACTAAAACGACACTCAGTGGAGCACATACCTCCACCAGGCTGAACCATTCACGGTCTGTATCCACTTATTAGCCGCATCTGAATCCGGACCTGAATCAAAATCGAATCGGCTTGTTCTTGTCACCGACTCGACTCAGCCACCAAATTTTTTTCATACTCCACCCACAACTTTTTGAGATATCATGGCATACAGACCATATATTTATTATTTAAGAAGTAATCTAAGCATGTGGACGAGCGATACGACACATGGCAACTGGTTTGCCAACTAGCAGACGGTCAAAGGGAAATAGTTAGACAGACATTGCAGATGAGTGGTTGAGAGAGAGCAAGGAAATGAGTGAAGCTTGGAGGAGGTCGTCAATGAGCGCAGAAGCGAACATGAGCGAGTATGGGATGAAAGCATGAAGTGACGATGGGTTTGCACTTTTGAAAGAGTGGATGAGGGGTGCATGAAAACAGGCACAGCAGTTGGTTCCTAAGATGATGAAATAGGTCGAAGAAAAAAGAAAAAAATACGGGGGCAGGGGGGACATATCCCAGACAAAGCAGGGGGCGAGGCCAGAGAGGAAATGGTAGAAGACAGAAAGATCACGGACCTGCCTGCGGTGAGAGAGTGAGAGACCGAAAGACTCAGCCTCATCGTGGGAGATACCAATGATCCAAAATGCCTTGGTTTCCACAAAATGAAGCCGAGAAAAAGAGAGAGGCGGGAGCACCAGCCCAGACGGGAGAGCAGTACTCCATCAAGCTGTGGATGAAACCTTTGTATGTGGCCAGGAGTTCACGTGTGCCAAGGAAGGACTTTGCATAATGGAGGATTCCCAGTCAACGACTGGCTTTGGAGGTGAGGTTTGAAATGTGGCTTTCCCAGGAAAGATCATGGCAGATAGTGAGACCCAGAAGGTTGAAAGAAAGGACCTCTTCTTCAAGGGGATTGTTGAGAAAGTAGATTGGGGTGTTTTCCAGATGGTCCTTTCAGAGACATAGTGAGAGTTTGAGATTTGTCCACATTGAAAGACATGTTCCACGTATTGGACCAGTTTGTGATTTTATCCAGATCTGCAGTCACCGAAGAAGCTGCTGCTTGCCGGTCTGAGGGATGACCGATGGTATGGCAGAGGGTGGAGTCATCGGCAAAGAGATATAGAGGATTTTCCAGAGAGTCTGAGAGATCATTGATGAAAACCAGAAAAAGAACAGGGCCCAGAACGCTACCTTGAGGAATTCCAGCCTGGACAGGAAGAGGGGATGAAAGAACTCCATTTGGGGCCACACATTGACTGCGACAGGAGAGGAAGTCTGCGAGCCATGAGTGGAAGTCTGCGAGCCATGAGTGGAGATGTCCTTGGATACCACAGGAAGAGAGTTTGGCGAGTTGGGCAGGGTGCCAGACCACATTGAAGGCACGCGATATGTCTGGGGAGATGGCTCTGATTTATTGTCCGGAATTGAGGATCTCCATCCATTGTTATGCCTGGTGTTGGCTTAATGGTTAGTGTGGTGCGTTTGGGATCCTAGGATCCTGAGTTCAAATCCCCCTCGGCTGTTGAATTAGTACCAGGTGGGATTGACTCTCCCTGCCATCCTTCCGAGGTCAGCAAAATGAGTGCCAGCATGCTGGTATCCTGTGTCGGAGTGGCAACCAGTCCAGGATTGTGCCCAGTAGCCAACGAGACTGCTTAGGCAGCATCAGTGCTCTGCACAGAGTATGGTCCCAATGGATGGATCGATCCCTTGTTGGGAGAGCAGAAAGAGCATAATCAGGGCAGAGTGACCTCGTCTGAATCCAAATTGATGATCGGAAATAAAGCTTTAATATTTACCAGGTTATGTGGGAGGTGTGGGTGCTCAGCTTAAAACTGGGTATCACTATCAGTCATGAACTCTCCATAGCAAACCACATAATTATTCAAACTATCCTCCAAAGCCAGCCTCAGACTGGAAATCATCCATCAGTCCATGCTCCTCCATGGTAAATCATAAATTCTTACAGTATACAAGCACAACAGCAGCAAATCAATGGAATTCTGCTCTTTCATAAGGAGTTTGCCTTCATACAGACAAATGTACGAGACACAACACTGGACTGTGAGAGAAGAAAAAACACATCCACTGATCTAGTGGGTTGTGCTGTCACATCCCGAGGAACTCTGGGTGGCAGTGACGCCATAACAATGGCATCACCTTTCTCACCACACTCAGCGGGAATTTCCTAAGAAGGCATTTTCTCCTCCCCATGGATGCCATCCTATAGGGATTGTCAGTGCCCTTATCCTTTTAAATGTTGACCATCAAGCAAGGAAGGAGCACATACCATTTTGATAGTGTTTGGTACGAATCAGCTGGGGTTTGAAACACCGACCTCCCAGGTTCGGAGCAGATGGTCTAAACCTTGTACAAAGACTTTGTTGGTCAAGACTTTGTTGTATCCATCAATACCTTACACTTTTGGCCATTGGATGCTGTGGAATCAAAATCTCTCCAAATCAAAGGCAACTCCCACTGAGAAGCAGAAATACAGGGTTGGCCTGTCTCCGTGTGTGCACAGTGACCTGCAAAAGTGTTCACCTCCTGCCAATCGTGCCTCATTTAGATGATTTATAAATTATGTAGAAATAATTTTTCCAAATGAACTTTTTTATTCATAACTGAAGAGATCAAACGAAACACTTTTAGTTGAAGGAGGCTACATGTTAGGAACACCTGCACAAATCAAAATTCATTGGTTGAAAAAGTATTCAGCCCCTTCGGTCAGTACCTGGTGGAAGTATCTTTTGCAGCAATGACTGCAACAAGTCTTTTTGGGGAGGACTCTACCAGCTTTGTACAGTGGGATGGTGAAATCTTTACCCATTCTTCGATTAAAAATTGTTCTAGTTCTGCCAAATTTGATGGGGATCGTCGATGGACTGCAATCTTCAAGTCTCGCCACAAATGTTCAATTGGGTTCAAGTCAGGACTTTGACTGGAACACTCAAGAACATTTATTTTCTCCTTCTTCAGTCACTCCAGTGTGGCTTTAGCTTTGTGCTTCGAATCATTGTCCTGCTGAAATGTGAATCTCCGACCCAGTTTCAGATTTATGGCTGACTTGAGCAGGTTTTCATCAAGGATTCTCCTGGAGTTTGGACCATCCATCATCTCTTCTATTCTGCCAAGCTTGTCATTCCCTGCTGCTGCAACCCCAAAACATGATGCTGCCACCACCATACTTGACAGGAAGGATGATGTTGACCGAGTGATGTGCTATGTCAGGCATAACGCTTTGAATTTAGACTAAAAAGTTCAATTTTTGTCTTGTCTGAACAAAAAAGGTTTCTCGACATGCCTGCAGTGTCATTAAAATGTTTGTTTGTTTTTTTCACAAACTCCATACAAGCTTTTCGATGTGGCTTTTTCAGTAATAGGTTCTTCCTTGCTGCCTGTTCCATAGAGGCCAGTTTTGTTAAAGGTACGGCATATTGCTGATTGAACACTGACCCTGTTTTGAACAAAGAGCCTGGCAGATCTTTCAAAGTCATTGTTGGATTTACAGTGACATCCCGAACCAGTTTCCTGCTTTGCTTACCCAGCTGCTAAGTTTGGATGGGCGGCCTGATCTGGGTAGAGTCTGGGTGGTATGATACGTCTTCCACTTCGTAATGATGGATTTCACCGTGACTCAAAGGGATAATGAGCGATGTTGAAATCTTCTTATAACCCTCTCCTGAACGGTGCTTCTCCAGCACCTTGTGTCTGACTTCCTTGGAAAGCTCCTTGGTCTTCATGTTTGCCTTGTTGGTTGACCAAGTGAGTTGCACCTAAAAACTCATTAGATCACAGGGGGAGATTAATTTTTAAGTTAAACCACTGATTACATACAGGAGAAACCTATTACATTTATTTTATAACTTTTCAAACAAATAACTTGCTCCTGAAGTGATTTAGGGATAATTAGGCAAAGGGTGTGAATACTTTTGCAGGCTACTGTATGTATGTGTGCGTGCGTGCATGTAGGTGTCTGTCTCTGGCGCCCCCTGCTGGTTGTTGGGGAGTCATGCGTGGGTGTGGCGTAATGGCCGCTGCCTGCTTTGCCTTGTTGGTGTTTCCTATCCCCCTTTCCTCTGTAGAGAGAGAAAGAGAGAGAGAAAGAGAGAGAAAGAGAGAGAGAAAGAGAGAGAGAGAGAGAGAAAGAGAGAGAGAGAAAGAGAGAGAGAGAGAGAGAAAGAGAGAGAGAGAGAGAAAGAGAGAAAGAGAGAGAGAGAGAGAGAGAGAGAGAGAGAGAGAGAGAGAGAGAGAGAGAGAGAGAGAGAGAGAGAGAGAGAGAAAGAGAAAGAGAGAGAGAGAGAGAGAGAGAGAGAGAGATGTAGAGAGAGAGAGAGAGAGAGAGAGAGAGAAAGAGAGAGAGAAAGAGAGAGAGAGAAAGAGAGAGAGAAAGAGAGAGAGAAAGAGAGAGAGAAAGAGAGAGAGAAAGAGAGAGAGAAAGAGAGAGAGAAAGAGAGAGAGAAAGAGAGAGAGAAAGAGAGAGAGAAAGAGAGAGAGAAAGAGAGAGAGAGAGAAAGAGAAAGAAAGAGAGAGAAAGAGAGAGAAAGAGAGAGAAAGAGAGAGAAAGAGAGAGAAAGAGAGAGAAAGAGAGAGAAAGAGAGAGAAAGCCCACAGCTTGTGGTATAGGAAAGCTTCGAGCCAGTAGCCTACTTTGTTATCGAGTACTTTCCTGTTTACCTGTATTACGGGTGTGTTTTTTTTGTTTCGCGTTTCCTACGGCGAAACACACATCTGAGCGGTTATACGACCCTTCACCTCATTCCCTTCCTCACCCCCTCCCCTTTCTTCCGTTTGTTGAAATCAAAGAATGTCAACATGTTCCCGCTACGCGGCCTATGAGGCCTTGACGTG
Source organism: Eptatretus burgeri (assembly GCF_056783735.1). Taxonomy (NCBI): domain Eukaryota; kingdom Metazoa; phylum Chordata; class Myxini; order Myxiniformes; family Myxinidae; genus Eptatretus; species Eptatretus burgeri. Next base: position 142,631,108 of record NC_140962.1, on the reverse strand, counting down.
GAAACATGGTGTCATGTGCGTTCCTCCTAACGAGGTCAGTGTAGATGACATTTTCTACCATTGGTAATATGGTTGGGTTTGAAAAGTCCACGCAGCTTCTCACATGAATAAACGAGCAGTTGTTTTTGTATCGGACGATCATTAACTTCCGCCATCGAAGATCGGAGGTTACTGTTTGTTTGTGAACAGTATTACGGAAAAACTCCGACGGATTTCGACGAAACTTGGTGGGGGGGGGATTAGGTATGGTCCAAGGATCATGCCATGAGATTTTGGACTTAGTCCCCCACAAAAAAAATTTAGAAAAATTTTTTTGCATTTCTACATGTTTTAAGTGATTTCCAACCCCCCCAAAAAAATTGAGAATTTTTTTTTTGCACTTCTACATGCTTTAAGTGATTTCAACCCCCCCCCCCAAAAAAAAAATTGTGAGAAAAAAAATATTTTTGCAACTTTTTTTTCAACAAAATTTCGATTTTTATTTTTTTGCATTTCTACATGTTTTAAGTGATTTCCAACCCCCCCCCAAAAAAAAATTGAGAGAGAAAAAAACATTTTTGCAACTTTTTAAACAAAATTTCGATTTTTTATTTTTATTTTTGCATTTCTACATGTTTTAAGTGATTTCCAACCCCCCCCCCCCCCCCCACCAAAAAATGTTGGAGAAAAGAACGATAACTCTGTCAGCATTGTTGACATCATATATAATGAATAAGATATAACGTTCACTTGAGTGACCCAGCAGTGTTGGCGGCGGAGGTTTTGCACTCTCCCGAGTGCTCCCCCTCTAGTTTAGTACATGACATCGTCTCGACTGGAATATAAACTGAAAATGGTTATTTCATCTTAGCCTCCCCTCTCGCCACAACTAGAACCAAAATTGTACTCAGTAATGTCGCACCTTTCATCAGGAATGAAGCACTGGTAAAAGAATGATCTCAATTCGGGACCGCAGTCTCTCAGATTACAATGTTACCTTTGCGATGCCGGAACGAGCAGGTTAGACACGTGATGTCTTTCAGGCGACAGGCATACATTGTGCTTCCCTCGTCTAACGTCGATAAAGTGCTTAATGCGGTTTTTAAATTTTGCATAGATGGACACTCGTACCAGGTGTACGCGTCGACGGAAACACAAATGTTTTAACTGCAATGGTTTCAGCCATTTAAAACGTTTATGCCCAAAAAATGCATCCCCAACAACCGAGGATACTATTGCTCTGTCTAATACGGCCCCACCTGTTAGCACCGATGACCCTGTTATTCTCAGAGAACGAAACATCAGACCCTAAGGATACAGAGGAAAGTACTTCAAGTGTTTGGGATGGGTTTACAACTATTCCCTTAAGGAAAAGAAAAACGGATCAGAACGAACTTAACCCACAAAGGAAAAAAGTGGTTTTGGCTGCGAGTGAAAAAACTCCGGGCTTATGTGACACAGTGTCAATGGCAAATCGGTAAGAGTGACTCTCAAATGATGAAATGGACCCCCTGTTGGTAGATCAAGGAGAAGGGGATTTACTCCCAGAGAAAATTATGGAAACTACAGTCAAGATCCCTACTTCTGATAAGGAAATTGAACCATGTAATGATCTTACCGAAAAAGAATTAAAAACTGTCTCCAGAACCCCCCAATCGTGCCACGAGTTAACCACCGACTCCTCAATGGTGGAAATTGCTCCATCGAATACCCCTGAAGTCATACCTGTTGTGACAAAGCCCTGAAAAAAACTGCATCCTGAAAAACCTGAGGCAGACGCTAATGTACTACTATCCTCCCCCCTCCCCTCACTCAATCTCCCCCTCCCCCCTCTACATTACTCAAGGTGGAATCGGAGCCTCCCTCACCCCTCCCTCCACGTCAAAAACAGAACAACCTGATCCCTGTATACTACAGAGTATAAACACAGTTTGTGAATCAGAAATTGAAAATTTTCCAGATAGTACTTCTGACATGTCAGAAGGAGAACCAGATAACATCGAAGAATTCCCTACAAACAGTACTCCCAATGTCTCACCATCGTAAATCCTTAAATTCCTAAATCATACTTTTAGGAAAAGACATGTAGATATAAAGGAATACTTTTCTGACTTGCATGGTTTTATTGAAACAGCAAAAAGTATCATTCGTCGACCTAATGATTACCATTTCACCGAAACACAGTGCAGTAGGCTTAAGAAGCACATTGTTAAAGCTAAAATGGAAATGAAATTATGACCTGCTTGCACTTCTTTGCTTTCCACCTCTTCATCACTATGGCAATCCTTGGCAGCTTTAACATAAATGGTGGAGCAAGCCAGTCTTGGATGCTCCAAGTCATCAACCTCATTAAACAACAAAAATTAGATGTAGCCTTTTTGCAAGAAACCCACTCCACTCCAGCATCGCACAGTGTTTGGAATAGAATGATGAAAAAGACCGGTTATTTTAGCGATTACAACTCTCGCACAGCAGGAGTTGCTTTTCTGCTTAGTCCGCACTTCTGCCAGGTTTCAGTCAGGTCAGGTTCGATCTGTGACCTGCTACAGGTACCATGTAAACCTGTACTAACCTGTTCCATGGTCGGGTTGTCGGCGACTAAACCGTCTCCCCCACCAGGTTTTCTGGTGAGGAGGGTGTTTGGATATGGACACCCAGCAGGATTAAAAACAAAACCTGTCAATGGGCGGAGGAGCTCCTTGTGAGCCAACGGCCATCCATATCTAGTGCCCAACTGTGTCTGCGGACGTCCTCCTGCAGTTGGGTTACTTCTTATTAGGAGGTTGGTGGCAGGATTTGCACTCCGGCCACCGTAAAACGCTTCATTCCGCAAAACGCAAAAACACAAAAAAATCTGAAAACCCACTCCGTGGGAGTACCTCCTGTACAGCTTCCCTTTGCAGGGCAGCTCACCGGATGACAGGATTGGGGCAAAGCCTTCGGGACCCCCAATCTTTGATAGGAGGGAAACCACAGGGTAACATCCCTGGGTCAGATTGCGGGAGAGTGTCGGAGTGGTGCTGAGGTGTTGTCCACCAGATGGCGGTCTCCTTGGGTTAACCTGAGGCGGTCACTTCGGGTGGGTGCCTAGAATGTCCTATCCCGAAGAGAGGATGATCACCTGTCTCTGTTATCATCTGAGCTCAAGCGTTTGGACATCGGGATTGCAGCTCTCTCTGAGGTTCGGAGACCGGATTGCGGCGAGATAATGGTGGGTGGTTACACCTACTATTGGTCTGGTCGCTCTGATGGTTACCATTCCCAAGGAGTTGCTGTAGCTGTGTCCAATAAGCTGACCCCAATGATAATTGAGGTAACACCGGTCAACGAGCATATTATGAGATTAAGGATTCGCCACTCCTTAGGTGTCATTTCCCTGGTCTCTATTTATGCTCCGACTGAGGCGAGTGATCTCACCGTGAAGGACACATTCTACGCCACACTCGAGTCTGTGGTTGATCAGTGCCCCAGACGAGATACACTTCTAGTCTTGGGGGATTTCAATGCATCGACTGGAACTGATAGGGATGGTTATGAGGTGTGTGTTGGTCCCCATGGGTCAGGAACTATGAACCAGAATAGCACTAAGTTCCTTGACTTTGCAAGAAGTCATGGACTTAGAGTGGCTGGTTCATGGTTTCAGCACCCGCAAGCTCATCGCTGGACTTGGTATTCCAACGCTGGCGGTGTGGCAAAGGAGATTGACCATGTCCTCATTGACGGTCGTTGGAGGATGATCCAGAACTGCAGGGTCTACCGGAGTGCTCAGTTCCTCAATACTGACCACAGGCTTGTTGTAGCAACTCTAAAGCTGCACCTTAAATCCTGGAGAATGGTACCATCCCAGCCTAGGCTGGATGTTGCCAAGCTCAAGGATGAGAGAGTAGCTGAGGAGTTTGCGAACAGGCTGAGTGGACACTTGGGGGGTCTGGGTGCTTTGGGGGGTCCTGAAGAGTTGTGGAGCACCTTCAAGACCACCGTCCTTGATGTTGCCGGTGGATGCCTTGGAGTTCACCGCAGGGCAAAGAAGAATTTTGTCTCTCAAGGGACACTGGATACCAGTGACCAGAGTCGCAGGGCCAGGCTGAATGGCAGAGCTGAGCTGTTCAGGGAGCTGAGGCATAAAACTGTACGTGCACTGAGGGTGGACAAGGAGGCCTATGTGCGAGGAATCTGTGAGGGGGTAGAGCATCACCTGTGGACAGGTGATTCTCGTCCCGCTTACAGGGGAATTCGCGCATTACGTTCATCCAAGCCCATCCCTCGGAGCACTGCAGTTCGAGCAGAGAGTGGTAGGCTCTTGACAGAGGAGTCTGAAGTGAAGGCCCGCTGGGCCGGTTACTTTGAGTGGTTGTACCAGGCTGATCCCCCAGCTGTCGAGTTGGACGTCAAGGGTGTTACAATCCCTGTTGCTGACCCTCGAATCAACTGTGGTCCACCATCGCTTGTGGAAACACAGGCTGCGGTGAACCAGTTGAAACGGGGCAAAGCTCCAGGGATCTGTGGCATCCATGCTGAACTTCTCAAGGCTGGTGGAAATGCTGCACTCGTGTCGTTGCATGCAGTTTTGTGCTCTGCCTGGAACACAGGCATCATCCCAACTGACTGGAAGAGGGGCCTTGTTGTCCCTCTCTGGAAAGGGAAGGGTGATCGCCAAGACTGCAACAACTACCGAGGGGTGACGCTGCTCTCAGTGCCGGGCAAGGTCTTTGCTCGGATAATTCTTGATAGGGTTCGCCACCATCTGCTTGAGCACCAGCGTCCAGAGCAGTCAGGCTTTACACCAAAGAGGTCAACAATTGACCGTATCCTTGCACTTCGTGTCCTCACCGAACGCAGACGAGAGTTTCGGCAGGGGCTGCTTGCAGCCTATGTTGATCTCTGTAAAGCGTTCGATTCAGTGAATCGGGATGTCCTCTGGAGGATTCTTGGTCTTCGTGGGGTGCCACCGAAACTGATCGATCTGATGTCTGAACTCTACTCTGGTACTGAGAGTGCTGTGAAGTGTGGTGGTACCATCTCTGACTTATTTCCAGTTGTTACTGGAGTTCGTCAGGGATGTGTACTGGCCCCCACACTTTTCAGCACTTGTATGGACTGGATTTTTGGGAGGATGTCGGAGAGATCAAGTTGCGGTGCGTCGTTTGGCAATGTCAAGATCTCGGACCTTGATTTTGCAGATGATGCAGTCATCTTTGCGGAGACTTTAGACATCCTCTTGGGGGCCCTCGAGGTGCTGAATGAGGAGTCGGAGCCGTTGGGATTACGGATTTCTTGGGTCAAAACTAAGATCCAGGCTTTCGGTGACATCTTGGATGCTGCTGTCCTGTCTGTGTCTGTTTGTGGTGAGGATGTTGAGGTCGTGGAGAGATTCACTTACCTTGGCAGTGATATTCATGTCTCTGCTGGCTGCGAGTCAGAGGTCAATAGACGTCTGGGTCGGGCCTGGGGAGTCATGGATTCACTGGATCATGGGGTGTGGCGCTGCCGGTACCTGTGCAGGAGGACGAAAGTCCGAGTCTTCAGGTCCTTGGTACTTCCAGTCTTGCTCTATGGGTGCGAGACTTGGACTTTGACCAAGGATCTGAGACGGAGACTTAATTCCTTTGGTACCAGGTCTCTTCGGAGAATCCTTGGCTATCGCTGGTCGGATTTTGTGTCCAACGAGCGGTTGCTGAGAGAGACTCGGATGAGATTTGTTACCTGCATAGTCCGTGAGCGTCAGCTGCGGCTGTATGGACATGTGGCTCGTTTTCCTGACGCTGATCCTGCTCACCAGATTCTCTCAGCGAGGGAGTGTCATGAGTGGAGGAGGCCAGTGGGCCGACCACGTGCCTCATGGTTGCAGCAGGTTGACCATCATCTCAAGGAGATGGGGATGGGCCTGGCATCTGCCTGGGGGATGGCCAGCTGGAGGCCCCTGGAGTACCGGCGGAAAGTGGACGCAGCGACGTGCTGTTCTGGCACATGCTCCCATACCTGACCTGACCTGACCGCACTTCTGCCCTCCACAACTTTCATTTCAGGAAATAATCCCAGGTTACCTTGCTTCCCTGGATTTTGTTGATAATAATATCGAATTCACTTTAACAAATGTCTATGCTCCTTCAAAGGGCACAGACCGCCGAAGTTTCTTCAAAAGGTTACGACTCTAAATGAGGCAATTAGATTTGCAAAAGTGCATCGTAATGGGAGGCGACTTCAATTGCACCTTTCAGCCCGCAGATGATCGGAATGGTGCAGAACCTCACCCCGGATCAGCCAGACTGCTGTCTGACATAAGGGATTTTAGTCTTCAAGATATATGGTGGATACAAAATCCAAATACCCATCAGTTTACTTGGAGTAAAGTTGCCAACAATCAGGTTGCCCTCGTCCAGCTGGATAGATTTTACATGAACTCACCCCTTATTAACCTCTCACAGACCACGAGAATTTCTCCATCTGGCTTCTCAGACCATCACCTTATCACCACGTGCTACCGAATAGGGTCGTCTCCAAATCGCCACTCTTTTTGGAAACTTAACATCTCCATATTAGACAACCCCTCTTTTAATAGTGCCTTTCAAAGTGTATGGTCCAATTTAGTAGGTGCTAAGCCCCAATTTAAAGACCAGCGGTTATGGTGGGACAACATAAAGGTCCAAATTTGAAATTTGTCAACATTTCTGCTCTTTAAATACACAAGTAGAACGCAGAATAAAAGCAGAACTGGAGAAAGAAATTCTACAAATTCAAAGCAACCTAAAACCCCACCTTGCCCCCCAACAAAAACCAAGACTGCATGAGAGTCTCTTCTCAATAATATAATCACCAACCATACCCAAGGAGCATTAATGAGATTACGCTTTCGACACCTTCATCTATTAGATAACCCAACCTGGTTTTTCTTTGACTTTGAATCAAAATCGCCTCATTCCCTAATCACTGCTTTAAAACGTCCTGATAATTCGGTCACTACCAACCTGGTAGAAATTAAGAACAACACAAAAATTTTCTTCTCTAAACTTTACCAGGCAAAAGATGTTGATTTAGAACTGGTTTCTCAATTGGCGGATGGTATCAGTGTTCTATCCCCCAGACAAAAGATGGATTTAGAATCACCACTCACACTCGAATAACTTTCTGTTGCCCTTAAGAGCCTGAATGGAGGGAAATCACCTGGGCTGGATGGTCTACCAGCGGAGTCCTTCAAAAAATTCTGGGACCTGATTGGACCTGAATTGCTTTTGGTCTTCCAAGAGAGCCTGGAGAAGAATGAACTCCCACTAATTTGCAGAAGAGCTGTGCTTACTTCGATTCCTAAAAAAGGGAATCCCTTGCTCATCTCACAGTGGAGGCCAGTGTCCCTGCTGTGTACAGACTATAAAATCCTCTCAAAAGCTTTGGCCTTACGCATTTCACCTCTACTAAAAGATATTATACATATGGACCAAACCTACTGTGGCCCCAGGCATAATTTACAGGATAGTATCTATGTTATTCGAGATGTAATTGATATTTGTGAGATAAATCATGGAAGTTGTGGCCTGGTCTTCCTGGACCAGGAGAAAGCATTTGACTGTTTCTCACACATACCTTTTTGAAGATTAATTTTTTTTTTTGGTTTTGGCCCCCTCTTTCTCTCACATATACAGTTGTTATTCAAACATAATGGCTTTGTTAAAAATAAACAATGAACTTGTACCCCCATTTGGGGTTGGGAGAGGGGTAAGGCAGGGCTGCCCTCTTTCAGGAATTTTGTATACTTTATCTCTTGAACCCTTCTAAAACACCCTTCGTAAATCCTTATCTGGTGTCACTCTGGGAACTAATCCCTTAAAAAGCATCGCCGATGCAGATGACATCTGTGTCTGCATAAATCATGCAGAAGACATTGTTAAGATGATGAGTACCTTGGATCTCTTTAGTAAAGCATCATCAGCCAGAATAAATTGAGCTAAAACAGAAGCACTGTGGCTCCAACCCTCTACCTATCCCATATCCACCCCCCAAACCACCCCCCTTTCCCTCTCCCTCCTCGTCTCCCTGGCAATATTTCTTGGAAAAGTGATGGGATCAAGTTCCTAGGAGTGTTTCTAGGTCCGGGCGATTTTAGGAGGCATAACTGGGAAGGTTTGTTGGCAAGCATGGAACTAACTTTACTTAAATGGAAGAGTTTACTCTGCCAACTATCCTACCAAGGCAGGGTACTAGTCATCAACAGTCTGGTCACCTCAACGTTATGGTACAAGGTTCTTGCCCTACAGCCACCTGCAGACATCGTGGGCAATATACAGAAATGCATCACTTGTTTCTTCTGGTCTGGAAAGCACTGGCTGCGACCGGAAATCCTGAACTTACCAGTGGCTGAAGGTGGCCAAAGACTTGTGAATGTCAAGTGCCGCATCATGGCTTTCCGGCTGCGAACAGTACGACACTTCTTGTATGAACCCTGTTTGGTCTGGAGACAATTCACCAGTTGCATCTTCCGACAAGCTGGAAAATTGAACTTTGCACAAGAGTTGTTCTTGATGGACTCAACCAAGATAGATTGGTCTGGGTTACCTGCTTTTCACTGAAGCCTACTCAATGCATGGCAAGCTTTCGGCTGCCATCGTGACCCCTCGACCTACACTGAACCCATGTTCTTCAACGAGCCACTGTTTCACAACAGTTTATTTGAAGGCAATGAAGGGGAGAATGCTTTCATTCAGCAGTTCACAAACACTGCAATAACGAAAGTGTGCCACTTGAAGAATGTCACCAATGATAGGTGGCTCAGTGCCACTGCTCTCGCGTCAGAGGTTGGCATTAGATCATGTCGCAAAATGGACAGCATGCTAAAATCGGTACTACACACCTACTGAGCCTCACAAAAAGTTTGGAAAAAAAAAACCCTCCCATACCCACCTCTGACTTTTCCCCACCTTTTCCAAACCTTTATCTATCTGGCTCTAACAGTCTAGAACCGATTGGTTTTGGCCGATCTCGATCCCTTTCTGGGAATAATCGAAAAACTCTGAACATACAATGCCTAAAAGTGCTTTTTCTCTCTTTGTCCTCCCCCGTATCCTGTAGATGGGTCACAGTCTGACCAAAAACCCCTCCCCTTTATCCTATTTGGAATTGGTACTATAGACAGCCTGGACCAAAATGGGTTGCAGATCTCAAATGGAGAATCGCACATTGGGTATTGCCAACAAATTCTTTAATTCACTGGTTTTCACAAACAAAAAGTGAGCAATGTCCCTTCTGTGGACAAACTGAAACACTACCTCACGCGTATATACGCTGTAACCGTTTAACGCCTCTATTTGTCTTCCTGAAGATGCTTTTGGCATGTCTCTCATAATTTTGATTTTTCAACCTTTATTTTTGGCCCGAGTATGCCCTTCAACTCCCCAACAGCAATCCTAATTTATTTTTTCCTTTCACAAGCTAAGCTTGCTATATATAAAAGACAAGAAAATCAAAAATGTGCAATGGTTTGTATCAAACAGATAGCTTAGAAGTGTTTAAAGAATCAAACTGGAGTTCTGGTGTTGCTCTCAGGTACAGGTGTTTGACCCAATTTTGTATAAACAATGCCTTGTGTAAAGTATCTGATGGTTAGTTAAAATTCACTTATTAGTTAGTTACTGTATACCCTCTGTCTAAACTTCTTGTTGTTTGCTTATGATGTAAAATTGTGTGCAACTGTGTGAGCCTCTGCATGTGAGGCAATCAATTTTTGTAATAAAAAGGACATAAAAGTCAACTTTCTCTTTCTCTCTCTCTCCCCTTCGTTGGTGACCTCTGTTTGCATCTTGCCTCACTTGCAGAGTATAAAATAAGAAAAATTGATCAATGCACAATTTGCGCATCCAATGTTCTCGCCGTGGCTGGCTCCAACGATTATTCTAACCAACAATGCATGCCACCATGTGTCTATTACTGATCGAAAGCATATTATGATTACCACAGAAAACCATGATTATGATTAATGATTACTTTTATCACTTAAGTCTTAGATGTGTGCATTTTCCAATTGTACAACACAGTGAGGGATTACACTTGAAAAAATATTTTAAAAAACGAACAAATATTTCAGTAAAAAGGTATACACTTTAACAAGTAGATTACAAGCATTTTAGCTCTAAATCGTGAATAATTGGTACATATTTCAAAATATTAATCAGAAGTGCCATCCATAGATAAATTATCTGGTTTTTCTTACAATACAATGGCTGGTCCAAGTTTAACCATAAACAGCAACTTTCTAACACAAACAGAACACCTGTGTAGTTAATCATTACTACAGTGGTATCAAATGTCATAATTCTTAGAATAAAAAAAAAAATGCAAAAATCTTAGTTCTGAAAGTTTTCTTGTACCTCTTCTTAGCTTTTTCTGTTAAGTCATTTTGGTCTAATTCAAATTTGTTTGAAAACCATTTTTGTTTGTAACCCTTTTCTGCGTTTTTTTTTTTTATTTAACGAATATAAGGTGGCAGGTCTTGGGTCAAAATTGGCTAACACTGTCATATTAATTTTTTTGTACAAATAATTTGCGATTGTCGAATTTTGCAGAAGAGATCTGCCAGGTGATTTCACGATGGGCACAAATAATTTGGACATGTAAAAAGCACTAATATCAGAGACGTCATTACAATTTACAGACATTTGGCTGAAACATTAATAAGTTAACTGCAACTTACACCAAGTAATTATTATTGTGAAGATTTTTTTTTACAGATAACACTGGGCTGCATTTGAAATATTTTTTTCAGAGGTCTAGGTTTTCTCAACGGTTCCTACGTTTTTTGCATGCTGAATTCAGAAATGTATCTAATTTTTCTCAATCAGGTCAAGTTTTTATGCTATCTCAATTTTAAGGAAAAATAAAAATCAATTTTAGTTTTTTTTATTCAAAATCAGACTTACATTGACAGAAAATGTACAAACTATACATATAATGACACACAAGTACACTTAATGTGGAAGAAAGTGCCTTCTCAATTACTTTAATTTCAATTTCAGAAAAATATAGATAAATCGTTGTTTCTGGAAACACCCAACTTCAGTCGCTCCAGCAGTCGCTGTTTTCCTTCGTCTTTTTAATGTTGAATTTCACATTAATGGTGAATCCCTTGCAGGACCGTGAATCGACAATAATTCGACCGCGTGGGATAGGGTTAATTGCCAAACTTCAATATACCTAAAAACTCCACTCGGCAAAGCTACTGGGGATTTCACACCCTCGACGGAGCTCGAGTGGGACGAGCCGTAAAGCCGCTGTCACACCTTGACGTTTTAGCCAGCGTATAGCAACGTATCAAAATGTATGTAAAACGCTGGCGTACGCTGAACTATTGATGTATCTTTTTTATTTTTTTTGGCATATAATAACGTGTTGGACGTATGCATAACACATTAGTAACGTACACAGAACGTTTTAATCACATATAGATAACTTGTACCAACGAATGCTGAGCGTGTTGTCGGCGTTCACAACCTATGCCCAACGCTAGTTTAACTTGTGCATAGCGCACGGCAGCATATCGCTGACGATCACGTGGCGTAGGCTATTAACAGGCTGCGGCTCGACGATTCAAATCATAACCGCACTAGACATCGAAGTGTGAAGCCGCTGTCACCCCTTGACGTTTTAGCCAGCATATGCCGACATATGAAAAATTTGCCGAACCAAGCTGGCACACGTCGAATACGTTATGGGTAAGTTTTGTATACGTTAATAGCACGCTGGCATACATCATAGTACACTGGCATAAGTCATTGTACGCAGAGTACGTTGAGAAATTTTCAGCGTTTTGAAAATTTATTGACGTACTCGACGTATGACACACATTCCACATAGGCGCGCTACGCGATCGTTGACACGCGTTACTTGTAAGGTACTCATAAGTCGGAACACATCAATGTAATGGTTAGCGTCAGTGTTCCAAAGGCCCTGGTTTTTTTTGTGTTTTTTCAGTATGACGGTTACGATTTAAATCGTTGAGCGGCAGCCTTTTAATTTTATTATAACCGCATTAGAAATCGAAGTGTCAACATCACACCGTAGAAAAAATAAAAATTAAAATAAAAAAACCAGGGAGTCTGGAACACTGACGCTAACCATTACAATAACGACTTTCGACTTATGAGTACCTTACAAGTAACGTGTGTTGACATGTGTCAACGATCGCGTAACATGCCTACAACATGTTACTCATAGGTTAGAAATAAGTTTCAGGTATGCAAAACATTACCTCGACGTGTTTCGACTTACGAGTAACTTACAAGTAACGCGTGTCGACGTGTGTCAACGATCGCGTAACGTGCCTACAACTTATGGCCAGCATTATGCGGAACGTGTGAGTCATACGTCGGGAAATTTCAAGCATGGAAAATTTGTCTAACAGCTCAGCGAACTACGACGTATGCTAGCGTGTTCTTAACGTATACAAACTTACCCATAACGTATTCAACATGTGCCGGCGTTTTAGCCCAATTTTGCATGTCAGGCATACGTTGGCTAAATCGTCAAGGTATCATATCGTCAAGCTAAATCGTCAAGGTATCAATCATACGTTGGCTAAATCGTCAAAACAAAAAGGGCCTTTACCGTGCTCGAACTGTGCGAACCCGAGCGGATGGTTACCAAGACCCGTCGATCCAAATACACAATTTACCGTTTCCCAATTTCCCAACACACACCGTGCAAAGCCAATGAAAGAAGCACAGAAACGAGCTGGTACATTCAACAATAGGGGTATATATTTTACAATCATCGGGGAGGGGAAGCACAAAGAGCAAAGTTATCACGACTATAAGAAATGCAATGTACAATGAGCCAAGAAAGCACTTACACAATTGTTACTTATAGACGGGGCCCAAGGACACACCCACACGCACACACAAATGCCCAGAAAGAGATGGATCTCGTCAGCTCAGAGGGAAGATGGGCTGAGGGAAGAGAAGCTAGCTTGGACCTGTCCACCTCGTGTGGTTCTCGACGATCTTGGGGTAACGGGACTCGAACCCGCAACACGAGGCCGCTCCAAGCACCAGGTACAGAGGGTCGCGTCGGGCGTTGGCACACTCCTCCGACTCGCAGGCAGGCGACACGGGATGATCTCCCGAGTTGAGATGGTCGACCGCCCACAGCAATGCGCCAGACGAGATGCCTCGGATCAGCGCGACGCAGTCAGCCGCAGACCCGGACAGAGACGCAATTATTCATTGTTTCTCTGTCCTTTCCGGGCGCGGTCCTCTCCCGTGGCCTGCTCCCATTGGGTGGATGGCGTGTCGCAGCTCCGCCTTCTTGCCAAGGACCGCCCCGACTCTGGTCTGCTCGTCGCCCATTGGGTGGAAAACGACGCATGCCCTTATTTGGCGCGCAGCTGAAGCGAAACGCTTTGTGACCAAATACGGTGCGAAATCGACACCGAAACGCACACCGCCTGAGGTGTGGAATTCCAGACACGCCCTCATACCGGGGAGCACGCGGAGAATGCCGAGAGCAGAGTGTTGTTGTTGTTGTTGGTCAGGTATGGGAGCTTGTGCCAGAACAGCGCGTCACTGCGTCCACTTTCCGCCGGTACTCCAGGGGCCTCCGTCTGGCCATCCCCCAGACAGATGCCAGACCCATCCCCATCTCCTTGAGATGATGGTCAACCTGCTGCAACCACGAGGAACGTGGTCGGCCCACTGGCCTCTTCCACTCATGAGACTCCCTCGCTGAGAGAATCTGGTGAGCAGGATCAGAGTCAGGAAAACGAGCCACATGTCCATACAGCCGCAACTGACGCTCACGGACCATACAGGTAACAAATCTCATCCGAGTCTCTCTCAGCAACCGCTCGTTGGACACAAAATCCGACCAGCGATCCGAAAATCCGACCTGACTTGGTGATGAAAATGTAAAAACCCTATCTATCAAAATAACTCCGCAGCGCATGTACATTTAATTCCCATTCGACAAGGGACGGGACCCTGACTAGAAACACACACTTACCGATACAACTGAGCTATAAGGACTCTGGCTGTTGTATGCAGTGAGCTTCCAAATTCGTAACAATGCTACATGTGAAATCAATGTGAAATTATATTCGAGAAAAATGTGTTTATGCTTCTCTCTGTTTGTCTAACAAAAGCGCTGGCGTCTTGCTGTCGTCCACAGATGGTCGGAACCCGAGGCTGGACCCAAACTCTGCACATCGGCGGATAATAATCTCCGAGGACCTCAGCACAGCAACTCGAACTGAGACCAAACAACCATACCCGGAACACCCTGATCGGTTTGATTTTTGGGATCAAGTTCTTGCCACCGATAGTTACTCCTCGGGCTGTCACTACTGGGAGATCAATGCAAGTCGGAGTCGTTATTACGCTGCTGGAGTCGCGTTAAACTCGATAAAGCGGAAAAGGGGAAGGAAAGAGTCCAGGTTGGGGTGGAATTCTGAGTCTTGGTGTATCTGCAAATGGTTTGATGAATACATCGTCATGCACAACAATTGTAAGGCTCAACTGTCCATGGATGGGGAACCCCAACAGTTGGGGTTTTTGTTGGATTGTGAGAAGGGAGAGCTGACATGTTTCGAGAACTCGAAGGTCCTGCACGTGTTCAAGGGGAACTTCAACGACTCCGTGAAACCCGCTCTGTTGTTTGGTTTGAGTGGTTCTGTGAAGTTCTGCTCTTTGTGATGATTTTCCTCGTTTTGTGCTGTTTGTGATGAAAGTTGATTTCACATGACGTAAAAATTGCAGGTTAGTTATTTTGGAGTCTAATCAATTGATGAACATTTACTTGTGCTTACTTGCATATTGATCATTTGATTATTATTATTATTATTTGCTTGTTGTTGTAATAAAGCTCTCAAATAAATAGATTTTGGCTCCTGCTATCCTGAACATACGTGAAATTGTCGCCTACGGGTCACAATTCGAAAGCAATCTTCAGGAAACTTCACCATATAGTGGAGTTTGTCAAAAGGAAGAAGCCTATTGTTTTTTGAGGTCAAAATGTCAAAAGGTCAACAAAGGCCAAAGGTCAACAACTAAGGTGGTATTTCTAAAATCCTCAACTTTCATCCGATTGACTTGAAATTTGAACAGGATTTATATTTCATGTCAATGGATTAAACCAGCCAATTATTTTTGAGGTCAACATCGGCCCAAGGTCAACAACTAAGGTAACATTTCTAAAATGCTCAACTTTCATCCGATTGACTTGAAATTTGAAGAGGATATACATCTTTGAGGTCACGCAATTCAACCGCCAATTATATTGGAGGTCCACATAGGCCAAAAGATCAATGTAGGCCAAATTTCTAAAATTGTCAATTTTCATCTGATTGACTTGAAATTTAAAGAGGAGTTGCATATTTGGTCATTAAATTCAACCATCGATTATTTTTTCGGTCAAATTTGTTCGATGGATTTTGCAAGTGTCGCGCTCTGCACGAAATCTTCTTGTTTAATTGTCTCTCTATTGCCTACAGGTCACAGTTTTAAACCGATCTTCAAAAAACTTCACCACGTGGTTGAGTTTGGCATAAACAAGAAGCCTATTGTGTTTTTTTTAGGTCAAAAAGTCAACAAAGGCCTCAGGTCAACAACTTAGGTGAGATTTCTAAAATCCTCAATTTTCATTCAATTGATTTGAAATTTCAAGAGGATTTGTATATTTGGTCATTGACTTCAACCACCAATGATTTTGAAGTCAAATTTGTTTTATGGATTCTGCAAGCATCACGCTCCGCACGACTTCTTCTTCTTCTTCTTCTTCTTCTTCTTCTTCTTCTTCTTCTTCTTCTTCTTCTTCTTCTTCTTCTTCTTCTTCTGTTTGTTTGTTTGTTTGTTTGTTTGTTTGTTTGTTTGTTTGTTTGTTTGTTTGTTTGTTTGTTTGTCTGCACAGAACATGAGAATTTTCCTCCGCAACCGCTTGTCGGATTCACACAAAATATTCACCACAGGAGTGACTACTCATGTGGAAGGTTTATTGACAATTATGACCTCATAGGTCATTTGATGTGGCAACCATGTTGGAAACAAGGAAAAACTGTGGACCTCTGAAACTCCGAAACCGCACCAAGGGAAATATTGAAACTTGGCACATCATAAGTACTCCTCATGGGGAATAAATGTGATTTTTCTGATGACGCCATAGTTGTCTTTATTATGACGTCATAATTGCATATGTAGAATGCTGCATTTGATCAGTATGAACATTTTTGAGGGTCATCTCAGGATAAAATGGTCCACAGAAAAAATTGATCACATCCTTGGTCACGTGGTTCGACAGCCATATCGTTTAAAAAAAAAAAAACCTTCAAAAATCCTCTTCTTTGAAATGGCTGAACAAATCGAGGTGAAACTTTACATGTATGACCGACTATCCATGCGGAGTAAAACGTTTTCACCTATGACGTCATAGGTCACATGGTTTGGCAGCCATATTGGATTTACCCTAAAACCTATATAAATCTTCTCCAGAACAACTGGACAGATCGAGAGGAACTTCACAAACACCACACAAAACAAGACTTGGTGAGGGTCTGCAATCTCTGATTGCTCTTTTTCTTGTTTCAAATGTAAAAGGATGTAGGGGTGTTCCTCCACAGAGTATGTAAACAAGGTAGGGATGGTCACAAGAAATGATCACGTGAAACCATCCCGACATCTTTTTAAGAATAATGGTTGTCGCTGCACAATACACTAAGTGTGTGTGTGTGTGTGTGTGTGTGTTTTTGTGTGTGTGTGTGTGTGTGTGTGTGTGTGTGTGTGTGTGTGTGTGTGTGTGTGTGTGTGTGTGTGTGTGTGTGTGTGTGTGTGTGTGTGTGTGTGTGTGTGTGTGTGTGTGTGTGTGTGTGTGTGTGTGTGTGTGTGTGTGTGTGTGTGTGTGTGTGTGTGTGTAATGTCGACGCATGAATGTGTGTGTGTAATGTCTAGTGCATGTGTTTGTGTGTAATGTTGAGTGCATGGATGTGTGTGTGGGTTTTTCGATGTAACCTTACACACACATACACACACACACACACACACACACACACACACACACATGCACACAAACACACAGTTATTGTCTTGTGTAGGGACAACCATTATTCAAAGAAAAATGGAGGGATGGTTTGACGTGATCATTTCTTCTGACCATCCTAACATTGTTTACATACTTTTAGGAGTAACATTCCAACATCCTTTTACATTTTTAAAAATGTTTTTATTTCTTGTTTCTTTACTTTTTAGTTCACCTGGAACGTATTTCTGGGAAGCTTATGGAATGCGTGTCGTCCGTCCGTCCATCCGTCCGTCCGTCCACAAATACTTACAACTTCTTCTCTGAAACTACACACTTATTCGATGAAGTTTGACCACAACATTAATCACTCGTGATGTACCAAAGATTCTTCATAACATTAAAAAAAATCGCACCCAAAGGGGGTCTCATGGGTGTTGCCCCTCAAAATAGGTATTTGCTTTCTTCAAACAAACTACACAAACAATTTGGATGAAACCGTCCACAACCTTCATCACCTGTAATGTACCAAAGTTTGTTCATGACATTCAGAAAATTGGGGTCTATGGCGGTCTACAGGGTGGTTGCCCCCCAAAATATATATATATATATATATATATATATATATATATATATATATATATATATATATATATATATATTTGCTTTCTTCTCCAAAACCACACACACAATTCCGATGAAACTTGACCACAACCTTTATCACCCGTGATGTACCAAAATTTGTTCATGGCATAAAAAAAAATCCATGGGTATTTGCTTTCTTCTCCGATATACACTGATGAGCCAAAACATTATGACCACCTGCCTAATATGCTGTTGGTCCTCCGTGTGCCACAAAAACAGCGCCGAGCCGCCAAGGCATAGACTCCACAAGACCCCTGAAGGTGTCCTGTGGTTTCTGGCACCACAACATTAGCAGCAGATCCTTCAAGTCCTATAAGTTGTGAGGTGGAGCCACCATGAATCGAAGTTGTCGGTCCAGCACATCCCACAGATGCTCAATCGGATTGAGACCTTGAGAATTTGGAGGCCAGGGCAACACCATGAACACTTCATCATGTTCCTCAAACCATTTCCGAACAATGCGTGCAGTGTGGCAGGGCGCATTATCCTGCTGAAAGAGGCCACTGCCATCAGGGAATACCATTGCCATAGAGGGGTGTACCTGGTCTGCAACGATGTTTAGGTAGGTGACACGTGTCAAATTGACGTCCACATGAATGGCCGGAGCCAGGGTTTCCCAGCAGAACATTGCCCAGAGCATCACACTCGCTCCACAGGCTTGTAGTCTTCCCACAGTGCATCCTGATGCCATCACTTCGATGAGCCTTGGGCGCCCAACACCCTGCCGCCAGTTTATGGTTTGTCCCTCCTTGGACCACTGTCGGTAGGTACTCACCACTGCTGACCGGGAGCACCCCACAAGCCTTGCCGTTTCAGAGATGCTCTGACCCAGTCGTCTTACCATAACAATTTGACCCTTGTCAAAGTCGCTCAGATCTTTGCTCCTGCCCATTTCTCCTGCATCCAACACATCAACTTCAAGAACTGACTGTTCACTTGCTGCCTAATATATCCCACCCCTTGACAGGTGCCATTGTAACAAGATAATCAATGT
This sequence comes from Eptatretus burgeri, assembly GCF_056783735.1. Classification (NCBI taxonomy): domain Eukaryota; kingdom Metazoa; phylum Chordata; class Myxini; order Myxiniformes; family Myxinidae; genus Eptatretus; species Eptatretus burgeri. The sequence goes on along the minus strand of NC_140962.1, from coordinate 142,612,507 downwards.
TATTCACTTCACCTATCATTGGTCATAATGTTTTGGCTCATCAGTGGATATTTTCTGGGTCATCTATGCCTACCAGTGGTTCCCTGGTTATCTTAGCCAGTTGCTACCAGGTATGAGCGGATGAACGTGTGAAGTGAGCAGGAGTGAACATGAGCACCCAGGGGTATTGCTCCTATGTTTTAGATATATTTCACATGCTGGAGAATTTAATTGTTATAGCACGGAATATATATTTTTAGATTTCAGATTTGTGTTGTGTTGAACATGAGCATGCCCCCACCCCACAACACCCCCTTCCAGGTGGAATGATATGGGTACAGAAGGAAAGTTTGAAGTGGATTACAATCTTATGTTATGACAGTATGGAGTGGAGTACGAGTTATGACAAAGCGAGTTATGACAATACTTGGTGGATGAATTTGTTTGGTGATAAGAACCAGCCTATTCATATCAATTTTGGTGCAGGTCTGGATTTATATCCGGCCTATCTGTGGGATGTAAAATGTCAACTATTCAGCCTGGTGGAGTTGTGCACTCTCTCGAGTGCCCTTCTCGTTCGTTTGTTCAGTTTCACCAAGTATTGTTCTTTGAGTGATTTCTTGTTATACTATTCCTCCGTTTTTCCCAGTTCCATTCCTCTTCAATTTAAACTCCTGAACCTTGACCCTCTTTTTCATGAGGTATCAAAATGAATCATTGCTGCTCCATGCCCTTGGACTCATTGCCTCCACGCAAAATCATTGCCTGAGTTAGCTCTGAAAATTGCACCTCTGACCCACTCCCACCCGATATCAACTTTTTCCATATTTTGCTCTAATGATCCCATTAATGGCAAAACATCAGGTTATACTTACTTCCCATGGAAGTTAATATCCTTCAATCAACATTCTATTGATTCCATCCATTGTTCGTAATGTGGGTCAGTTATGTGGGTCACTTGGACTGAAGTCAAAGACCAAGAGTGCCAACCCAAGGGTGCAACTTCTGAACTGATGGTATAGATGTAAAGATTACCAAATTGGGATTCATGGGTTTCATTATTGAAGTTGTAAATTGTGGCGCTCAAACAAAAAGAGCGAGATGTCAAAAAATAACCCCAGAAAACTTGAAACCATTCAATTTATGGCCCATGTCTATTTGGGAGCCTTCAGAAGCACTCCGGTTCTTGCTATACTTATGGAGGCTGGCAAGATGCCATTATCTCCAAGTTTAGAAGTTATTAGACTAAAATACGAGGCTCGCTCACCAAGTGGCTTGCTTGATTCAAAGCACTCAAGCAAGCACACCATGGAAAGGAGTGCATTGCTTAACAACATGGCGGTCTCCAATGTAAACACTGCTTAACAACATAGTGATCTCCATTGCAAACATTGGTGAACAACATGGTCGTCTCTAATGTAAACACTGCTGAACAACATGGTCGTCTCCATTGTAAACATTGCTGAACAACATGGTCGTCTCCATTGTAAACATTGCTTAGCAACATGGTGGTATCGATGCAATTTCTCCAAAATTAGCATAATGGGTTTGAGGGTGATAAAAAACAATTATAAAAATATTGATAATTAGAGCTTGATATTAAATATATATATATATATATATATATATATATATATATATATATATATATATATATATATATATATATATTGTTATAAATCTGTTACAGAAAATGTACTCAAATTAGGTATGATTTTATGTGTTTGAACATGTATCTACTTTTGAATATATAATCACATCTCTCCTTTGTATTGAAAGATGTTTGACCTGCCGAGTAAAAGATGTAATAAGCAGGCCGACCTTTCAAATATGCTTCAGATAAGCTTTTCAAATAAGCGACTTCAGTATACAAAGGAGGAGGAGGAGATTGGGACCATCCTTTGTGCAGAGCGTTGGTGCTGCTTAAGCAGTCTCCTTGACTGTTGAGCACAATCCTGGACGAGTCGCCACTCCGACACAGGATACCAGCATGCTGGCACTCATTTTGCCGACCTCAGAAGGATGACAGGCTGAGTTAACCCCACCTGGTATTAATTCAACAGCTGAGCGGGATTTGAATTCAGGACCCAAGGATCCAAAGCCCACCACCCTAACCATGAAACCAACACCAGGCAGAGTATACAAAGAAGTGCCTATTATATTTAAATATATTTTTACTTACTAAGGGATTTTATGAAATAATAGATATAAGGCACCAACAAGTTGGACAGGGAATATGATTTCAGTACAACTGGAATGTGGGTCTAAGGAATATGTCCAGATGTATTCACTAACTTCTAATCACTTTGAGATAATACATTTTCCCAGTCTGGGAGAAGCAGACTGACTTTTAACCTACATACTATATAAATTTATCAAAATTCCCAAAACGAGTTGAAGGTTGACGTCATCCTAGCATTCTGTGTATTTTTCGGTGCCGGGAGAGGATCAACACATCTGGATTTGAAATATATGTTACAACCATTCAACCAGGTCAAGCTGGGGCTGCACGAAGGCTGAAGATAAGCTTCACCTGGGGAATGTCAAGACCTGACAAAGTTGGTGGCTGCAGCTAAACTCCAACTAAGGAATGTCAAGCCTAACAAACTGTGGCACCAGCATTTGGAAATTAAAAAAAAAATGCTATGTCTCACTGGATTCTATATAAACGACTTAACTTTATCATGTTTTTCAGAGATCTGCAACAAGTCTGCATTCCGATCACTCCAATGCGCATACAGTATGTATATGTTTGTTTGTATTTGTTTATGTTGTTTGTTAAATAAATGTTCAAATGTACAGGATGACTTCGAAATTTCTTCAACAGTGGTCTCCAATGTAAACATTGCTTCACAACATGGTGGTCCCCATTGCAAACATTGCATGATATCTCAAAAAGTTGTGTACGGATTCAGACAAATCTTGGTGGACATATTGGGTGTGTGACAAGGAAGAATTGATTCCATTTTGGCGAAGATCCGAATCCGGATCCAGATACAAGAATTATTTAATTTTTAAAATGATTCTTCACCATTGAAAGATGGGGCCAAAAAACGATATTTGAAAAATGTAATGGGCCGGATATGTTCTTCTGGATCAGGCATTGCGTGCTGGAAGTATGTGCTCTACCGAGTGGCCTTGTCGTTTACGATGTAACTTTCCGTCGGGAGCGAATCCCAATATGGCAGCCACGTGGCCTCATCAGAAAATGCACTCTCATGGCTGGTAGTTCCTCCATGTTATAGAGCTCATTGTTTGAGTTTGACTCTGGTAGCCATTTTGCTAACATAATTGAGCATGTTCTGTTAGCAAGCTGCTTGCTTACCGCTTGCGAAGCACCTCCCTTTGATCGCGTGCTTAGGAGCTTGAAAAGCAGTTGATACGGACGGTTTGTCTGGCGAGTGAAAGCAAGCCGCTTGCTCATGGAATACACCCCAGGTTTGGGAGATTGCTGCTTGCTTAGCTGCTTGCTTATCCCCTGTACCGATTACCACCCCCAGATTATTCTTCTGTGTCACGTGCTCCAAGATTGCTGCTTGCATTATGCAATGTCTATTTCATTGTTCCTCACCCAACTCCAGCACCTTACGTTTCTTTATGTCAAACCTCATCTGCCAATATTTTACCCAATCTATTAAAGTATCTAGACTTTCCTGAATCTGATTACCACCCTCTCTGCTCTCTACCTTTATACCTCCAAGTTGTCCTCTGCAAATTTGGGAAGTCTACTATTAAATCCCACTCTTCAAATCATTGATATGAATTATGAATAAGTAGTAAAGGATCCTTCCTGAAAGATGGGTTCTCACACTTTGATTTAAAAAAAATCTTTATACAAGCTTCCACCAGGTGGTGCTATATCATAGATTCAGTATTTCAATCCAGACAATTAGAGTCCTCCCCACATCCTGAGCCCCAGGACTATTAATTTCTTTTTTAGCCAGTAAAACCTTTCCACGCAGCCATAAGTACAACCACCAACTGTTTTGAACTCCATTCCTCCAGAACTGAAACACAAACAAAAAGTATGACATATCGTATGATAATTCCCCCCACTTCTCTGATATCGATTGTTTTTATGTAGATAATTGGAATTGCATCATGACTTGTAATACCACCTCCCCGCCATGAGCGATACACTTTTATGATATCCAATACGCTTTTGCAAAGAGAATTTGTATTCCTACCTCACTCTTCCCTCCGCTGCCACCCCCCCCCCCCACCCTATACACATACACCCTGAATCCCAGGGTTACATATTTTTTATGTAAAATATTCTCGTTCACACCCCAGCACAACCACAAGTTTTTAACTAAGCAGTTTAGGATCGCATAGAAGTCAAACGATGGAAACCCCACAAAAAAAAAACAAGAGATGTTGTGCATAGCATGATACTTGTGTAATCCAAATAAACAATAGTTGCCATGGAAACAGCAGTTTGGAAATTTTGAAAATTTCACCATTAAGTGCTTTACATGATTGATGAGTAATGATTTTTTTTACATGATTCAGTGAGTCAATTTGCAAATTGTGCAAATCAAATTTGGCTGATACATTTTCTGATTATGGCCTAATAGGTGTTTTACATGTTTTGGATGGCCTTGACCTTGACCACTTGACCTTTGAGTAATTTTGACCAAATTTTACACACATACTACACATATGTACAAAATAGGCTGTGTTTCAATTTGACATTGTGAAAAATTACGGAGGTATGGCAATAATAAAATCACAAATAAGTCCCATTTGATTATAATGAGGTGAAATTGGTGTCATGGAAACCGTTGACATGTCAAAACCGCTGAATCAGTCGTTCTGAATTTTGGTGAACCAGTTTAGTGACGCAATATGCAAATGATGTTCAAACTCGCAGAGTAGCCACTCTCAGGGTGGCTAGAGATTGCGGATGACTTGCTGAACGAAGTATAGTTTGGATATTGTAAGAAGACTTCATAAATGTTTGTGTGGTGTGTGTGTGTGTGTGTCTAAGTTGGTCTAAAGGGTCTAGCGAGAGCGTCTAAATAGTCGAAGGGGTTTATGGGGTCTAAAAGTCTAAATGGTGTGTTCCAATAGCAGTTAGGATCTAAAGGGGTCCAAAGGGTGTAAGCCCAAAGGGATCTAAAAGATTGAAAGGTTCAAAGGGTGCGTTCCAACAGCAGTAAGGGTCGAAAGGGGTCAAAGGAGTCAAAAGAGTTTAAGGAGTCTAAAGGGGTCTGAAAGGTCAAAAGAGGTGTAAAGGTTGAAAGGAATCCTCTTCTCAAATCACGTGATCTTTCATCATCAGTTTGGATTCTATTGTGGTCACTCAACTTGAGATTTGGTACCACTCCTCCCTCGAAAATGGATGGAGGTCCTGAGCCTTAAAGAGGTTAGGGCTGTGTCTCTGGGCATGCAATAGGCATTCAATACTATCTGACGCATTCATCTTGTAAACTCCCAGCTTATAGCATTCAAGGTCACCTCCATTCCTAGAGGGCCGACTACTTCCACTCAAGCAGTTCTTCTGTGGATATACAGGTAGTGGACAAAAAAAATTGGAATCACCTGGGTAAATGCCCAGGGACACCAAGCAACGGCCTCCACGCAGAGTTGGCCCATGTGTTAATTAAGCAAATAACATCCCAACATGCTTCGGGTCATGTATAGAAATGCTGCACAAGCCTGGTTGCTTATAATTATGGCTAACCTGGCTGCAAGAGGAGACACCCCCAATGCCCCCCCCACCACAGAGCATGTGAGGTCGCCCAATTTGGTATTTTCATTTTTATGTCTACTATCTGAATATCAACGACCTCTCAGATACTCTTGAAAAGCTTACTTTCTTATTTGCAGGTGGCTTTGCTGTCCATTTATAGTCCATACCAATGACAGGTGCTTTTCTCTTCTCAGGCCTGGAAAAGTTCAGATACTGCTGTAACAATAACGAAGAAGCAATACATTTTCTAGTGAAGTCCAATTTTGCAGATTGATCCTGAGGATAAACTCAGTTGTGTGGGAATGAAACAAGCAAGAAACTACAAGAAGAACCATTATACAAAAGATAGACTTGATATTTATTCTAAAAAAAAAAAACAATTTAAATTTACTAGGCAAAGTCATATTGCTCATACAATTAATATGTAAATGGCATTCAATATAGCCTTAAACCCTCTATACATTAAACACATACAGTCACGGACAACAAAAGGGAGAAAGCAAAAATAATGAAGCTTCACTCTCTCTCCCCATCAACAAATAATCTGTTCTGGACACAATGATTTTTGGGAAGAGAAAGGAGATGATCTGGAGAAGAACAAAAAGTCCAATCTCAAAGTTTCCAGAGATAGGCACTGGAGTTATGGTTCATGAAGACCACAAGATATATTCCAATCCAAACTCACTCAAATCATGGTATATGAGGCCCGAAGAAGCTCCGAAAGCACCAACAGATGGGGAAATATTCTCTCCACAACTCCCTGAAGCACTACCAATTTCTCCAAGAGGCTTGCTCAGAAGATCCTCAACAGCACTCTCTGGACCATGAATTCCTGCTCAATTTTTAACAACCACTCCTGTTCACATTTAATTCCAAATGTGCTAGAAGTGTTCACAGAATAGACCTGCATGGCATTAGCCAATGGTACAGCTCCATTTCACTTTAATCAGGGGGATCCTGAGCAAAGTGGATCAACTCCCGTGCTTGGGTCAATTGAATCAAGTCTTGTCCTTTTACACTGGTTGTCTTTTTTTTCTTAATAATTCCCTTCTCATTTTAACTTTTTATTATTTTTCTTTGTAAAGCACTTTTAGATTTTGTTTTGAAATGAAAAACACAATTTAAGAAAAAAAAATAGGACCACAGGACCTGTAGCTTATCTTGGCCCTGGCCAAATGTTCTAACCCAAATTTGGTAGCATTCTGACTGGTGGTCTGGAGAAGAGGATTTTCGAAGGAATTTACTAAATCCACCATTTGACCGACTTAAAGTCCCGTGACCGGACCGAGTGTGCGAATGTGAATGCCTTAGACCATTTATACGCAAGTGCGAATGCCATTACCAGTCGGTGGTGGAACCCTGCTGTCAAATTTCAGCCGGATCAGCCCAGCAGTTTGGCCGGAGAAGTTCAAATGGGAGATGGACGGACAGACGGACAGTGCATGATGACAATACCTTATCTGAAATTCCAATTCCTGATAAGCTAAAAATTGATGATGATGATGATGATCCCTTTTCTAGCAAACCCAAGCCCAGCCAAACCTCCCCACACCCATGTTGCTCCAGCTTGATTCTATCCAATATATAAGCTCAATATCTATCCTCTAAGCTCTCAAATAGTTGGTGGAGAGAATTAACAAAAGACAAACCAAAGCACAAGGTCAAGCATAAAAAGAAAAGACTGACTGTAAAATTAAATAATAAAACATTATAAAAACTAAAAAGCATTCCTTCATTATAATCTGAAAGAAAATGCAGCATATTCTCCATGATTCTGCACCCCTCAGCTAATACAGCAATATCAAAGAGCTATCCATTCATTTGATCCATGCTCGCCATAGTATGCCTTTTGTGTGGTTAATTAAACGTGTAAGGGCTGATCAATTTAGCTGCGTTAAAGTATCATCAGCTATTTTAATGATTGGTGTTGTAAAGGAGGCATAAGCACTCGTCTGTCCTTGTGACTGGGTCACCAAGGCTATCAGACATTATGGGAGTGGCGAGAGCAAAAACTATTTTGGTGACGTATTTCATCACTTTTGATTCCCAGGATTTAACAAATGGTCATCGATGGAAATAATCCACGGTAACTAGTAAGATAGAATGTGATTTGTTTTCAGCCTACTGCCAAGCCAGCAGTCACCTCTAACACATACGTTGTCAATGATCATCAAGAACCACCACATTGCAATGACAGCAGGGTCACACTGCTTCAGCATCGACATTTCCTGTTCTGCGAAGCTTCTCACGGATGCGCAAGAATTCTGGAGTTGTGGCCTCCGATTGTGTCTCGCCCCCAGTTTGCTGTTCCTTCTCCATCTCAAGCTGCAATTTAAACAAAAATAACACATAGCAATAATTGTGATGTCTGGATAGAAAATCACACTTCTAAACAATTTGACCTTTTGAATCTATTATGAGACCACTTGAACTTTTGGCTCCATGGAGGTTTTCAGCAGTAAAAAAATAAACATTAAAAAAAAAAAATTAATTTCCCAGGGTATTCAGGGTGGAAAGGAGAGACGCAAATTATCTTGATGTGAGCATGTATCGTACAGTGCCGCCTCATAGGAGGGCATTTGTGGGAAGTCATACGAAAATATACAAATTCCAAGTAATTATCCCATTTGTAATTCTGGGGGAATTATCCCGTCCAAAATTCTAGGGGAATGAACCCATCCATAAACCGATCCATAAGGACGAGTTATCCGCAAGTATCGATGTACTCGTCCATTCTTTGTTATAACCATTTTCAAAAGATGATTTCCATTTGTAAATTTGAATGACATTACTGACTTTGAAGTTAGGTTTTCTCAGGTTTATCTTTTTTAACACTTTAATTTTGTAAATTATTCTGTACCTTTTGATTCGAGAAAGGAATGCACTATTACACTTATCCATAATTCCTTGAATAATAATAATATTAGAAACTCAATTCAGATGTCCCAATTCAGTCAAAAAATTTGATACACTCTTCCAAAGTACGATTAAAAAATTAAACACCAAGAGCCTTCCCTTCATTATAAGTACCGTACTGCATAATATAATACTGTTATATTTTATAATATCCACAAATGTTCTGCTATAAAACTCTGTTTCTTCACCAGTCCATAATTTATTAAGCTTCCTTTTGCATTTATTCAATATTTATTTGAAAGCATCCAAAAGTCAGACATCCGTTTTATTTTCCAAAGGAACAACCAACAGATATTTAGACCATACATCAATAACAGTTAGAGCGTACTTATGTCTCCTGTAATTTTAAGTTCAATGAAGTCACTTCACTTGATCATATGTAATCAACTACTTTGGAATAAACATTTCTTCTTTTAAACTTTGTGATTATGGGTTTGTGTAATTCATTGGATAATTTTATTTTTGTTTGCTCCTCAGTCTCAACTGCATCAGATATTAAGTTTTTTATTCTTATTTTGCAAATTCTAAGGCTCGCATTAGAGCTGACACACACACACACACACACACACACACACACACACACACACACACACACACACACACACGACTGTTTGATAAGATAAATACAGCCACTGAGTTTAGGGGAAGTGCCGTCATTTCTCGAGGCACTAGCGATGCCAGAACAATGGTGCCACCTTTCTCATTACACTCAGCAGAGCATTTCCTTTGGAATTCCAAACTCCAGATATAAATTTTGCATTTATCAGTTTTTAGCTTATCTCGAATTTGCATTCCAGAAAAGGTATTGTCATCATGCACTGTCCGTTCATCTGTCCGTCTCCTCTTTCGACTTCTCTGGCCAAACAGGTGGGCCGATCCGGCTGAGATTTAGCAGCAACATTCCGCTCCTGACTGATAATGGGGACGACAGAGCTCATTCCAGTCACGTAACTTTAAGTAAGTAAAAATGGCTGACTTAGTTAATTTCTTCTTCTCAAGACCCACCAGTCAGAATGCGAACAAATTTGGCTTAAAACATTAGGTCAGGGTAGGGATATTAAATTGTGGAATTCATCCCAATCACGTGACCGGAAGTGTGTCAAAATGTCTGACTTAGTCAATTTTTGGGCAAAATCACATAAATTCCTTCAAAAAAAAATATTCTTCTCTAGACCCACCAGTCAGAAGGCTACCAAATTTGAGTTACAACATTAGGCCGGGGCACAGATAAGCTACAGGTCCAGTGTTCCTATTATTTTTTACAATAAAATTATATACCCTTTCTCTTAATGTTGGGTTTCACATCAAAAATAAATTAAATGCAATACCACCTCATATTCCTGTTGCTAAATCACTTTTTATCCCATTCTTTCAATTTTCATCATATATACTGTACCATGGCAAAGCTGTAGTTGTATTTTTTTTTCATATTACTTTATTTAAATTTGTCTGTTAAAAGTAGTTGCATATATCTCATTATTCCCATCATTAAGGTAATTTTGTAGCAATCTTTTGAAGCACAACTTGGGAGCAGTAATATCGCTGTGCCTGGTCTCATCTCGTGAGCTGCTCAGGTTGTTTACCAAATGAACACCACCTGCTGCTGGCACTAAATGACAACGTCAGTGCATGGTGATAAAACACAATGGTGTTGCAAAGGCTTTTGCATGGTTGGGTCCCTTCATAAAATAGTTACTGCATCAAAACTGTCCCGTTAATAGCACCACTCAAAAACTTTGCCTACTGTCATGGTCACTTCTGTGTCCCCTTCCCCAGTGATCTACAATCCCTACATGGTGATCGTACCCCTTGTTCTCCTTGTATGTCCTGCATTATTATTTGAAACATTAGTTTGAATATGAAAAAGTAAATTGCCTCCTATTTTGTCAAAGAACTCTTCGACAGACTAGAGCCTCTTTCACCATTTTCATATGCACACAGTTTGTTAAGTTTCCAACACTGAAGACGGAACCAATCCAGTGGTGATACTCGGCAGTCACTCTGAAACGTCGAGTTTTGACCCAGTATCCATTGTCAACAACACGCTACGAACAAGCTCGTCGCACCCTATGTCGTGGTTATGGAAGTTCCTTATGATGTACTGGTTGGCAGTCATCCAAGTCTGCCATTTTTGTCAGTTTCTAACACCGAGTCATTTTTCAAGTGATGATACTGCTGGGAGGACATTGTACAGATGGGTCAGACTCTTCGTCGGTTGCTAGAAATATCCTTCTGTGCTTTTGGCATCCTATCAGAGCTACTGTTATGGAGGTGCATGTCCGATGGTACTTTCCACCTTGACCCTCCGCCCAATGGTTTGTCACTTTGCGGCAAAGTTTCTCACCATTACAACAATAATATTTAAAAAATTTTGTCTATCTATTTCCTGATCAAACGCAAAACATGTAAAGAGAAAAAAAATCACATCACATCTTCCTTGTACATTAGACACTTGATAAAATCCATCATGAGTTATACATCCTGAAAAGAATACGTTGATGAGAACAAATCGCTACATACGAGACATTAACCATCAATAAGCAGATACAATTAACACTGAACAACCCACCCCTGGATCATCGTGATTCACCTGGGTAACGTTAAGCTTTACGGCATGGCACGTCACATGAAATAAGCTTGCTAAACCATGCACTCAAAGATATGCCTGTCAAACCGGTTTGCCAAGATCTGCGCAATCACAATTGATGACCTTTAAAAGGTTTGCCCCACCCTTGACTTGTAGTTCACGTGATCCTGATCATCATAAATACATGAGTAGCTTGCCAATGACTTACAGTTTCTACAATTAAAGGAAAATGCACAAAATGTTCTGCTTATGCAGCAACGAAACAACTTTTGGTGATATTAGATATTTTGCTTCTCTTTTACACTTTGAATCAATCCCCTGGAATCCTGTAACCCAACTTTGAACTGTAAGCAATACAGTACTCTGTGATACTCCATTGCCTAAGATTCATTTCTATTCAAAGAGATTGGATTGGTTAGGAGTGTTTGGGGTTATGTCGGTAATTCTCTTAACTAATTGTGTCATTAAACAAAAAAAAATTCCACTCGTTAACCTTTTACGTCCATTTTGTGGTACTTTTGACGTGACGAGTGAAGAACATCACCCCATGGGATAACAAACTAACGGTCAGTCTTTAGTCTGATCAAACTTCGTGGTGAGGCACATGGAGACCCCTTTAAGGTGAGGGAAAGATATTACAGTGGGATGCTTCTGCTTCCCTCAAATCATTTCATCTCCAGGAATTAGTTATTACTACTTCCGCCATCGAAGGTGGTCAGAGGTCATTATGTTTTCACCTGTGTGTCTGCCTCTGTTACTTACGAAATCTAAAGATTTCGTAAGTATATTGATGACTTCCATCCTCGTGTGTTTGTGTGTTTGTTTGTAGGAACGATAACTCGAGAACGGAAGAAGCTACCAATGTCAAATTACACCACGTGATTCATGAGGGTGATGGCTAGCGCTGATTAGATTTTGGTCAAAATCGGTTTTAGGTCAAGGTCACAGTGAGGTCAAACATCCAAAATATGATAACTCGAGAAAAGTTACCACAGGTATTGTTGACGGAGGGTGAGTTTGGAAGATCGAGGTAAGTTCGGCGGAACTTGTGTGTCAATTCGTCGAGTTACGGCTGTTTTAAAAATTTCAGTGTTATAAAATAATATTAAATAATTCCGTAAATTCATGTGGAGAAATGGAGTATTTTTGCTTCGGTCGACGTTACGAGTTTGTTTTAACTTCGATTTTAATTTTGTCTTCGGTTTTTGTGATCGCTTAGGATGCTTAGCACTCAGTTGTCGAAATTCTGGTAAAAATCGGATGTTTTGGAGATGTTTTAAGATTGTATAAAAAATATTTCACCCGCCGCGTCACGGCTCGTCTCGTGGCACAGCGCGCTCGAGCAGACGCGTCGTTGAGTCACGTAAAGGTTTTGCATGTGCGCGCTGACGTCATCGCGCTGGCCCCGGTGTCCTTTCGAGTTGGGGGGGGGGGCTGTCGAGTGTGACCTTTACGTTATGTTAATCCGCGGTATTTCGAGAACGGAAGAAGCTACCAATGTCAAATTACACCACGTGATTCAGGAGGGTGATGGCTAGTGCTGATTAGATTTTGGTCAAAATCAATCAAAGGTCAAGGTCACAGTGAGGTCAAACATTCGATTTTTGATGGTTTGGTACAGAATCATCGTAGAAACTTCTGGTTTGCGTCGCTACCTTCTCTAGAGACAGCTTTTGTTAGACAAGGTCTGAGGTCAAGTTGACGATTTTGTAAGTACCAGTCTATGACTGCTTGTTTGTCTGTGAGCAGGATATTGCAACAAGCTACAGAAAGAGTCGGACAAAATTTGGTGGACATGTTGGGTGTGTGACATGGACAAACCGATTCGATTTTGGTGAAGATCCAGATTCGTATCCGGATAGGATAAGATAATTATTTAATTTTTAAAGTGATTCTTCACCATTGAGAGATGGGTTCAAAAACGATATATAGCATGATATTTCAAAAAATGTATGGACAGATTAAGACAAAACTTGGTGGATGAGTTGGCGAGTGACAAGAACAAGCCGATTCGATCTTGGTTAAAGTTCAGATTCAGATCCGGCCTCTCAGTGGGATTCAAAACCTAAACTGTTCAGCCTGGCAGAGGTATGTACTCTACTCAGTGCCATTCTAGTTTTTTTTTTTAAGTGAGTCTCCACCATTACATTGAGAGATAGGGCCAAAAACGATATTTCGTGTGATATTTCACAACGTTGTGGAAGGACTCGGATAAAACTTGGTGGGTGTGCGGTGACTAATTAATTTTTAGCTCGCCTGTTCGAAGAACAGAGAGCTATAGCGATATCCCGGGTGTGAGCGTCAGCGTGAGCGTGAAAATATTAAAATTTTTGGTGCAAGTTATTTTTTCCTTTCTAATGTTTTTATCTACCACACTATTTTTTATACGCCCGATATATATATATATATATATATATATATATATATATATATATATATATATATATATATATATATATATATATATATATATATATATATATATATCGGGGCATATTATGTGTCGTCTGTCCGTCTGTCTGTCCGTCCATCCGTCCGTCCGTTCCTGTCCGCACTCTAACTCCCAAAGTTTTTAACTTTCACGTTTCATATTTGGTACATAGGTATAGACTGTGGAGACGGTGTGTCGCGACATACGTTCGTCATCAAAAGTAGTTGCCATGGCAACCAGGATGCTATTTTCCATCCCTTCCTGTCCGCACTCTAACTCCCAAAGTTTTCAACTTTCACGTTTCATATTTGGTAGATAGGTACAAACTGTTGAGATGGTGTGTTGCGACATACGTTCGTTATCTAAAGTGGTTGCCATGGTAACCAGGATGCTGTTTTCCATCCGTTCCTGTCCGCACTCTAACTCCCAAAGTTTTCAACTTTCACGTTTCCTATCTGGTATATAGGTACAGACTGTGGAGGCGGTATGTCGCGACATACGTTAGTCATCTAAAGTGGTTGCCATGGCAACCAGGATGCTGTTTTCCACGTAGTAGCACAATTCTGTATATATCTTCTTGTTCGGGCGTATATTGTGCTCACTTGCGCTCTTGTTACTGATTACAATATACAAATACATATATTGCTTTAAAAATATTTGAATCAGACTTCACTGCAATGCTTTATAAAAAATATTAATTATTAGATGAGTTTTAAAAACGATAACTGTATAAACAGGCAAGCATTGGGTGGCTTTGACACCAACTCTGGTTCTTTACATTTTGCTAATATTTTAAAACAAATCAAACATCTGAACACTAGTCGCCAATCAGTAGAGACCTTCCAGAGAGCCAATACACGAGTTAGTAGCTCACGCACTTTTCCTTACATGCCTTTTCTCATCCTTATTCATGAGTCACTCAACACGTCAATATTTAATTGTGACTTTTCTTCGACATAACCAAGATTATTGAGCAAAGTAGATTTCATTTGTTTGGCCAAAACGACCACGACGACAACGAATGAGTCTCCTCTTCTGCTAGCCATTTCCGACGTCATTTTAAAGCCGTGGCAGCTCGACACCAATAAATCCTTCCTTCTCCACCGACCGCTGGAGAGACGACGAAGGAGTAATCATCAGCCGGACTTCATTTACTGCACGTCATTGTGTTTTAAATTTGAGTGAGAATGAACAATGATTCTTCATTCTTCATTCAGCATTAAACAAAGCTAGCGACCATTAGGAATGGGGTTATGGTCCAATATAGGCCACAGTTGCACCACAATGGTGTCGAAGGCAATATCGCACATTACACTTGGTCTGGAGAAATTGCAAATGAGGCCCAAATATATAAGTTTTAAACAATCCATATGCAGTTCACATATCTGAGGGCTATAAAAAAAAAATCACACAGGCAATACGATGCGTCATTCATGCGTACAGACTCATTTAAGCACATTTATTCGTTAAACATCATTGTGGCCTAGCTAATGACCTTTAACCTATAAGCCTAGCAAGTCAAGACGGCGAGGGTCCATTAGTCTTTGGGGAAAACGAGAAGCATAGGATGCCTCAAGGACGTCAGATTCCCTCCAAAATTATTTCAGTGTATTGTTAAACAACAGTCGTGACTGTATAAAAATGTAATCATACGTTTCACATAATTGACTGAATAGTTTGTGGTTATAATAATTTTACTTCCGGTAGATGTGCCCCATGATAAGCCACGATAAGTTATTTATACATCTTAACACAGAGTTCGCCCAAGGTGGAAAACCCCCTTGGTAAGGGGGGCAAATTTAGTTGCTACAACCTCCATCATGTGACCCTTAGTCCCCCTGGCAAGTTTGGTTGAAATTGGAAAAGTAACAAGTGAATGTATTGCGGTCAGGCAGACAGTCAGACACAAAATTGCATATTTTAGGATATAATGTGAATTGTGAAGAGCAGTGAGGGCATTCGTTTGTCTTGTGATGATGCCACTGCCTTCGAACACCAATTGCTTGTTCACCATTCCTTGTGAAAAACATTGCAAAAATAAAAATAAAATAAAAACTCATCATTCGCTGAATGCAAAAGACAACTTTCTATAAACATAATCGAGGCCTCGTGGGAGAGTGACGTGACCGAGGGTAAAAAGGCAACATTCTGACGGTGAGGCTCCATCAATCAAGGGAATGAATGATCAGGAAAAGAGGAGATGCAAGTCGGAGGAATGGGTTAGTTATGACATAATTGAGGCTCGGGGAAGATCAGGTACAAGTACACTGAATGGATCAGGACACATCAGGACAAAAGGAACAATTGAGAGAGAGAGAGAGAGGGGGAAACACCAAACAGCAGAGTTGAAGGCTAAGATAGAGGCAGACTTGGACAAACAATGGGTGTGGGAAGGAATGAGGGGGCAGGAGAGGCTTTGATGGGATGGACAAGATGGATACAGAAGGAAACTCTCAAGAGGAAAAATTGGAAATTTGGAAGGAGGAGGCATTGGGGTTGGGTTGGGGTGAGGTGATAACGAGGGCAGAAAAGATCATGGTTTTGGATTGTCGATGATTTGAGTTTGTGGTGAATAGCAGTCTTTAGGACATGGAGGGAAGGATGACATTATAAGAGAATGTCAAAGTTAGTTCCACAGGTGGGGAAAAAGAAGAACGAATGAGTTATCATCAAATAAAGAGAAAAATCACACCATTTATGAAGTTACCACAACAAATATAAACTCCACAGCAAAGGTACCTGAACGTCCCGACGAGTGATGCACGGAGAAGATTCTTGAACAGGAAACTTGAGCTGCATTTGACTCTTCAATGACCCTCACACAAATCTTCCGTGATATATCATTGGATTGGAAAGAATTCGGATGATAACCTTCCGTGATAATTTAGTGAGGGGAAGTTATGATGGTTTTTTATTTTAATCAAAACACCATGATGGCATTCCACAGAATGAACTGGAGGCACTGTCTCAACACCGTATCATTAGTTCAGTGCACTTCCTGATGTTGTGCAGGTATGATAACCCATGGTGGCATCAACATGCATGACATAAACAAATCTGGTAGTGCTGCTACCTTTACAGTCCTTCATACCCCATTGACAAAGCTCTTAAAGCATGTCTAACCCTTATGTCCACATTCGACAACCCCGTTATTGCATGCTGGTCAGCAAATTTTGGGTGGCCACCTCTCTTTTGGTGAATGGTAAGAGGAAGAAGAAGAATAAATCTTTGCTCACCTTAAAGGCCCTGCCTGTCACACCTTGACGATTTAGCCAGCGTATGCCTGACGTATGCAAAATTTGGCTAAAACGCTGGCACACGTCGAATAATTTATGGGTAAGTTTGTATACGTTAAGAGCACGCTGGCATATGTCGTAGTACGCTGGCTATTTTTCGTAGTACGCTGGCATACGTCGTAGTACGCCGAGGTGTTAGACAAATTTTCCATGCTTGAAATTTTCAAAGTATGCCAGCGTATGACTCACACGTTCCGCATAACACTGGCCATAAGTTGTAGGCACGTTATGCGATCGTTGACACACGTCGACACACGTTACTTGTAAGTTACTCATAAGTCGAAACATGTCGAGGTAATGTTTAGCGTACCCGAAACTTATTTCTAACCTATGAGTAACGTGTTGCAGGCACGTTACGCGATCGTTGACACACAGACACACGTTACTTGTAAGTTACTCATAAGTCGAAACATGTCAAGGTAATGGTTAGCATCAGTGTTCCAGACTCCCTGGTTTTTGTTTTGGGGGGGGGGGGTTTCTTCAGTATGACGTTGATGTTGACACTTCGATTTCTAGTGCGGTTATAATATAATATAATTAATAGGCTGCCGCTCAACGATTTAAATCATAACTGCACTAGAGATCGAAGAGTCAACATCACCGTCATACTGAAGAAGAATTTTTTTTTTTTTTTAAACAGGGAGTCTGGAACACTGACGCTAACCATTACCTCGACGTGTTTCGACTTATGAGTAACGTACAAGTAACGTGTGTCGACGTGTGTCAACGATCGCGTAGCGTGCCTACAACTTATGCCAGCGTATGCGGAACGTGTTTCATACGTTGAGTACGTCGAGAAATTTTCAACATACTGAAAATTTCTCAACGTACTCGGCGTATGACGACGTATGCCAGAAAACTACGACGTATACCAGCGTGCTATTAACGTATACATAGCTTACCCATAATGTATTCGACGTGTGCCAGCTTGGTTTGGCAAATTTTTCATACGTCGGCATACGCTGGCTAAAACGTCAAGGTGTGACAGCGGCTTCACACTTAGTTGTCTAGTGCAGTTATGATTTGAATGGTCGAGCCGCAGCCTATGAATAGCCTACGCCATGTGATCGTCGGCGATACGCTGCCGTGCGCTATGCATAAGTTAGACTATCGTTGGGCATAGGTTGTGAACGTCGACAACACGCTCAGCATTCGTTGGTATAAGTTATCTATTGTGATTAAAACGTTCTGTGTACGTTACTAATACGTTATGCATACGTCCAACACGTTATTATACGCCCAAATATTTAAAAAAAACATCAATAGTTCAGCATACGCCAGCGTTTTACATACATTTTGAGACCTTGCCATACGCTGGCTAAAACGTCAAGGTGTGACAGCCCCTTTACCGATGGCACGGAAACTGGAAGAAAAAGAATTCGCAACGACAGCCATGCAGCTTCACCTATCGGTTGAATGCTCAGAGTAATACAATCCCTCCTTCCAGGAGAGGTCTCCTCGGGGTCTCAATGGTGCGGAGTTAATGAATTACCGACACTCATTTGACACATGGTTTTATTCAATTATTTTGGTGTTTGTTGTCCCGAATTGGTGTCTGCAAAGGTACTACGTATTCTTTCCTGGGTTCCTAGCGTTGGGAGTCTCCTCTGGAAAACTAGTCCAACAAATGATTGTACTTGACTTGCCAACATGCACCCACAGTTGAGAAACAGTACAAAGCAATGTTTCTTGGACATTATTTGCCTCATTCATTTAAAAAAAAAAACTAACAATACACTGTGTTTCATCAAGATGGCTTTTCAATAATACTTGGATAGACAGATAATAATGACACTCGATTAAAAAACCTGAGTTCGGCCTACGCTAGAATCCGCCAATTCAGTGTGTCCCCCTGCCCCCCTCCTTTTCCCTGCAGACAAAGAAACGACAGAGGCTCAGAGGGCTGGCACACGATACACAAATCATAAAGACAAGAATCACAAAGATCTGATTGAAAGAGTCCAGGGCAGAGCTGTGAGCTGGCATGATGCTCGAGCGATTTACTTTATACAATGGGAGTCTTTGTGAACCCACATCGCAGAAGAGAACACAGGGTGAAACGATCCAGGATTATGAGTTCATCAAAGTAATTGATATTAGGAAGGACACATGTATCTATGTTTTGAATGTTTAGAAGAAAAAAAAATTGAAACAGTAGTGTGGACGAGAAATGAGACAATTTCTCCAGCTTGCGAGTAGTAGATCTGTCGAACAATCATCCAAAATGTGATATCCGCATATTTGGCGGATAGCTTTGTCATTGGGTTTGATGAATATGACATGGTCAGTCGAGATTCCTATTTCGAAAAGCTTGGCCAGTAATCAGGGATTGACGTGTGAAAAATCCACATTTAAGGCATACCCTCGGTCAATAAGACTTGTCTAAGGACATCCGAGTATCAGGTTGTCGTACATTCCTCTGCAGGCACAATGTATAGATCAGTGCACCCTTTCCCTTTTATAGCAATGAGATGACCAACTGCGACTACTGCTACTTATGTCAGTACCCCAATTTTTCCCACATCTTTCACGAAGCAACTGAACAGGCCTGATGTTTGATTGAAAGAGGCATGAATTTGTTGTTTGTTCAAGGTGCCGGTAACAACTTGCCAATTCTGAGGAAAGGACACCGTGGGATCTTTAAAGTACGCCACAACTAATGCTGGCAGATAGGATGACAAGTTTCACGTACATCTGAAGGTTGACACATACATTGATGGACCGCCCTAGATATGAAACACCAATGTAAGAGTTTATCGCCGAGTCGGTAATCTAACCTAGGCTCGACAGCTCAAAGACTAGTACACATACATCGAGGCTATCCTGCCAGTCCATAAAAAGGAAGTTCCTTATCAAGAAAATATTTGACGACCCCACATTTGCCCTTTTGGCATGGTAACCACTCTCCTACAATGATCATCAACAATGACTGCTCAGTGGACACAATCAGAGTTTAAATATCTTGTTTCTCACATTTCCTCGTCATTCCTCTTCATGCAGCTCTTTGTCAAATATCAGAAGAGCTGCCATTGCTCAATCCACCATGGCATTACTCTTCAGCATCTGGAATGCCACTATCGACCAGCGTTTAAAATTCCAGGTGAACAAAACACTCATAATCTCAGTCTTCACAGATGGCTCCGAAATCTAGACGTGAACTGCCACCATAAATGCTTGCGTTCATGCTTTCGACATGAAAGCTGTTCGAGGAATCCATCGTATATCTATATGATGGATAGATTACATCAAGAATGCCAAAGTGAGACATCGAGCCAAGCATTCCAACCCAGCCAATCTGATCGATCGAATGCAGCAAAGAAGTTACGGACATCTCTGCCATCATCCTGTAAGCAAATGCACCCATCTCCCTCCTGACTCAACCACCATCAGACTGAAAGAGACTCAGTACTCAACCACCATCAGACTGAAAGAGACTCAGAACTCAACCACCATCAGACTGAAAGAAACCAAGGACTCAACCACCATCAGACTGAGAGAGAGACCCAGGACTCAACCACCATCAGACTGAAAGAGACCCAGGACTCAACCACCATCAGACTGAAAGAGACCCAGGACTCAACCACCATCAGACTGAAAGAGAGCCAGGACTCAACCACCATCAGATTGAAAGACAGCCACGACTCAACCACCATCAGACTGAAAGAGACACAGGACTCAACCACCATCAGACTGAAAGAGACCGAGGACTCAACCACCATCAGATTGAAAGAGACCGAGGACTCAACCACCATCAGACTGAAAGAGACCCAGGACTCAACCACCATCAGACTGAAAGAGACCAAGGACTCAACCACCATCAGACTGAGAGAGACCCAGGACTCAACCACCATCAGACTGAAAGAGACCCAGGACTCAACCACCATCAGACTGAAAGAGACCCAGGACTCAACCACCATCAGACTGAAAGAGAGCCAGGACTCAACCACCATCAGATTGAAAGACAGCCATGACTCAACCACCATCAGACTGAAAGAGACACAGGACTCAACCACCATCAGACTGAAAGAGACCGAGGACTCAACCACCATCAGACTGAAAGAGACCCAGGACTCAACCACCATCAGACTGAAAGAAACCAAGGACTCAACCACCATCACACTGAAAGAAACAAAGGACTCAACCACCATCAGACTGAAAGAGACCCTGGTGGGGACCACATGCGCATTAGAAGGAAACTATCAAATGAACAAGCAAACCCGTAGGCCTATCTCTAAAAGATTCAAGAAGAACTGCACTCAATCAAGCAGACTGTATGGAGGAATTTGATAGCTGTGGCCATGTCACATCATCATGATTTTATAAAGAGTGTGTTTAATGTAATTGACAATTGTTAATTCACTTAACCTGGTCGAGGCGCTGTTTACGTTTCAGCAGTTCGACTTCAAAGACACTGGGGGGACGTTGTTGAGCCGACTCGCATCTCTGCTGATACTCCTGTTCCCGCCGCCTTTGCTCCATCATGCGCAGCAGTTCCGGCTTGGACTGGACTCCGACACCCCTGGACAAAGGTGAACGATATTGTGGAAATGTTTAATGGGCATTTATTTTTAACCAAAAATAAACCAAATCATCGGGAACAAGCAGAAGGTTTTTCAGGACAAAACACTCCGTGACATGGAAGGGTATTGCATGCAGACAAAGAAACCACAGACACTCAGAGAGATATATCTCCAATTATAATTCTAAAACCCTTTAATTAACAGCAAAACAGGTCGAGTTTAAAATGCAGGACTGGCAGAGACAACAAGGCTATGGTGAGAGGTCAAAAAGCATTCTGGGAATTTGATGCAATTTCTCAGTCCACAGATAAGTATGGCACAGGATAGAAATGTTAATCTTCACTCATGGGATATTTAATCAGTGGAACAATATCAGGTGACTGACAAACTCCCACTTTTCTGACCACGTGCTGTTATCCCCCACACTTTGTTTCCTGTGTTGCAAGTTTATATCTTGTAGTTACTGCAATCATATTGCACTAAACTGTCTTTTACTTTTGTTTTTACAAACACACATACAAAGAACTAAAGTTTTTAAAAAAAAAGGAATATTCTGCTTGTACAAGCACAATGCATCCTGAATACAACAACAAAAAAAAACACGACCAAATATGTGTGGGGGACAAATTTATATTAATGTATTCTAAATTGTAACAAATGGAGTTTTAGAAATGTAAGTTTTATGCTATAAGTTGAATTGGCTGTCCTTTCTGGCCAAGAGACTTTTTCCCTAAATGTTGATAAATGTCTTGGTCTGGAGCGGTGTGACCTGAGCTGATAACAGCGAACCTTTGCCTCAAAATGTATGTAGTGGCTTCTCGCCTAAAAGGACACGTCTGCAGTCTGGGTTGATAGCCCCCACCACTCTCCCATGAAAGTATAAAATGCTTTGAAATGTAAAATTGTTTCAGTGCAAGTACCTGAGGAAGTATTAGAATCTCAGTGGCTTGTGCTCCTTGGAACTGACCAAGTACCAAGTTAGAATAAAACTCTCTGATGTAATGTGGAAGTGAATTGAATCGGGTTGGTCTAACTGTTAACTAAAAGTAAGAATAAATGAAATACAACCAAATAATATTGCAATCAAATGGGGATTCTTAAGTTCATTGTACGAGGGTGAGAAGTGTATGGTGTATAATTAGAAAATAAATTGTTTCACAAGGAAGGACTTGTGTGGACATCGGTTATCAGTGTTGGTGGTTTTATGCAGGATTTTATAACCAAATCGGACAGACGTTAAACTCTGCCTGAAGTCAAATAGGATTCCACAATCGGCCAGGTAGAATCCTTCAACGATCACAACGGGGTGGGTTAAAAAAAATCCACATCATATGTATATGGTTCTCTTAGTGCACACACAATATGGATTATTTTGTGTACCTAATACTTATGCATTCCCTTAAATTAAATATAAATAAATGCAGGGTTTCAAAATAACATGTCCTAAGGCCAAAAGCAAATTATCTCACCCGGGTTTGGGATTGTGAATATGTGGGGATCCCGGAATGGTCATAGTGAGTGACCATGCGGTCAGGTGGCAGGGCGCTTAAAGGGGAACCCAAACGCTCAGACTACCATGATGCTAATCTATCCCTTGATATCATACAAAACAGATATGTGTGTCTTTCTCCGATATGCAATTTATAAAGTAGGTAATTTTGTGATTAAAAAAAAAGTCCAAATCTCCTTCTTCATCATGCTTAGCTGTAAACATCACACCCTGGAGTCGACGGCCATGTCCGTACTGCATACGAGTTACATCGCGGAATGATTTAACTCAAACAGCAAATAATTTTCGATTTTCCACAAATATGCTGAGTCGACGCATCCTTGTTGGTAGGAGTAATACAAACCGAGAATGTTTCATACAACACAAATGGCCGAAATACCCTAAGTTGCCAGAAATTGAACGAGGTTTGCCCGAAATACCCAAGTATGGATCAGGCTGACAAAATGTTTGCTTTTGTGCTCGGAACATTTTTTACAGAGCACTGTTATGAAACAGCAAGAGTGCCTAGATCTTGTGGTTATCCAGCATGGTTGAAAGAGGATGCCATACCCACAATTAAGTATAAGAAACAGCCGTCACTCAAACACTGGAACACCATCTCTACTCAGCTACCAATATATGCACACGGATGATTTGCGAGGTGAATCAAAAACCTTACCTCGCCACCACCCCCACACTAGCTCCAACCTCCCCCTTCCCACCGTCCCCCTCCACTGGGGTGGGACAGCAATATGACATGGCACAGCACAGACACGATGGTAGGACATGACACGGACACGACACAGATGGTGGCCATGGAAAGTAGGAAATGAGAAACCTGGTAAGCCTGCAATGGTGTGGCACAGCATTCGTCGCCCATTTTGCCGGTGGTGTCTGAGTGTGTCTGGGCAGTGTCCATGCCATGTCCGTGTCGTACCATGCATGTGCCCGTGTCTGTCATGCAATGTTTCTGCTGGAGTAATGTAACTGATTTATTCATTGATACAAAATCCCTTATAAACCATGAATTAAACAGAAAAACAAAACATACCAATCTGCAGTGAACATGTGACTGGTGTTTTCATCTTCACTATCCCCTCCATTCTCGCCATCTTCATCTGAATCGATCGCATAAGGATCGAAACAATACAGCTCCATAATTCCCCTGAAAGCATTTCCATGACTAATTTGGTCTCAAAACGTTTCTTCAAAATCCCACGCATCAGTTTCAGCATATTGAGAACCATCAAAGTTGCTCATGACGATGGAATCAATGTCGGAATTCGAGCTCAAAATACACTGTTTTTCAATGTAAGCAGCCATTTGGATCAAGGTGGATTCCAGGTGTGATGCCACCAGCGAAAATCGAAAATTGACACTCTAGGTCTTTTTCCAGTACTTTGTGATTGGCAAAAAATATCAAAAAAAAATGTTCCCTTCAAGTTAGGGCATGATTGATGATTTTCAATGGTTTTCAGAAAAAAACAAATTGCATTTGGAGGGGGTTAATAGAAAGGGGTGGCAAGATTCACGGAGGTTCTTGAGAAAGAAATTGGGATTTTTTTTTTTTTTAGACGCGACTGATGCGGTTGGAGGGTTGGGGCAGCAGGTAGTGGTTAATGGAAGGGAAAGGTTGAAGGTGTTGCACACGAATGCCAGGAGCTTGAATGAAAGGATGGAAGAGCTGGAAGCTATGAAGGATGGCGAGGGGTATGACATAGTTGCTGGAAATGAGATGTGGTTTAATTAGCAATCCAACTGTAGGACAGGAATTCAAGGCTACAGGGTTTATACATGTGATAGGAAAGAGAAAAGGGGAGGTGATGTGGCAATCTGGGTTAAAGTCAGTATTGTACCAAAAGAAAGACATGACATTAAGGAGGGAATTAATGGAGATGCTTCTGTGTGGTTAGAGATTAGAGATTGGGAAAACAGTAAGATATTTGGAGGATGCTTTTATCGGGCTCCTAGTGTGAGGGAAAAGCAGGAAAGAGGGATACGTGAGGAATTCAGAAGGGTATGTGATAAGGGAAGAGATTTGATTATAAGGGATTTTAACTTGTCTGGGATAGATTGGGAAACAGGGAAAACAGGGACAAGGCAGAGCAGATGAGTATGCTTTTAAATGTAGTGCAGGATTGCTTTTTAACCTAGTTTGTACAAAATCCCACAAGAGGCTGTGCAGTGTTGGACCTTGATGGGGAATATTCCTCTTTGAACAAGCTGCCCTTTGCTGTTTGTCTCACTGGTTTCAATCATGTACTCATTGCCTACTATATTCATTTATTTTGTTAAACCTATAACCTAATGTCTTATCCTGTATTCCTTTGTCCCGCTTCTGGACTTTTGTTTAATTCTCTGCAAGTCCAAGGTGACCTGCTTGATAACACTGCAACTTTTGCCATTAATTATGTCATTCGCTGTCCAGTTAGTGGACACGTATTACATTTTTGTGTTCTTTTACCTATATGCTTATCAGACCCTCTCCACTCTCCCAATGTATGTATATATATATATATATATATATATATATATATATATATATATATATATATATATATATATATATATATATATATATATATATATATATATATATATATATATATATATATATATATCAGGAAAATGCAAGCTGCGGGAGTGAAAAAAATTAATTGTGGATGCTTACGTCTGGGTGTTTTTGAACTCCTTGGTACCAAGTTAAAATAAAATTTTCTCTGAAGGAAAGTACTTTCTGTTGTGGGCAGTGAATTAATCAGTGTCTTTCATTTGAGTAACAGGATTTACATTCGAGTCGGCTAAAAGGTTAAGAATAAAATTCCACAAGTACAGAATTATACAAAAACCTCTTTTTGAGTAATTATCCCAAAATGATGGAGGAGGTGGAGACGGGAGAGGATGTGGGATCTAGCGACCACAATGTAGTCAGCACAACTCTACTGTTGAGATCTGAAGTTGAGAATAGTGGTGTGAGGAGGCTGTTGGATTTAGGAGGGCAAACTTGGAGGGTATGAGAAGTGAATTGGGTGCTTTCAAGTGTGGATAAATTTAATGAGTGGGTTGTTTGCATTGGATAAATGGCTAACCTACAAGGAGCAAATGTGCGGGGATGCAGATTAATCATATTCCAGCGAGGTATAAATGTAGAGGCAGAAAGAGACCAGGGTGGTTAAGCAGGGAGTAAGATAGTCTGGTAGATTATAGTGTAATATTTGGGGAGAATCGTTCAAAATGTGAAGAAAGTGCCAAATTTTGCACGCATAGTTTTTTTAGTTTTTTTTTACCCCCTCTTTCATTTAAAATCACGACACATGTTATCTGAGCATGTCTGGGCCATAAAGAAATAATATTTTCAAAATGGACGCCATTAAAACTCATTTTCTACGCATCTTTGCTTCCTTTTATATCAGCAGCAATGAAAATTTTGGTACCAATTCATATGTTTTGGCGGTCAAGAAATTCAATGAAATAAGTTTCAAACTTGTTCCCCCCTCTCATTTCTTTGTTGGCATGGCATTTACCTTCAATGGCCATATCATAGGACCATAAATCATGTATGCATGTGAAGTAGAATTTCAGTATAAGTCTGTATAAAGATAGCATCCGGGTTTATGTAGTAGATGACTGTGTAACAAAGGTCTTGGGAATTACTTACACATGTTATAACAAAAGTGTCAATATGAGATGCAATTACATTGACTCAGTTTAGTAACGTAATGCTTTCAAATACTAAGTTACCAACACAGTGTTCCTTTTACGCAGGAGAATATTGAAATGTATGCGCAAGATTATTTAGCTTGATGATGATGCCTCCTGCTTTGAGTAGGCACAAAAGAAGTATTTGGGAGAGACTCTGTTGCAACCGTCAAGATTTAAGAGACGATTGGTAAAACTCGTGCTCAATTCCAATAACAAGCATCATCCCAAAGAACAAACTTCCCCTTTTCACAAAAGCCCCCCTGAAAGAAGGAGGCCAGAACTGTCCACCAAATAAACACTCTCAGAAGCAACTGTGAGCTTTTTTTCAAGAATGTACCGTTTATATCTTGCCAGTCAAGAAACGGTGATATGGACGAATCTTTCAGTTATGAAAATCAGGCAAATCCACCATCTCTTTCTGATATGGAGCAGTTAAGAGCATGAGCAAAATCAGAACTTGTTGGTTGTTTTGAATCCTTTGCAACTTCTCAAACTGAGAGTCAAAAATGCAAGTGCAAAAGTCCTTAATGGCTCTCGTTATTGTAAACATGTTGCAACCACATGATTGTAAAACCTTTGGTGACTTTCCGGAAAAAAATGTTCTTGCCACATACACTCAAGCACTTGGACTCAGCTGACCGAGTAGACATTGTGTGTGATCACTATTATGAAAACAGCGTGAAAAACTCTGCAAGACAACATTGAGGATCTGGAAATCGCATCAAGGTTCAATGTTCTACACCAATTCCAAACAAGTGGTACAGTTTTCTCTGGGTAGGAAAAAATAAAACAGAGCCGTACCTAGACCAAGCAGTGTGTATTTCTCCCCTCGCTATTCCAGAGAAGGAGTTGTACAGCACACAAGGCACTGAAGTGTTGTCATCACATCAAAATGACAAACATCCTGATCTAGCACCGTGCAACCATGAAGAGGCAGACTCTACGATTCCATTACACACTTTACATTGTGCACAAACAAGGCCACAGCAGAGTTTTGACAAACCAGTTGACACTGATGTAGTTGTATTGTCCATTGCCACATTCCATTGTCTTCACCTTGATGAATTACGGATTGCTTTGGGAGTGAAGAAGCACTTTAGAGACATACCAATTCATACAATTGCAGCCACCCTTGGAGAACAGAAAGCCAAAGGCCGAACTTTTTTTTCCATACATTTACCGGTTGCGAGTTGTGACACTGTCGTCATTCAGCCGCATTGGGAAGAAAACAGCATGGGATACATGGAAAGCCTTACCAGAAATCACAGAAGTTTTTGTCCATCTCTCAACCACACCAACATCAGTGTCTGATGACACATTGAGTCGCCTTTAGAGATTTGTTGTTCTTCTCTATGATAGAACACGTAAAAGCAAGTATTTAAACCAAAAAAGGTAGCTGCTGTTTTCAAAAGGGAGGCAACTGGAATGCATCCCTCCTACACAGGCAGCCTTGAAAAAGCACATAGAGCTGCTTATCAAGCGAGCTGTGTATCAAGCCGGCCACTGCTGGGGTCAAACATTGGAATCCCAAAAGCAGTTGCCAAACCCAGTGAACAGGGGATTTGTGAGACACAAACAACCAGTGGATACCTTTCTGGACGACTCTCTCAGAAGCAAAGAGCTTATAAATTGTGACTGTAGGTAGGCTTGCAAGCCACCATGTAAATGCTTTACTGCCTTACTTACTTGCACCGAACTATATGTACGTGCTGGGTCCTGCTCCCAAAATGAAGGTGATGACTGAAAAAATGAATGTAAGATGGGAACATGAAAGATAAATTGTTATCTCTCTACAAAATTGGTTTCATATACTTTCCAGATTCAGAACTCTGATGTCCATGTTCATGTTGGTGAGAAAACAATGTCGCTTTATTGTATAACATAATTTTCTAATATGTCACTTAAGAACATTATTTAGTGTATTATATTATGCTGAACAATTAATTGCATGAAGGTAAGAAAGAACTGTTATGATACAGTATCATAAAGTAATTAAAAAAAATCCAAAATTGAAGGGGAAATATATGACATTGTGAATTTGATACTTTTGCATCCCATGAAAAAAAAAATGGCAAAGTTTGAAATCGCCATGGTAACTTTGATACAGAATGAATAACAAGTTTGAAAAATGATTCATTGAAGTTTTTGACCTCCAAAATATTTGCATTGGTACCAAATTTTTCATTGCCGCTGGTATGGAAGGAAGCAAAGATATGGAGAAAATGAGTTTTAATGGTGGCCATTTTGAAAATGTCATTTTGATGGCCGAGACATGCTCAGATAACCTGTGTCTTCCTCTTAATTGAAATAGCGGGTAAAAAAAAAATTTTTTTTTTAAACCAAGTGTGCAAACTTTGGCACTTTCTTCACATTTTGAACGATTTTTCCCGAATCTACAAGACTAATAAGGGTAAGCAGAAGGCACTCATTCCGACAAAATAACAGGATTACACTCCAACTCACATCAGTTTTGGAAGAACTGGAGAATCGTTAAGAAAATAACTCAGCAGGCCAAAAGGGAATGTGAAAAGGACAAAACTAAGGATATTAAAAATAACAACAAGTCTGAAGACGACGATGGTTCACGAGCGGTATTTGACGATGTCGATTGTTTCAGAAGTCAAGGATGAGACAATGTGATAATGTTTGACCAAGTTATAAAAATGATCAACATGATGTGGTACGAGTGACAGGTTATTAGCTGCAAAATGTCGAAAACCCGGTTTCGTTCAACAACTTTCAAAATTTGACCTTTGCACAACCTTTAAAGGTCACAAAACAATGTGGTGGACATTAAAATAAGGAAACAGGATACGTGCTATAGCTTATTGGAGTTAGTTCGTCAAAGAAGGTTGAAAACCCGGTTAGATTCCCACAACTTTGAAAATTTGACCTTTGTGAACTTTAAAGCTCAAAGGTCAGGGATTATGACCTTTGGTGCAAAACTTCCTCTGGAATATTCCAGGAACAATATAACGTCATATAGGCTATATCGCATTTCGCACTCCTCGGATTATCCATACTTTGATGAAATCAGCGTAAAAACAAACTTGAAGGGGGCGCCACGGGCAAGGTGTTCGAGATAGAGAAAAATGGTTTCAAGACTTTAGGTGGGGAATGACCTCAAGATTATGCATAAAAAATATTGTCATCCTAGCTCTCAAAGTTTGGGCGGTCGTCTGATTTTTGTCAAAATTCGCAATTTTCTAAGTTTGTGACCTTGTGACCTTGACCTTGGGATGAAAATGAAAAACTGAGCTCCGGGGGGCTATGCAGGTGCCATTGGGCTAACCAAATTCTGAAACCCCTGTCAGATTCGACAAACCCCCTAGGAGAAGATGCAAATTGAAATCGGCTACCCCCTAAAAACATGTTTTTTGGGCGTGGCTCCACCCATAATGGGCGGACCACGCCCATTTTCAGGAAAACACAACTAGATCATGATATAAACCTCCCACCAAAATTTTATCAGGATCGGATCAAAACCCACGGAGCTATGCTAGGGACAGACAGACAGACAGACAGACAGACAGACATACAGACATACAGACAGACAGACATACAACAATAACGAATATAGTGGTCACTTATTTTTTTCGTGAAAATATTTTTTAGTGAACCAATACATTCTTTAAGTGTATAAGGGGTATATAAAGGGTTAAGAGGAGTGTGCATCCATTGACAAATAGTACAGAAGAGTTGCTGGGTGATAAGGGAGAGATGGCAGGATTATGAAATAGTTATTTCTTGCGTCTACATTCATACAGAACCAGTCAGGGGAAAGTCCAATAGCTGAGAGTATCTATAACAGACAGAGGTAAGCAGAGGCTTTTAAAAGAGATCTGTGTAAGAGTAGATGAGGTGATGCAGAGGAAGCAGCTCGAAAAATAAGGGATGATCAAGCTCCAGGGTCAGAGAATATCCTTGATTTGGGCTTAATGGTTAGGGTGGAGGGCTTGGGATCCCAGGATCCTGAGTTCAAATCCCAATCAGCTGTTGAATTAATACCAGGTGGGGTTGATTCTGCCTGTCATCCTTCCGAGGTCAGCAAAAATGAGTGCCAGCTTGATGGTATCCTGCGTCGGAGTGGCGACCCGTCCAGGATTGTGCCCAATAGCCAAGGAGACTGCTTAAGCAGCACCAACGCTCTTCACAGAGTATGGTCCCAATGGATGGATGATCAGATAATATGCATCCTGGAGTATTCAGGGAGGTGACAGAGCAGATGAACGAGATGTTAATGGATATCATTAACAAGCTCGTCAGAGTCAGGAGAGGTACCAGAGGATTGGAGAGTAGCAAATGTAAAACCATTATTTAAGAAAGAATCCAGAGAGGAATTGGGGAAACTATAAATCTGTTAGTTTGACTTCAGTTGTGGGGAAGGTGTTGGAGACATGAATTAGGGACCAGATGAGGAACAATTTAAATAAATACAAACTAATTAAAGGTCGTCAACATGGGTTTACCAAAGGTAGTTCCTGTTTAACAAATATTTTAGAGTTCTATGAGACAGTGTCTGATTTGGGTGGATGAGGGAAAGGCAGTGGACATGGTATATCTAGACTTTAAGAAGGCATTTGATAAGGTACCACATCGGAGGTTGTTAGCCAAAATGAAGGCTTGTGGAGTGGCTGGTCAGGTAGATAATTGGATTGCAAACTAGCTTTGTGGTAGGAAGCAAAGAATAGCTGTGAGTGGGAGGATGTCTTGCTGGGAGGATGTAAGTAGTGGGGATCAGTACTCGGACCATTACTATTCATGATTTACATCAATGATTTGGTTAATGGGGTGAAGAGTAAGCTTTCCAAATTTGCAGATGACACAAACTTTGGAGGTAAGGTGGACAGCATAGGGGGTGGTGATCAGATACAGGAAAGTGTTGATACTTGTATAGATTGGGCAAAAGACTGGCAGATGGAATTTAACCTGAGCAAGTGTAAAGTGTTGGGGATGGGAAAGAACAATAAAAATAGAGATTACAGGATGCAAGGGGTAATTTTGGAGCATGTCACACAGGGGAAGGATCTGGGGGTGGTAATAGATAAGGGAGGTAAGCAGGCAGCACAGTGTCAGGCAGCCATAGGTAAAACAAATAGTGTTTTAGATTGTATTCGGAGGGGAATCAATTATAAATCAAAGGAGGTGGTTTTCACACTGTATATCTAGTGAGGGCCACATCTAGAATATTGTGTGCAGTTTTGGTCAACGCATCTGTGGAGGTATAAAGCTGCCATCAAGAGAGTACAGCATCGAGCAACTCGATTGATTCCAGGGTGAGCTAGATCAAGCGATGAGGGGTGGTTGAAGGAGACAGGACTTTATACATTGGAAAAGGAGGCGATTATGAGGGGATATGATGGAGATGTTTAAGATAACGAAGTGTGTGGACAAGATTGGTGCAGTGGAGTTTTTCAGCAGAGCGGGACAGTGAGAGTCAGGACAGTTTTAAGGCAGGGGTCTTTCAGTCGGAGAGAGGTGAATGCATCGATTGGTTTCCCAGGAAAGGTAGTGGCAGCAGAGGTGGTGTATAGTTTTTAAATGGGATTTGGATAGGTACTTATATGCATTGGAGATAGAGTGGTATGGGGGATATGGTTTGTGCGAATGGTTGGTAGATTATATGTGGATGTGCAACGATACTGGGGTTGGTGTAGCCGTAGCATAAGCATGATGGGCTGAAATGACCTTCCTGTGCCAAAGTCCCTTGTGTGTGTGTTTGTTGGGATTTCTGTTCAGATAGAAACTATCTCCCCGGCGTTTCAGGACAAAAGTGGAAAGCAGGTGAACATTGACATTCAACGCAGTGGAGAGATCAGTACTCGGACCATTGATGTAAATAATGAATAACATAGAGATCTCCACAAATTATTCCCCCAGACCGCTTCCCATGGGCCAATGTGCAACGGTCACAGGTATTTACAAAATACGTGCAAAGCCACCTGGATGAAGTGAAATAAATACAAACGGAATTACAAAAACATTCTGCATCAAATAGTCGATATTTTGTTGCAGATAATTTTTTTTCATCAAAATACATTTTCACTCCAACTTTAGCCCCCAATGTTCCCTTCCTTCAATATTGCTCTTGCATAAAGTCCAAAAGCACAATGTGATCTAAAATTGAAGAGCAGCATATGATGTTGAGCCTGAAAGAAGAGGACATGGCTTAACGACATTTACCGAGCTCCATATCAAACCTCACAACTCTCACTCCTTTCCTGACTCATTCCTGACCTCCGGCAATTCATCAGCAGCTCCCTGTGCATGTCCTGGTGGGTGCGAGAGGCTTTCACGGGGTTGGGCAGCTTCTTGGGCTTGATGAGGCCTTGCATGTCATCCTCGTAATCTGGGTTGTACATCGCCATGTCGCCCTCAATGTTCTGCGGCCCATCGGGCGAATGAGGTTGAAAACCAGGCCGTGGCTTCTTTGACTCTAGAACAGTGTGATCAGAAGAATGAATGTCCCACCTAGGTTGCTTTATACAAGGAAACACTTACTCAATAGCTCAAACTGGTTAAACAACTCA
This sequence comes from Eptatretus burgeri, assembly GCF_056783735.1. Lineage (NCBI taxonomy): Eukaryota > Metazoa > Chordata > Myxini > Myxiniformes > Myxinidae > Eptatretus > Eptatretus burgeri. The sequence continues at coordinate 142,579,362 of NC_140962.1, read as the reverse complement.
AACTGTACGCACGTAAAGCTCAGCCAGGATGAAGTCATGCGTTGCTTGCGAACCATTCCAAAATTAAAGTTGGGTCAAGTCAAAGTAAAAAGTTTTTGAATTCTCTAAATTATATCTAAAGTCTCAGGAGCAAATAATTAACTTCAAATGCTTCCACTATCAATGGATTGTGTGTATGTGTCATATTTTTTTGTGAGTTTCCCTGGAGCTTTCTGATGTAGAATGTGATACACCGAAGTGGCCGTCATGATCTCCTCAGTTGATTCGGCTAAATAACTCCAAAGAACCCGGAAGACTTCCCGTGTTACAATCGCATGCCATAGGTCCTTCCATGGGATGGCATTCCAATTACAAAATAAACATAATGATAACATTGTAACAAAGCATATATTAATGAATACTAATTATATTCACAACAATAATTATAGTAGTATGATTTGGCAATAATAATAACGAATGTATAATCCCCACGCTGGCCCAAGCACATCGACCGATGCTCAAGTAGTACAGCAGCCAGGTATGCCACAAGGCCGTGAAGACCAATGACAATTTGGACCAACAGGCCCACTAGTCTTGTTAAAGATCTCAAGACCCGCCCTATGGGCCATCTTGTTCTAAGCATGCAACACATTCTTCTGAGGCGTACTTTTATTTGGGTGGTGTATAGGTAACTGATAGCTCTGTATAGGCCAAAAAAAAGAATCCGGGTTACGTGCATGAAGCAAAAACATACCTGCGGCTTATAGTTCAAAACACCTCACTGTGCAGGAAAACGTGGGGATGGGAATACTGTACTGTAAACGGTAGAGACTTGTAATACGCGGCGCTACAAGATACACATTTACATCGAGAATTTTCTCCTACCCCCCCCCTCCCCCACCCCCCCAAGACCACCAGAAAAGGTAAAAATGCCCCTCTACATGAATTGCGGTCTTGCTGATATTATGTAACAAGTCTGGATGTAATCAGTCCAGAGCTGTAGTAGTAGCACAACAAACACACACAAACTCTGGTCCATGAATTACAGTGAGGATTTGGGCTGGTAGAATGGCCTCGAGGTATGCACCCTTGCCTCTGAGCTGTCTCGCCTGGGTTCGAATCCTGACCGAGTGATGACCCAGCCATAAGTATCATCCAGAGTCAGTGGTGTTCTGGTTTAGATCATCCTCTCTAAGTCTGGGAGGTCAGTGGTTCGAACCCTGTCTGAGTCGTACCAAAAATATAAAAATGGTAGGTGCCGCTTTCTTGCTTGATGCCCAGCATTTAAAAAAAGGATAGAGTGTGGACAAACAGCCATAGGTTGGTAATAATGGCACTGGCTTTGAGGGACTCAATGGACAACTCTTGCGTCGAAGTTCCTTATAAGGGAACTCACCTTCTATTATAATTATTTTCCTGATGTGTTTAATATTAAGAGTGATGTGTATGTTGTCCCTCGCATGGACGTTAAGCCGGACGTCCCATCTGTCGGAATTAGTTGGTGGCTGTTAAAGATCTCACGGTGTCCTTCGTGAATAGGAGGCGAGCAATCACCGGTACTCTGAACAAATTAAAAGAAATCCTTCCCAAACTCTCCCTCTCTCTCCAAACCACATCTGGCAAACGTGGTGAGCATGCCAATACATTACCCCCCAACATGAATTAAGGGGAGTTTTTATCCTGGAGTGGACTGAGAATGGTCTAATTATGATGATGAACGAGTTTCCATACATCATCATTGAAGTATCACGAATATACAGTTAAACCGTTTGCTTTAACCCAAAAACACTAACCATGGTTTTCAGGACTGAGCAGAGTCTCCATGGATGGGGTTATGAAAAACGGCTTTGGATGTCTTTTTCGTGAGAAAGGGGAGGTTGTTATTTGCAACATTCTATCTTAAAACTCGTCCATCTGGTTTGCATTCTCACAATTAGGCAGTGTCTTCATGTTTGGGGAAATTTCAACATGTTCATGAAATGCCCTGTAACCTAATTTATGGTTTATGTGGCTTGTTTTCTACTCCCACCCATTCATGCCCTTGACATGTGTAACCATCACATAAATACATTAGCTTCAGTGTCGTCGTTTTTTAAATGTTCATTTCTACAATATACTCAACATTACTCTACTGCTGCTGCAGATACTATTACTATGCTTATTACTTGCACTACACGCCAAGTTTAACATCCATCTGAAGGAGAGTAAACATACCGATGCCTCAACTGCCTGCGAAACACCAGGATGACATTTTATAGCTGGGTCGAGATTCGAACCCAGGCTAGACAGCTCAGAAGCGAGTGTGCATACCTCGTGGCTCTCCTGTTAGCCTTTAATGTACTCAACTTTATTACTTTTTATTAGTTCCCCACTGGCTTCACCGAAGGGAACTATAGGTTTGCTCTCTGTCTGTCCCACCTGTGGTTTTTGAGACTTTTTTTCCATACCCTTTAACATATCAACTGAAACTTGGTGCATGGCTGTATTATGATAAGTTAGAGAAAAAGTTCAAGTTTCAGGGTGTTTTGTCCTTTTTTCACAGTTATGCCCTTTTTGGACTGAGAAAACATCACATCAGTTGGGGGACATGTATTGCAAATTAAGCAATTCTCGCTCTTGTTTGAATGAGTGATGTTTCATTTTTGGAAAAGCAATCTCAGGCCTCCCGTTCTCCTTTCCCACACTCTTCCAACACCTTAACATGGACAAATGGGAATACAGAAAAAAGATAGGATTGATAAAGGGAGTGTTTATTGATGGATAACTTAATCTACCCTTGCTTATCAAAGGCAATTTTACATTATCTCTAGCCTCTCAAATAAAGGACAATTTTATGCTTTCTTGGTCATTGGAAGAGTCTTTTTCTTTCGTATGCCGCAAAGGACTATAGGTAGCATAATTTGTTGGGAGTACCCCTTTGTCGATGATGCAGTGCTCCTTGTTGATTGAAGCACGAATTTGGAGGGGGTGGGGAATGGGAGGGGTGTTGCTATGGTTGTACAGAAGAAAGAATGCTCCAACGAAGTATAAATAGAGATTAAATTTGACAAAAAATTATTGCAATACTTATATAAGTAAATGAAAAGAGTATTTGTGGGAAAATTCTGCCAATTATAGGAGTATTTCTGATAAAATTCTCCCACTTAAAGGAGTAATTTCAATACAATTCTCCCAATTTAAAATGTTAGTAAAATTCCCAATTAAAGGAGAATTTGTAGGAAAATTATACTGTTTAAATGAGTATTTTCAGTAAAAAGTTATTTCAATTAAATGAGTATTTCCAGTAAAATTCTCCCAATTAAAGGGGTAATTCCAAAAAAAATCTCCCAATTAAAAGAATGTAAGTAACATTCCCAATTTAAAGATAATTTGTTGGAAAATTCTCCCAATTATAGGAGTATTTCTGGTAAAATTCTCTCAATTAAAAAGGTAATGTCAATAAAATTCTTCCCCCCAAAAAGGTGTTGGTAAAATTCCTAAGTGAAGGAGAATTTGTCATAATATTCGCACCATAAATGGAGTAGTTATAATAAATTCTCCTCATTAAAAAATTTGGAGAAAATTTCTCCCAATTATAACAGTATTTGTAGTAATATTCTCTCAAATGAAGGAGTATTTGTGGGAAATTATTCCCAATTAATGGAGAATTTACAGTAATATTCTCTCATTTAAAGGAATATTTGTAGTTGTATTCTCCCAATTAGAGGAGTATTTGAGGAAAAGTTCACCTAATTATAGGAGTATTTGTAATAAAATTCTTCCAATTAATTGAGTATTTGTGGGAAAATATTTCGAATTGAAGGATAATGTATCGTAAAGTTCTCTCAATTAAAGGATTATTTTTAGGAAAACTTTCCAATTCATGGAGTACAGTATTTCTAGAAAAACTTTCCCAATTCAAGGAGTATTTGTAAAAAAAATTCTCCCAATTGTAGGAATATTTTTCAGAAAACTTTCCAATTAATGGAGTACAGTATTTATGGAAAAACTTTCCCAATTAAAGGAGTATTTGTAGGAAAGCTCTCCCAATTATAGGAGTATTTTAATGAAATTCTCACAATTATCTCCCAATTATAGGAGTATTTGAGGGAGTAGTTTCCCAATAAGGAGAGTTTGTAGTAATATTCTCTCGATTAAAGGAGTATTTGTGAGAAAGTTCTCCCAATTAAAATTCTCTCACTTAAGTTATCTTGTATCCTCTCTCCTAGTGTGCAAGGAGCATTTGTAGGAAATTTTGACCATTTAAAACAGCTCACATCAAATAAAATTAATAACCCACATATTTTCACATTCTGATCCTCCCTGTGGTTGTTTACATCTTGGGTTTGATAATGCTTCAATTCAATTACACAATTCAGTATTTGATATTTATGAAAATATGTTTCCTCTCCAATTCTTTCCCAAAACCTGACTTTAATTGGCTTTGGCAAAGAGGTCAACACCAGCGGAGCCATAGCATGCTCAGCCAGTTAGAAGTGCTGTATTATAAAAATACTAGAGTTGAGTACAACCTTGAAACAAAGAAGGCACATTCTCATTAGGATATTCAAGGTTATTTCGGTGAAAGGTGAAGTTTTGTGTGCAAACATTGTGCACACTCCGTGCCTTTTCGAAACCTGCACGCTCAAATTTTGATCATGTATGTTGAGCAATTAACAAAACATTTTAGTAACTCCGATTATTTAAGTGAAACTGGAATTAATTTATGTCTGCAACTGGTCAAAGGAACGATACAGCATTATAACTATCAATTTTCCTTAACAAAGCAATCAAGTGACACAATCGGTATAAACCATCACAAGAAGTGATTCAGTGCTTTCAAGCAGTAGATAAAACAATGGAACCAACCTGGCTTTCCACAAGCTGTGACTGATCCCTCCGACGTCTCCTCAAAATTTTCCAACTGTTGTCGCTTTGCAGCTCCTATAGGAAACATTCAATGATGAGACATTTCACTTGGAGTACCGCCTCTAAGTAAGCACAACATTCTAGGGCATCATCAACTATGTAACACAATTGGGTGTGGTTGGGACAATTCTAAGTCAATTGTGATCGTAATATCACACACTATTTTATATAAGTATCAAAAATATGACTGTCAAGATAACCAGGAGAAACGATCTGTCTAATCTGGGTTTGAATTCTGATCAAGCTCTAAACTGCCATCCTGGTGTTTCAATGGCAGGGAGGAAAAGACATCAATGCATGTACCGTCCTTCAAATGGACGATAAACTGCGTGTCTCATCGGCTAGCCTTAGTTGGTGGACGTTGAAGATCCGACAGTGTCCTTCACAAAGAGGCAGTGAGATATCACTGGCACCCTGAATAAATTACATATTCTGCACCATCAGGCAGATATTCTATCTAGGAGTGGTGACCTGTACAGGATTGTAACCCCTAGCCGACGAAACACTCAGCAGATTTTGTGCGCCTACTTTTGGAGACACACACAAGGTATGCACAATTGATGAGAAATTACATAACTGACCAAATACAGCACTGGATTATTAGGAAGAACCAAAAGAGGCAAAGATGGAGTCATCAGGATGAACCTGAATAGAATTTATTACACCTCCGAAACATTATAATATATATATATATATATATATATATATATATATATATATATATATATATATATATATATATATATATATATATTACACACACACACACACCTCCAGATATTTACATCATAGATGCTTTCATGGAAAATATCGTTCAAATTGAACTTCAAAATCCCATTGATTTTAAAGATGTATTAAAGAGAAAATACATTACTGACAAAAAAAAAACATTGAGTGGAAATTTTGCAAAATTGCTTCAATCACCCTAATCCTCACGTTATGTTAATAATTCGTTATTTCTCTTAATTCGATCTTTAATTCAATTTATTTTGCCTTCCTAACTCCAGAGAATCCCCACAAAGAACCCAAGTGTGGCTGCCTTCACGTCGATGCAGCTGGTGAATTATTTTCGTTGAATTGAATTGTTATTTTCGTTGCACTCAATGAACCAGTTGAATGAAGCTGGTTAATTTTGGCACATTCCTAAATCTTTTCTTCACTCAATATAATTCTCCAAACAGTTGAAAAAGATAAGTTTAATGCTTTGGAAATTACACATTTTCTTGTGTATGTATGGTCGATAATAGCCTTGCTTGCTTAAAGTAAATACGTATACAGGCTTAGTTATAAGACTCGTTATCTCGATTATAACACCAAGCTTGCACACTAAAAACTCAGCTCGCCGTCACACGAACCATATGAAATTGCTGTGGCACTTAGCGGACATGCCGACAATGTTTGGGAAGTCTTGGCGTTCCATAGTACCACTTGCATTTTGCACAATGCGTATTTTTGTCATTCCCCGTGTACGGTCTGTCGTCTGCTACCAGCTATGTTGTACTGCTATCCCGTGCATGTGCACAGGTATCGCAAGTTTCTTTGAATTATCAGATTTCATTCCGGAATGTGAATTTCAACACTTATTCAGTCTGGACGATATCCGATCCTCAAAACCAGAATCATATTTCGATGATATACTTTAATTAGTCCATGAGAGTAGATCATGGAAAATTGCATCATATAATGCATGAAATTGCTCCAAGCTCCAAATATGAAAACTATAGAACTTACAAAAGTGATATATATATATATATATATATATATATATATATATATATATATATATATATATATATATATATATATATATACAGCGATTCATAGCTATGATGAACAGGCATTCTACATGAGTGAGGGAAGTGGAAAAAAAAACTTTATCGTTTGGAAATTGTTGCGGCCTATTCCAAGTCAATGCATGGTTGAGCAGGCCAAAAAAAAACATGGCGGCTTCAGACCCCAGGATACGCCTTAAGACCCCAGAAAGCGAGGTGGCCGAGGATGGTGCCTGATAAAATATATAATTAAATAAGGCCATTAATTCTCTTCAAAAGAGATGTTTTAATTAACCAAAACACCCAATTTTCACTCAAGCTCTTCCTTGGAGTTTTCTTAGTGTGCATGCAAAGTTTCAGGCTACTAGGTTTTATGGTTTTGGAGTTATGGAGGACAAACACACTGAGACATTTATTGGTGTAGATATATTCTCATGCCCAACACGTTAAATTAGTTATTCGTGCCTGTCGTATATGTCCATTATAACTCCTTAAAAATAGTGAGGTTTCCTGTTTGGAATGATTTTCAATTTTGTTTGATTGTCAGGCAGACAGACAGACAGACATAATATAAGTATTATCCCACTCCTCTCTGTGCATGCGCGATCGGGACAAAATCAGAGCCAAGGTACGGTAAACCGAAAGACTTGTATTCCTAATCATGTTCCGATTTGTGTTCAAATTATAACATTTGATTTAAATAAATTGTTTCTCGATCATAATATTATAGGACAGACAGACAGATGGGCATGAACTGATTGCTTAACCCTGCCTTTTTGATCCGCATGCGTGGGGTAACTACCAACGTCAAGGATGGGTGACGTGGTGGAATGGCATGCGATAGGAATTCGGGATGTACCGTACTACTACTGCTACCAACAACAGCAACCCAGGCAAAAATAACATTCCTTTCCTGCATTAATTATATGCAGTCTACTGTAGTATATGAGAGTACAACTCTCAAATACTGTAGTTCTAACTGTAGCATTTTTGTCTGGGACCAATTGATAGTTGGGCATTGTGCTTTGACAAAAGTTTCCCTTTAACTGAACCATTTGGAGTAAGATGTTGTTAAGTATGTTGACGAACTTCATTGACAATGTGTGAAGCGGTAAGAGACGAGACAGAAAGCCGGACATATACCGTTGTATTATTTATATAAACATTGCAAGCATAAATAAAATAATGTGACACTATTAGTATTACTCCTACTGTAACTACTTCTGATCAACGTGCACCAACGACCAGTGCTTACAGACAGTTCCTGTGGCTTAATGTCCAACCAAGGGATGGTGAACACACTGATGAATTGTCCTGCATGTGAAACACCAGGATGGCAGTTTATACATAGCTGGGTCGACCTTCAAACCCACACTAGACAGCTTAGAGGTAAGTGTGGGTACTTCGAGGCCCATCCTCCTGACACAAGTATGCAATAATGTGGAAGTTTTATGTTAAGCATACAAATAACTTTCATAGTATAGTACTCGACTCCATATTATGACGTCACTGATGGTGTTGATGTATCAGAAGCCACAGCTTTCAAAGTTGGCATCACTCACCGCAAGACACCGAAAGGTCTTCATCCGATTGTGAATCAAGCTCCTTGTCCAAAGGGATGCAGCGACCGGAGCATTCAAAGTCGATACCCACAACTTCCAACTGAAAAGGCAACTGTACATATTCAAATATGACATAAACATGAGCGTTCTCCGTTCTAACTCTCACATTACATGATTTGCTTTTTTACAATTTGATATTTCATCAACAAAAGGTAAAACTGCTTTATTTTCCAAGTCTAGTTTTTTTCCCATCCAATCTGCAAGCCAACTTAATTAACCAGCATTTGTAACCTCCATGCCTCTCAGACAGGATTCCAACTAAAGTTTTCAAACGAATGTAAAGAAATATAACTGATTGACATACTACTCTCAAATGATGTGTTACACTCGCTAATATTGGTGTTAGAGGGGCAACTTAGCTAAATATAGCATAACAATTGTGCATTTTGTGAGGAAAGCACCAAATTTGGCACACTAGTAGCCAATCATATTATGAACGGATTTGGATATTGGGCCATCTCAAAGTTTTTGATGGCAGTGGAAAATGGCTGCCACAGCCATCAGCGGCTGAATTTGAGATCACCCAATATCCAAATCTGTTCATAATATGATAGGCTACTAGTGTGCCAAATTCGGTGCTTTCCTCACAAAATGCACAATCGTTATGCTAAGTTGCCCCACTATTGATGGTTAAGGTGGCTGGCTTAAAAGCTTAGGGTCTTGAGTTCAAGCCCCTGTTTTATCAGTTGAATTGACACCAGGCAGGTTGACTCAGCCTGTCATCCATCCGAGGTCGGCGAAATGAGTACCGGCTTGCTGGGATGATTGAGCCATTCGAGTATCCTGTATCGGAGTGGAGATCCTCCAGGATTGTGCCCAATAGCTCATTAGACTGCTTCGGCAGTACCGATGCTCTGTACAGAGTATGGTCCTAATGGATGGATGATCGGGGCACTGCATCAGCAGCACACCTGCACCCCCAGAAATTGATGCAGCCAAGCAGCCACAGGCTGCAGATAAATAAACAAAAGAACACATAATGGATCAGGATGCAACAGAACAAAAGTAACAGCAGAAAGAGAAGACGGAAATACCAAAAGCAGGGTCGAGGGCCAAAATAGATGGAGACAGATTACAAGGGATGAGGGTCGGGGAGAAGGGCAGGGGGTGGATAAGATGGATATAGAAGCAAACTCTTAAGAAGGAAAAACTGGACGAAATTTTTTTGGTTGGTGGGGAGGGGGGGTGGTTAACGGGATTTTGGATGTGAGATGACCTGAGATGGAAGTGAACAGTTGTCTTTAAGACCTGGAGGGAAGAATGAGATTGAAGAGGATGTGGAAGTCAGTTCCAAGTGGGGTAAAAGAGGAATGAATGAGTGGAGGTGAGAGGTGATCCTGCAGATTTGTAGAGTAAAGTTTTATTTGTTCTTTAGCTGAGTCTTTTATACATAAACCACAAACTACATACATATCTGGATGCATCACCTGGAGGTACCTCTGATCTGTTCAACACAATGGCTGAAGTCAACAGGATGTACAAAAATGTATCTTCCTCTTGCACTGGGTGTTGGTATGGCAACGGAATAAATAAAAATTAGAAGATAACTTCACCGCTATGAGAAGAAAACTTGATGGTGTCGGAAAATCTTCGAATTGTTCAGAAAAGTGTATCGAGGCAAAAACAAACGAAATATTTCAGTTTGGGTAAAACAGAAGAGAATACAGAGTAAACAAATTGAAGGAAAGAAAAAAAAAACCCACCGAACAAGTCACAAACACACTTTCCCGGGGCAGACTCACAAAGTTCAGGTGTTACAGTTTCTGCAGGTACAGTATCGTGGAATACAAACCGAACGAAATGTTGGAAGGAGACTGTGAATATCATCGCCACCTGAGACTCTATCACCTTCGGGATCGCATAACACAATGCACCTGCAATCGCAAACCCACCTGAGAACACCGCTATTAACCATTTATATCGCTTACATAGCACAAGGAAAACCACAAGCCTCTATGCACTTCGCAGAGGGTGTAGATACGAACAAGGTTGCAACATATTGTCCAAAATGAAGTCGTTTGGAGAAGGACAACTTGGAAAACATTAAATAAATAAATCAACTTTTTAAAACTTTCAATAAATAAATCAACTTTTTAAAAGTTTTTTTTTTAACCTTTGTTCACTAGTTTCAGGGAGTAACTAAAAAAATTTAATGAGAAATTGTCAAAGGGAATTGTAGTTAAAATGAATGTTTTTAGTCATTTAAAGGCTTGCACCTGGTGGAGGATGGGGATGGCAGGTCGCAGGTGGAAGGCACCTTCATCAGACACAACATGACCATAACTTCTGTCCTTAAAACATGTAAACGGTCGACTCGCATATGCAATCTCCTCCTCGTGTTACATGAGATCGTCTTGCTCTTTTATGAGCCTCGATCTTGTAAAAAAAAAAAAGAAGATCTGAGCAAATCCTCAGGGAAAAAATGAAACCAGACGAAGTAACTTGTAAACACGAACATTTGAACGTTCTTTGTTTGTAGTGTGGACTGTAGATCACACCAAACAGCATCATTTGGGGTTCTAAAGATCCTGTTTAATATCTTTCTTCATGGGGTCATGCAGCCTCCCCCCCCTGGTCCCCATTCTCACCACCCCCACCTCTCACCCCACCTCGAAGAGTTTGGCTCCCAGCTCGATTTACTGAAAAGTAAAATGATCTCAGCATTCCAGCACGAGACTTTTGCAATTATTTATTTACCATTTACTCACTGCTATGTTGTAGTATTGTGGTACCAAGAAATGATCTTGAAGTTAAAGATCCTGTGCACAATTCTTGCTCTTGATATCACCCTCGCCTTTGCTGTCTTCATGAGGGAGAGAGAAAATGGGCATTTAATGGACAATCACGTGCATCTCTGATGCTGCTTGCTGCTTAATGAATAATGTATATGCTGGCAGGATAGCCTCGGCCCGAGAGGTATGCACACCCCGATCTGAGCTGTCGAGCTTGGGTTGGAATCACCACCCAGCTACACAATGTCATCCTGATGTCTCCCAAGCAGGATGAGACATCAGTGTTTGCGCCTTCCCTTGGATGGACGTCAAACTGGGTGTCCCGTCTGCCTCGAGCATATACAACAAGGGGGTCAGCTAGGCCGAAAAAGAATGGGATTTTTTTATATATGGTCGAGGGTCGTGGAAGAGCAAGTACACTGAATGGATCAGAGGGCAAGAATAGACCGATGGTGGACCGTGTGTGCCCTGCAGAAACCATGAGAAGACAAAGCATGGAAAGAGCAGGGGGTGCAAGACCAGAAAGGGGGTGGTGGAAGACAAGGAGACCACCGACTTGTCTGCAATGGCGAAGTGATAGACCCATAATTCACTCAGCTTCATCGCGGGAGATTCCAGGAATCCTGAGAGCCTTGGTTTCCACGGTGTCAAACTGAGCAAGATGTGAGGCAGGAGAACCAGCCCAGAGGGGAGAGCAGAACTCCATCATCAAGCTGCAGATGAACGCCTTGTTGGTGGATAGTAGTTTAGGTGTGCCAAGGAAGGACTTTGTACAATGGCGGTTGACTTTGGAGGTCAACTTTGAAATGTGGTGTGCCCATGAAAGATCACTGTTGATTGTGAGATACAGGAGTTTAAATGACTGAACTTCCTCAAGAGGATTGTTGAGAAAGTAGATGGGGGAGGAGGGGGGATTGCCAGGCGTTCCTTTTGGAGAGAGAGTGAGATTTCTCAGGATTGAAAGACATATTCCAAGTGAATAAGGAAAGTAATGTTCATAAACGTTGAAGTTTTAATGAACATATAACTTTGTGACTACAATCACCACTTGATGAGTTTTTTTTTAATCCCTCTGTCATGTGTCATCGAAAGCTAAGATGGTTTCGGTTTCTGGTCAACACAAAACATTTAACAAATTACACACACACACACACACACACACACACACACACACACACACACACACACACACACACACACACACACACACACCTCCATTTCGATGACATGACATGACATGTCAAGCAGAAAATAAACCAATGTCACCCGCAGGGTGACCCGTATCTTCCCAAAAGGTGGCCACGTGTGACTTCTTTAAGGTCACACTGAGGTGAACAGAGCTGCTATCCACCAGGAGTGACTCCTTGAGGAATATCTGCCGACGAGAGATTCCGATGAGAATCGTTCTACAGAGTAACCATGAAAAATATGCGTTTGCCTCATAACGTCACCAAATGACGTCATGATGTCTCAAGCTTGACATATCTAGAAAGCACTCATCGAGGTGTTCAATTTGAGATACTACACGATATGGTTCCTAAAACTTGAAAATTTGACCTTGGGGTCAAATATGTTTGACCTCAGCTGCTAACCATGAAGGTCAAGGCCAATCGCCACCAAAAACTAATCAGCTGAGAGCCAGACCATATACTACATTCCCATAAAGTTTGGAGATGATTCGATTAAAATTACTCAAAAAATAAGGGTTTCGTCGACCTCCATGATTTACCGCAAAGTGACCTTGACCTTTGACCTTGACCTTTATGTGTGCTGAAGGGTATTGTAATAATACTGCGATATGTGTACCCACAAGAGTTTCTGATGAGAATTGTGCTCTACAGAGTGATATAAAGGTGAAAAATCCAATGATTACAGACAAACAAACAAAAAAAACTTACCAAGTAACAGATCTTGCAAAAACTTCGTTTTGGCAAGATAATAAAGCATGCAGCACAATGTGGTCGTGGACGCAACAACGATCGTGTTGGTCGTCGTCGAAACAAGTCACCCACGAAAGAGATTGCGACAGACAGAGTAGTTTGGCACAAAGCAGATAACCACGTGCAGTTAGGTCCCAACATTAAAACAAATCGATCTATCTCTCTCTCTGAAAACATAATCTCCACCGGTTGGTCAGTCTGTTTGTTTGTTTGTTTGTTTGTTTGTTTGTTTGTTTGTTTCTTTGTTTGTTTGTTTGTTTGTTTGTTTGTTTGTTTGTTTGGGGCGGGGCTTCCCAGTTCAGGGGCGGGGCTTCAAAATCAAATCACCGCCATTTTGTTCCCTCCTCACGGCCTCTTTTGTAAGGCTCGCACTTTCTTACACTCTCACGGCTTTATCTCACCTCGAATTAGATATCTGATTTCATTTTTTTGTAGTCACTAAGATCGTGTAAGTTTCAGTTGCAAAAAGAAAACGGGAAGAAAAATTGCATTTTGAGATAAAAATGCATTTTAAGTGAAATTAAGGCCTGTAATATAAAGGTCCATTCACACTCGCTCACGACTTTATCTTCACTCAAATTCACCTGCTGGTTTAATTTTTTTTTTTGTAGTCATTAAGATAGTTTAAGCTTTGGTTTGGCAAAAGGTGAGAAAAAAATCAGACAAATATTGGCGTTTTAGACAAAAAATGCTTTCAAATAGCTGTTTTGAATGTATCTGGTCAGACGTGATGTGGGGAGGTGAGGGGAGGAGTCGTAGTGATGGGGGAGAGGAGAGAAGGGCAGGAGAGGAAAGGTGGAGTAGTGAGGAGGGGGAGGAGAGAGGGGGATGAACAGAGGAAGGGGAAGTAGAAGTGCGACGGTAGTGTGAGGGGAGAGGAGGAAGCGGAAGTCGAAGAGTGAGGGTAGGGTTCCCTACTTGGGAATTAGTTATGATGCCGTTTTGAATGTATCTGGTCAGACATGATGTGGGGAGGGGGAGAGAGGAGGAGGAGAAGGGAGGGAGCAGTAATGAGGAGGGAGTAGTGAGGAAGGAGAGGACATGAGAGGGGGAGTAGTGAGGATGGAGAGGAGCAGGAGAGGAGAGGGGGAGTAGTAAGGAGGGAGAGGAGAGAGGGGGAAGAGAGGGAGGTGTAGTGAGGATGGAGAGGAGAGAGGGAGTAGTGAGGAGGGAGAGGAAAGAGGAGCAGGAGAGGAGAGGGGGGAGTAGTGAGGGGGGAGTAGTGAGGAGGGAGAGGAGAGAGGAGGAGGTGAGAAGAGGGGGAGTAGTGAGGAGAGAGAGGAGAGAGCAGGAGGAGAGTGAGGAAGTGAAAGAGAAAGGGTAGGGTTCCCTGTTCGGGAAAACTGAATTTAGGGATCGAACTTTCAAACCTCTCTCCCTCCTCCAAATCCTGGTGGCATCGAATCAAATCTGTTTCTGGTGTATGTTCCCCCTCCATCCTCTCCCTTGCCTCAAATGGCAGCACTGCTGTTACCACACGTGAAAAGGCTGAATGCCTAAACTCGGTGTTTGCAGCTAAATCTTGTGTCCAAAACCCATCACTTTCTGTACCCACCTTACCCAGTCGCACCCAACTGTCCCTGGACTCTGTGTCCTTTTCTCCTGACAAGGTGGAGAGCTTGCTGTCAAACCTCGACTCAGATTCTGCAACCGGTCCAGATAGCATCAGCCCACGTGTCTGAAAAACCTGCTCCCCTGCTCTTGCTCACCCTCTCTCTGTTCTATTCACTCTCTCATTTGCTCAAGGTCATCTGCCATCTGCTTGGAAATCTGCTAACATCACTGCCCTGCATAAAAAAGTGCAAAAACAGATCCCTGCAACTACAGACCAATCAGCCTTCTCCCAATCATCAGCAACGTTATGGAATCCATCATCGCTTCAGACATGAAAGAGTTCTTCTTCTTCAATGGCTTCATTTCCGATCATCAATTTGGTTTCAGACCAGGTCACTCTACCCTGGATCTGCTGCTTCTGCTCTCCCAACAATGGATGGAGGTCCTCAATGCCAGACAGGAAATCAGAGCCGTATCCCAAGACATATCGTGTGCTTTTGACACAGTCTGGCACCCTGCCCTGCTCACCAAACTCTCTTCCTATGGTATCCAAGGCCATCTCCACTCATGGCTCGCAGACTTCCTCTCCTGTCGCAGTCAACGTGTGGCCCTAAATGGAGTTCTTTCATCCCCTCTTCCCGTCCAGGCTGGAGTTCCTCAAGGGAGTGTTCTGGGCCCTGTTGTTTTCTGGTTTTCATCAATGATCTCTCTGACTCTCTGGAAAATCCTCTTTATTTCTTTCCTGATGACTCCACCTTCTGTCGTAGAAACTGTCATACCTGAGACCGGTAAGCCACAGCTTCTTCCCTCACTGCAGATCTGGGTAAAATCACAAACTGGTCCAACACATAGAACATGGCTTTCAAGGCAGACAAATCTCACATTCTTACTCTGTCTCTCTGAAAGGATCGTTTAGACCCCCCCCCATCTACTTTCTCAACAATCCTCTGGAAGAAGTCCTTTCATTCAAGCTTTTGGGTCTCACGATCTGCCATGATCTTTCCTGGGAAAGCCACATTTCCAACCTTGCCTCCAAAACCAGTCGCCGACTGGGAATCCTCCATCGTGCAAAGTCCTTTCTCGGCCCACCTGAGCTCCTGACCACTTACAAAGCTTTTGCCGGCCTGATGGAGTCTCGGAGCTGGTGCTCCTGCCTCTCATGTTTCTCGGCTTCACACTGTGGAAACCAAGGCATTTAGGATCACTGGTATCTCACGCGGTGAGGCTGAGTCTTTTGGCCTCTTACTCTCTCACCGCAGACAGGTCGGTGCTCTTTGTCTTCTCCCGTCTCTTCTCCGGCCTCACCCCCCCCCCCCCATATTTCCACAAGGTGCTCAAGATCAGCCAACAACCCCCTTCTAGTAAAAGTACCAAAATCATGAATCACTGCTCACCTTCACTGTTTCATTCCTCTTTTTTCCTGCCTTTGAAATAAACTCCTTCACTCTGTTCAATTCCATTCTTCCCTCCAGGCCTTCAAAACAGCTGTTTGAGACAGAAAAAACAGAGAAAACGCAAAACCTCTCATCACCCCCCATCCAAATCCTCGATCTTTTCTACCCCCGTTAATCCACCCCAAACCCACTTCCTTCAAATTCCCTGCTTTCCTAATTGAAAGTTCCTGTAATTCCATCTTGTATACCCTGTGTTCCCCACCCTATCCCTCTCCCTTCCACAGATCTCCTAATGTCTCTGTTCCCCACTGTTTTGTCCTTCCCTCTTTTGCCCCTCTTGTCTCATGCTCCCCCCCCCCTTGCTGTGCGTTGTGTGTTAGCTCTAATACGAGCCTCGACAATGTATTCAAAAAAAGAAAAAGAACTGAGGTCATTATATTTTTTCATTTTCACAGGATGTATGAATGCTTTATTTCAGGTGCGTAGCAACTATTTTCAGGTGTTTTCAGGCATTATATTTTCAGGTGGCCAGTAATTGAATATGTAGACCGATGATGGAATCCAATATTTATGAATAACGTTTGGTTTTCAGGAATTTTTAATTTGTGAAGTGGTGAATTCAATGTAAGTCAGTCAAGGCAGGTTATCCTCTCTTTCAAGTCAAGTCAAGTTGAGAACGGGAGAGTTGAGAACTTGAAATCAAATTTTACATTGTGCGGATGTTGCGCGGGTACCTGCTGGTAAGAAAGAAAACACCTAAAATGATCATTGATCCGCCATGAATAAAAGTGAAGCTGTTTCGGCCCTTACCCTTCGTCAAAGCAAAAGTGGACCAACTGGCTGAATACAAAAACTTTTAAACACTGGACCAAGAACGGAGTGATACGTGATAATAATGAAACAAAAAATACACAAGGCTTCTTCAAATTCATAATCAAGAACACGGAGTGCACTTTTGCCAATCTTACAAGACTGTATCACATCAATGGGACACTACCAATTTCTTCAGCTGTAGCTACAGCTGAGCAATAATTCAGCAGCTCATAAAACTGATCAAGAACCATCTTCGCTTCGTATTATTCAGCATAGAAAAGGACCTTGCATTGAAAGTCGATTACTCATTGGTGATTGACAGCTCTGCTAGAATATGCAAAAGGTGCAAAGATGTCATGCAAATGGCAGTTCAAAGTTGAATTTGCATTTGCCGTATAAATAATGCTATATAATGCATCTGTCGATTGTTCAGACAGAAAATTGAGACAGCAAAATTGATGTACTCAGTCCATCATGGTTTGATTTTGCCCCAGCCGTGTTGGTCGATGGTTGAGAACAATAAGGTTAACATCCGGCCAAAATCTGGATACGCCACTGCCATCTGCCAGAATTAGTTGGTGGATGTTAAATATCAGATGGTGTCCTTCATGAAGAGCAGGTAAGCTATCACAGGTACCATGAACAAATTGCAAATTCCTGCTAAATGGGCTTCGATTTCGGCTTAACTTCTCGTTTGACTCCTTGTTCCAGAACCCCTTCTTCCAGTGACTGGTGACCTTGGACATTACACCTTGATGATGTGCATTGCTCTACCAGGTGCAAATACCACTGTTGTTGCACGTTTTCCAGCTCCTATCTATTCGTCCATTGATGACACTTGAGACATCCCCCTGATAAGACCATAACTCCATAGAAAATGCATTCGCCTGTTGATGCAAACACAAGGTGAGCCTTGTGGTGGGAGGTGTTGGGTTCAGCTGCATCAAAAAACTTTCTCTCTATCTCAAACAGAACCAATTGAAAGCGTCCAAGGTCAACAGCCAAGTTATAATTTACTCCCACACATTCAAAAACAGATTCCGCTTCTGAACTTAGTGGCTTCCTGCCTCATCGCTTAAGTGCTTTCTTGGTTGAAAACATAACTTTAACATGAATATATATATATATATATATATATATATATATATATATATATATATATATATATATATATACATACATACACACACACATATTATAAAGCAAAAGTGTCTGACCATCCGTTTGTCTACCCGTCCCCGAACCATTGGGATTTGGGGAGTTTCTCCCATTCTTTCTTGCACATTTGCTCAAGCTCTGTCAAGTTAGATGGGGAGTGTCAGTGAACAGCAATCTTCAAGTCTTTCCACAGATTCTCAAAGGGATACATGTCTGAGCTTTGGCTGGGCCACTCAAGGACTTTCATGTTGTTGTTCGGAAGCAATATTCCAGTGTTGTTTTGGCTGTATTGTCCTGTTAGAACATAAGTCTTCGCCGCAGTCGAAGGCCACTGTCACATAAAGCCTAGATTTGTGAAGTGCTGAGGGTATATGATGGAGATATTTAAGATAATGCATAATTTGAACAAGAGGATATGATTGAGATGTTTAAGAGAATTAAGGGCATTGACAAAATTAGTGCAGAATAATTATTCAATACAACAGACAGTGATATGACCAGGGGCCATAGCCTCAGAGTAAAGAAGAGGAGAGTTAGCATGGTAGTAAGGTAGGGGTCTTTTACTCAAAGAGTAGTTAATGCATGGAATGGTCTCCCTGGAAAGGTAGTCGTCGCAGTAATAGGAGATAAGTTTGAATTGGAATTAGATAGGTACCTGAAAGTTATGGATAGAGAGGGGTTTTGGGATATTGGCAGGACTTTTAAGTAGCTCGAGTATGGATGAGTGATTGTGGACATCAGTGTGGAGTGCCATGTCTGTCGGGTCTCGTCATGGGCTGGTGTGGTAGATATTGTTCGTTTATCAACCAAGAACTGCCTTCAATACCCTCCCTCCCCCCCCCCATCAACATAATAAAATAAAAACACAAAAAATTGCTTTAAAGAAAATAAATAACAATTAAAATAAATATATTTCCTCTTGTTTTACTTTGACACTCTTGGTCACATCCCCGAGCTGCTACGAAGCTGAGAAATGCCTCACAATCAGCCATAGCATGTCACTGCATACATTCTGGGCACAGTTATGATGGGAGAAATACAGATTCTTGACTTCATGCCAAACAAACAACCATCAATTAATTTTGGAATCTTGGCATGCTGAAGCTCAGACATGAGGGCTGAATAAAATAAACTTTAGAAATTCCCGCTCATTACTCCCCTTTGATACGAAAAGACAAAAAACTGTTTGGTGAAAACTCCAAGAACAAGGACAGTGTGGATCACAAATAACTCACAACATGTCTGGAACAATGAACCCAGACTACACGCCAATCAAGCCACGACAGACACTCCCAATCACACAATCTTCACCGAGACAGACTTGCTCCACCCATATGACAACCTCGCCCACGTGGCCAGATTGCCTTACCAAGGAGG